>NC_052540.1:4582083-4883125 GCF_016699485.2 Gallus gallus
GCAGTTCTTACTTTCAGCTGCAAAAGCAGCAGCTTAATTTCTTATGGGAGAAGATTCTTCTCCAATCAGAAAATGTTTACTTATCTTATAACCTGCAGTGTTCATATTAAGTCTTTTATCTTTTTTACAAGATCTTGACAGAATGGGTTTATGAATTACACAGTAACCTCCATGGCAGCCTATGAAGCATTGGGAACAGCTGAACAGATATTTAATTTTAATCCTGGATTTATCTAACCAGGCTTAAGATATTTTTTTCCCCTCAAACCTAATTGATGATGTAGGAAGATCAAGCTCTGAGGTACTGATCATTTCACAACAGCAGCCAAAGAAAACATTGACACTTCTCACACAGTTTTCTCATAACCAACCACTGTAGGAGAAACATTAACTCCACTCATTTGCACCAACTAGGGTGTTCTGTCAGACATGTCACAGTACTTGAAGGATATGTAACTTTATAACATGCACAATGCCACTTCAGGTCATTTTAAAGACCTGGCAATTGGGAACTTTCCCATCATAATGTTTCCCATGTTAAGCAATTTATATGGATTGATTTCTTTTTATTTATTTATTTTTAAGATCAAATGTCCTTGAAGCTCTGATTTGGTCAAGTCATCGTGACTATACATGTTAGCAGCTGGAAAACTCATGTACGTGCCCTTCCAAAGCATCTTTTACCCTTTAAATACCCACATTTGCAAACTTTTAAACAAAACAGCATGAGAAATGACTTAATTACTGAATGCCCACTAAGTTAACTATATCAGGAAATTAGACTCAAACTGTCAAAAAAACCAAAACCACCCGAAGCCCCACAAATATTACATACAGTGAGGGATATTTGCTCAAATATTTCACATACCACAGTTCCTGAAACCATTGATGTACATTCATCAGTTTCTAAATACTCATCATCCACAGCTTCCCATGTTTCTTGGTTGCATTTGGATATGAAACGGGACAGATTTTGACCAATGAGTTCCTGACTGCTGCACCCAAGGAGCCTGCAAGCTTTGTCATTAGCCACTAGAATCTGGAAAAGAGGAAAGGAAACAAAGAATAAAAGCTGAAAGTTTCGTTTACAGATCATCATCTCCTTAGTTTGTTATTTTAATATCTTATAATGACACTTCCTTTCAGTGGAAATACAGCAGTCCTTTTAAACTGAAGTCTTTGAAAACAATTCACTTCAGCTTCTTACTCTAAGACATCCATTGCCCAAATGTCTTCTTGGTGAAGAGTGTTTGAAACATGGCTTTCCTTTTAGGTTTCCTGCTCATTTTTAACTACCTATCTCCTCCACCCTTGTGAATTATACCCACAGAGGTAAAGCTACAAAGTTGTACTTGCAAGCGAAGCTAAGGCAGGCCGTTGAATTTTATCCACCCCTGAAGGCATGCAACAATCACATAAATCATTGCCCTGCTTAAGCCTCTGTTAAAGACCAAGTTAGGATTAAGTGTCTTTAGGATGGGAAAACTCAAACTGTCAGCTCAAGCTAAAAATGGCACAGCTCTTTACAGCTGTTAGCCTTTAGTTTTATACTCATGTCTCTGTCAGGACAGAAACAGAAAAATCTCTCTGCCCCAGTGCAGAAAGCATGTTAAGTGGGGCAGATAGAGGCACCATGCCTCCATAAATTTATCCCTGGGCCACTACTTTCTAGACAAAATGCCTGAAGCATGTTCAGCTTTTCCTTTCTTCCCTTACGCTGCATTGTAGCTGCATTCTTCTTTAGTCTCTTTTTCCATTTCAAATAAAAGACTTAAGATAACAGTACTTCTAATTGGTTATGTATATTTTGCTAACTACAACGTGCAATAAAAATACATGCATTGTCAGTCTTCAGAAAGTTACTAAGCAGACTATAAACACCTTCATGACACTCTAATTGCCTGCAGATACAGGTAAGAATAACAGGAATTTTAGCTTATGTGATAGCGTACAGCCTGCAACAGTTATGTGGGCTATAGCTTAGCAGTCACAGCTGCAAATACCTCTGTTGTAGTGACATCCACAGTGAAGATGGCCTGGTTTGGATTGCGGGCAGCAGTCAGGAAGTGCTGGCTGGATTCCTCCAGGGCAGGGGTATGCACAAAGGAGCAAGAAGAACTTCCAACAGAAATGGAAAGAGAGGAAGAGTCCCACTGAGCCCGAGAGTTCCCAGTTTTGCTGGCACAAATGTTATGAGCTGCCAGCGAAGAGAGGCAGTAAGAGCTCCATTTCTCCCCTGTAAGAGCAATAAGATCAGCTGTGTTGTTATAATAGTTTACTACAGGAGGACTGGAGAAATTAATGAAAAAATATCAGTTGTCTGATTATCAACTAATTACATCCCAAAATACATCCTTCTATACTTTTTTAAGAAAATACAAGAAAATAAAACCAGTGAAACAAAAGACAACAGAAACAACTATAATAATAAACCTATCTGAGTCACAGCCACTGGAATAATTAAAGTAGGCTAGAAAAAAATTGTCAGCGTGCAAATAACTCAACCAGACAATTCAAGCTTTTCTTCTGCTTAAGTCACGAGAGTTTAAAAGGCTTTGAATTATCTCAAGTTAAAACTGAAACTATTATTAAACATAATTACAGTTAGTCAGAAGCCAGTTAATTAACTATTCACAAGACGTGACACTGAAATACCAGAGCCCACACCAACACTTCATGTTACACAATGGCAAGTGATTGTACTAAAATTTCCAGAAGTTCTGACTGTAATAAATGCTCCCCTGGGAAGCGACATCAGCAACCAAACACCATTACTCCACTTCCAAACTACGTAGCTTTGAAGGGCTGGCAGCAATGAAAAGGGAGAGGAAATACTGGAGAAGTCATCCCAAGGGCATCGAGTCATTGAGGTTGATAAAAACCTCTCAGATCCCCAGGTCCAACCCCAGCCCACCCCACCATGCCCACATCTCCATGGCTCTGAACACCTCCAAGGACAGTGACTGCCTTACCTCCCTGTGTAGCTGTGCAGTGCCTCACTGCTCATTCTCAGAAGTTTTCTGTAATATTCAACCTGAACTTCCTCTGGTACAACTGAAGGCCATCAGCTCTCACCCTATTGCTGTTACCTGGGAGCAGAGGCCAACCCCCACCTCACCACCGCCTCCTCTCGGGGAGTTGCTGAGCAATGAGGTCTCCCCTGAGCCTCCTCTTCTCCAGACCGACCCACCCCAGTTCCCTCAGCTGCTCCCCATCACACTTTGTGCCCCAGAGCCCTCACAGCTCCGCTGCCCTCTGGACACACTCCGAGGCCTCAATATCTGTCTTGTAGTGAGGAGCCCAGAGCTGAACGCAGCACAGGAGATAGGGCCTCGCCAGAGCTGAATACAGGGAACAGTCACCTCCTGCTCCTGCTGGCCGCACTATTGCTGGCCTAGGAGGCCAACAACAGCCTGCTGTTGGCCTCCTAGGCCACCTGGGCACGCTGCTGGCTCGCGTTCAGCCGGCTGCCAGCTAATCTCTGTGCTTCTGCTACTGCTGCCAGTGTGAGGGAGGGAAAAGAGGAAGGGCCGTAAGAGCACCCATCGCTGCCGCCGACAGCCCGGGAACCCGCAGAACGCAGTGCTCACCGGACAGTGAGGCTCCCCGCCGGCACAGCCCGGCCAGCCGGCTCCTCCCGCCGCCACCGGCCCAGGGGTAGGACCTGCTCAGCTGCTCCGAGTCGCTCGGGGGGCCGAGGCCCGGAGTGCTGCCTGCAGAGCGGCCACGCGCGCTGCAGGCCATCCCCGCGCACGGCCGGGAGCAGCAGGGAGCGCTCCGTTAACAGAACCGCGGCACAGCCGACCGCTGCCCGCTCCGACAGCAGAACGGACGGCTGCCAGCGCGGCCCGTCCAGCGCCTCGCAGCGCTCACCTCAAGCTGCCGGGGGCGGGACGTAGCCGTCCCGCTGTCCAATAAGTGAAGGCGGTGGCAGAGCGGCACGGCCGTCAGCCAATGGGCGACCGCGGCGCGGTGGCGGGCCGTTCGAACGCGGCGTTGGCTTCCCTGCCCGCGGCCGTTGCTAGGAACGCTCAGGCCGGCGTGGATGGTGAGCGGGATGGGCCCAAACTGAACCAGCGTTCAGGAACGCGGGCTCCCTCACCTCCCCGTTCCTCGCCACAGCCGCGCCCTGGTCGCCCTGCCCGTATCCTCGCTTTCCAGGGCTGGAAGGGTGCGAGGGCCCGAACACTGCCCGCGCAACTGTTGGTGCCGGGATACCAGACCCGTAAAGCTGAGGTATGCCACGGAGGAGCGTGTGGGCGGACCGTCAGGCCCGAGGCTCCCCTGCGAGGGAGCAGCCCCAACGCTTACACAGCACCACACGTCTCCTTCCAGCCAGCGACGCACTACAACTCCCAGAATGCCGCGGGGCACAGCCAGTTGCGCACGCGCACCAGAGCGAGACGGCAACAACCGTTACCCCCCCGCCGCCAGGCTCACACTCGCGGAAGTGATTGGCTCTCGGCGGGCCGCCGGCTCTGAGCTCTGATTGGTTGCGACCGCCGTTGAGGCGGTTGCCGGAAGGGGGGGGTGGGAGGAGAAGCAATATGGCGGCGGGGAGCGGAGAGGGGCGCACGGAGATGATGGAGGGTGAGAGCTCGCTGCGGCCGGCGGGGTCGGGTCGGCACGGAGCGTGGAACGGCGCGACCTCGGGGTGCTGCCCGTCGATCGGGAGCCCCCAGAAGAGTGCGATGGGCTCGGGGTCGTCCTGGCCGGGCAGCCTCTGGGGGTCCGGCCTGAGGCGAACCCTGTGGTGATCCTGGGAGCGGGGCCTGAGGGGCGCGGGGCGCGGCCTTTGCGGGGGAGGTGACAGAAGCGGGGCTGTGGAGGCGGCCGTGACGTAAAACATAAGGAGAACGTAAGGAAAATCCCCCAGTGTGGTTTCCTCAGGTGGGAGCCGGGCTGTGCTTAGCCTGCCGTTCTGAGGCGACCGCTCGGGCTGCAGCCATCCGTGCCTTTGTGGCTCTTCTTATTTTCCCGAAGCCTTCGCCTCGTGTCATTGGTACCCTCATACGTGATACTGGTTTTATTTCTTCTGAAAGGTCTTTAAGTGTCATAGATCTCCTTCCATTTCCGTAATCTTTGGAATTGCACTTCATTGATCTAAGAAATTTCCTTTTTCCTCCAGTCTTCTTCCCAGATTGTTGGTTTTAGGAAGATGTGATGGGAGGAAAAAGTGCATCCAAAATCAAAGTAGAAACAAGGGGTAAGAGGCCTTTTATTTAAGACTAAACCTTTCATTTAGTTAATTTAGGATTTCTACTAACTGCATAGTGGTATTTGTGAGTCCTGGTTGTGATATCTGCTTGCTGCTTTTTGCCCTCAGCCTGCTGCTAGAAGTAGCCTGACTCTGTTGTTCTCTATCTCCTGCAGTCGATAAGCGGATCGAATCGGAGGAGTCGGAAGATGAAGGGAAGAAGCAAGCGGTGCGCTTAGTAACAGACCTCAGCCAGCAGAGCCTGAGAGATGAGCAGAATGGTGAGAGCTCCCCAGGTACCTTCCCACCTCGGCGATGGCTTTAGGGAGGTGTGAGCCACCCACCTGCGTCAGTCCTTTGTATTTCTCCGTGTGGATACACGGCGTTTGTCTCGGTGTTAGATAACAGTTGCCCTAGAGAAAACTTTTTTTCAGTGATAGTATAATCCTTGCTATTGTAAAGCTGCCTTCTTTCATGGAATTGCAGATACTTGTCCCTTTTTTTAATTATCAGCGTGTGGATCCATGCTTCTCTTTGAAATGTCAGCATTCAAAAAGAGCTTGATTCACACTTCTTTGTGGAAGGGCTCTCGTTTTCTATAGAAAGATGCTGGAAGTGTTTATTAAAAATGAACAAAACCAGCTCTTCTTTACTGTGTATAGCTTCTAACTTTAAAAATTGCCAGATCCCTTTGGAAGGCAAAGAGGGCTATTTCTAGGTAGACTGAAGAAAGCTGTCGATGTGGTTTGTTTTGTTGTGGGATTTTTATTTTTATTTTTTACTTAAAAATTCTAAGACATGAAAATTGTACCTGTTTGAATTGCCTTGATTTCAAAATTTCCCTACTGTTTTTGCTGTTTGTGTTAGCTCATTGGGTAGAAATTTCAGCAGGTGCTTTAAAGCCTGTGCTTATTTAATGGATTTGTTTGTTTTATGGTAGCTTGCAATTTGTCAACGCAAATCGATTCCTGAAGAACTTATACAGCAGTATCATCTGGACTTTTAATGATAGCTAACAATTTAAGGTGCAGTACGTCCTTTTGATAGACCTGCCTCATAGGTATTAATAGGTATTAATACCTCATAGGTATTAATGGCCTGGAAATGGAACTGAAATAAAACGCTTTCTGCAGCAAATTTTAAGTCATTGTCAGCTATCAAACAAACGAAAAACCCTGTAAGTTGAAGAATGTGTGGTGAGGTGTCTAAGAGTATAAGAGCATCTCCCACCAACTGTAAATCCTGAGCTGTACACGATCAGTTGAAGCACACAGATCAGTCAGGGATGGTTTTCCTTTGCACGCACATAATGTTTTGAGCATTCATTCAGCTGATGTAATTTATTTGTGCGTTTGAGGCTATGTGTTGTATGTTGTTTCCCTTTGGGAGCTGTAATAGGAGAGAAATGACTTCGAATGGCATACTTTTATTTCAGATGGGGGCAGGAAAAACAACTTATTGTCTGATTTATATTGGATGCTACTTAATGTAAAAAAAAAAAACAAACAAGCAACCATTTCTAGGGTAGGAACCAAGAAGAGGAATAGTATTGGAGCACTTGAGTTAGGAGCTGGCAAGGAAACTGAGGTGTTCAGCTGAAAGGAGCATGGATATTTTGCCACCTTTTTCACTGAAGCTCACAAATAGAGCTCAGACAGCTGAGATTTCACATTTATTGTTGAGTTAATTCTCTCAGGAATAGAACTGCTGCTGTGAAATCTAATAATGTATCTTATAACTTATTATACTTTCCATGCATGTGCAGTTAAAAAGTGCAGTTGGGATTCTTGCTACATTAAATGGTTGTGGTGCTATGGATTTATGTAACTCAGTAACTGCTGCTCTGTGCTGCGCAACTCGGGCTTCCTGAGTGGCATCCTTTTTTCCTACACTTGCAGATCTTGCAGGCGTGGGTTACACCAAACCTCTCTTAAGTAACTTCAGCGCCAAAGCAATGTGTTTCTTTTTTTCCCATCTTGAGAAACTGTCTGCATTCTAAATTGTGGACTAAAGTACTTAATACTGAGTGTCTAACGTACTGCAGGAGCATGTGAGCTGCAGTGTGTGCTGTGAGGAAATGTGCCACTTGACAGAGAAGCCTGTCAGCTGGCAGAGATAGAACATTTTTGACCAAAGTATCTACTGAGTGCACCAGCTTTATCGTTGGACACTTTTAAAGCCCCAAAAGGACAGGTTCCATCACTGAGCACTGTAACTTACTGCTTGTATGATTCAGTCCAAGGGAAATAGTTTGGTTTTTTTCCTAATGTGACATCTCAAATAACTTGTTCCGACCTGGGACTCTGTTCCTGTTGGCCGCAAGTTCTGCCGGGCTGTTTGTCTTGGAGCACCCTGTGGCAGATTTTTGCACCTTAGAAATTGGTTAAAGAGATGTGGTCGTGGGAACAGCTGAGAAGTGTATCCGTTCCCCTGCTGAAGTGCATCCCTCCTCATCTGGAAGAAAAATGGGAATTCAATTGCTGCCTGGTGCTAAAATGCTGACGGGCACACTTATGCTTGTCAGTTCTGGTGGCATTTCTACACCATCATCCAACATCACCAAAACTGTCAGCTCATTTTCAATCCTCAGACTGTAATTTATGCTCCTTGCTAATTTATGCTATATAAAACATTAAAAGATGAGGAACAGAGGACTCTCTTTAAATCTTAATTTCCATAAGTCAGTTCTGTGAGGACTCTTTCCTGTTTGAATGCTCAGACAAGAGCCGTGGCCTAATACAGCAAGGCAAATAACAGTGTATGGAGCTATCAAACCCTGCAGTTTGGCAGGATTAACAATTGTAATATTTGTACTGTTAATCCTTACCTTACTGCAGATGATGCCAAGCTTTTTGTAGGAAAAGCACTCATTAAGGATTGGGGTTTTTTGACATTTGCGTGAATGTTGTGACCATGCTCAGGAAATAAAATGTCATTGTTGTGTTAATTGAATGAGCTTGCATACTATAATGCAAGAGTTAATCCAAAGCCTTTGAAACTTGACTGTAATTAAAGATGCTTCTAGTTTTTGGTTGCACACAGGGCTTATGTGCTTAAAAGGGAAAGGGGTTGCATGTGTTGTATCTGTTTTGCGAAGTCTTTTTAGACTTCCTTTGGAGATTGATGCAAACAGCACACCATCTTCTGCAAATGGGAGTCGGGTGTGAATTATTCAGCATGAATGTATCCAGTAAACTTCACTCCCTCTTGTGCTGTGATAGAAGTACAGCAAATGCTGGGCTACCTTCCAGAACTACAAAAGCATTTCCCAAGCAAATGTATGCAGTGTGATAAACAGTGTTTTCTAGCATAGTACCGAGCTTATTCAAACAAAAGAAGTGAAATCCATGTGAGTGTGTGCACGGCATATACTGGCAGTATTTGTGAAATAAAGGCAAGATGGTGGGGTTGTGGAGATGCTTGGTCATTCTTGGCACTATCAGCTGCCAGCTTAGGTGTACTTAGGTTCCTCCTTGGCACCCGTGTGTTAGGTTATCTGAGGAGCACAGACTCTTTGGAGGGTACATCCTCAGAGGGATGCTGGCCCTAAGTGTAAAGAAAAGAAATCCTGCCAAGTTCAATCTTAAGCCAGTGTTATACATCAGCCAGGTAGGTAGGCTGGATAAGGTGCTGCTCTTTTTTCCTTAGCTTCTAGGCATGGAATTGCGTTGGTAAGAAAGCTTTGTTACATTACTTGCTGTCATGATGAAAGTGAGTGTATTTTTAATGCAGCAGAATATACTAATTATACATCTCGTGCGTAACTTGTTATGAAGAGTGCTTGTTCCCTTTGTCTCTCTGGATGTTAGCCATTGTCATCATGTCTTTAGCCATCAGATAGCAGAAGTCTATAACATATTTGTTTCTGCTGCAGGAGAAGCAGAGACACCAGTGGACATGGAAACAATTAGCCTGGACCCAGAAGCTGAGGTAAAGGAAGGTATTTTGTTCTTGTAGGCTTTACATAGCAGGATGAAAGGGAAAACAAGTATTGAAACCTAGCGAAAAGATTTAATTCTACTGAAGGTCCTAGCTATCTTATCTTCTCTGAAACTGATTCAGAGCCTTCAGGCCTAGACATAGAGGTTTTCTACTCTTGATCAGTATCCAAACTCTTTTGTTTGTCATTTTGAGTTTTAGAATTGTAAGGTCAATAAGCATACAGATGTTGTGAAGTATTGAATGATCAATAAGTATACAAAAAAGTTAAGCTTAGTAAGGTTATCACATTGGAAAAGATAATTATAGATAAATGAAAGTGCTCACTGGTGTTGTAGGCTTGCGAGAAACTCCACAAGGAGTGAACTCCAGAGAGACATCCTTCCTCAGTGGCAGTCAGCCCTTAAATGGGGTCTAGGAGAGGTGAGCTTGGCTCCACCCCTTCCAGTCACACAGGTGAATTGCCTTCACCTGTGCTCCCACGGCTGACTCAGTGCTTGCCTCAGGTGGTCAATCAGAGGTTCGGGCCTTGATTCAACAGTTCCCATACAAGAATAAACATAGAAGCAAAGAAAGTGTGTTCCAGTTAAGCAGTAAGTGGGTAAGAGAATTTTGTGCAGTACTTTGTTCAAGCCACACAACTCTTTCTCAGTAAAACTACGGATTTATTAAAACAAATAGTCCCCTGTTGGTGAAACCAAGCTTACATTGAGGAGAAGGCTTTTGCCCTCTCAGAGGTATTGCCTTTGCAGTTAATGAACTTAGGCCGTGTACTTCACCACTGCTGGTAAAATCATCTGCCAAACTAAATTTTTACAAGCTCTTTAGAGTTTTAATGAGCTGTGCTTTTTGTAAGTCTGTCATTTTCCTTAGAAGAAAATAACTAGGTTCATCTTTGAAAAGTATTTTGAAGCACTTGCTGAATTTCTCTCACCTCTGTTTCTCTCTCAGGATGTTGACCTGAATCATTTCCGAATTGGAAAGATTGAAGGGTTTGAGGTGCTCAAGAAAGTGAAGGTAACAGCTCAAAGGAATAGAGAATATCATTTGGAGCTGGAGATTGTGCATGTCTGACCTACTAGAGAACAAACACGGGAGTCTTTTTGGCTGCCATCCTAGCAATTTCACCTTATGTTTGTCTGAAGAAGGTCCATCCAAACCTAAATTTTTCCTCCTGTAGTTTAAAGGCATTTCTGCTTGTCTTATCACCATTAGACCATATGTAAAGTTGGTCCCTCTCCTGCTTGTAAGCTCTCTTCAAGTACTGTAAGGCCACAGTGAGGTCTCCCCAGTACCTGAGAGGACTTCTGGAGGCTTCTAGTAAACTCCTGCTCAAAGCAGGTCCACTTGGAGCATGTGGCTTAAGGCCTTGACTGGTGAAACTCTTGAGTGTTTCCAAGGATGGTGATTACATGGCCTCTGTGGGGCGCTGTTTTGGTGGCTGCATTCGTGGTAAAAGCTTTTTTTCCTGTAGTGATGGCAGAAGACTGGAAAACGTTGTATTTTAAAGAACAAAACCCACTTTCTGTCTGTATGCCAGAAGGCATGACGTGCTGCTGTTCATATCTGTTTTCCTGCCAGACTCTGTGTCTGCGTCAGAACTTGGTGAAGCGCATTGAGAACCTGGAGCAATTGCAGACCTTGCGGGAGCTGGATCTCTACGACAATCAGATTCGGAAGATCGAGAACTTGGAGGCTCTTGTGGATCTTGAGTGAGTCATGGGGAATCATCAGGTTTGGGATGTGGGTGGATTGTCACTCGCTGTGTTACCGTGCTGTAATTATTCCAGTCTTTATCACTGAGAGCTTTCTCACGATTCTCTCGTCTGTGAAGGACAGTATCTGGTGTCCATTGATATTTAACTGTGCACTAAACTAGTTTTATTATCCTGGAGCTCACCTGGGACAGTGGAAATGAAACATCATCTGTGTAAGGCGGCAAGAACAGTAGGTGGTTGCAGCTTCCATGGAGGTGCAGAAGCGCTCAGGCATCCCTGAGTATTGACAGGGAGAGCTTCATATAATATTTGTACTCCTGCAGAAAATGACTAGAGATGTGAGTCTTTGGGGGACCAAGTGCTATTCCCAGTTTCTGACACTAGTCCTTCAGCAGTCTGGAGGTGGATCACCACCATTTTCTCTGGGACTGAGGAGGAGTAATGTGCTTACAGCAGTGTTAACTGCTTCGTGTTTAAGGGAGACCTTGTCCCATAGAGACAGAGCTTGTAGGGTGGCGATGTATGTTTCCTATGGACTGTACAGTGCTGAAAGTTAGCTTCCTCCCACAGTGGCAGTTCCACAGCTGGGCAAAACAGTGTGTTTTTTGCACATGACTTACCTTTGTTTTCTCCATGGCATGCTATGAAAGTATTTTGAAAGCTGTATTCGTTATTTCTGATTGAAAACTTGCCACTTGTTAGGCCATGAAGCTAGAGTCACAAAATGCTTGATTTCTGCAGATATTGAGGCTCACCATCAGCTTACAAATGCCTCTGCCAGGACCTTCCATGCCTCCTGGACTGAAGACCCCTTTGTTTTGTTTTACCTCAGGGTCCTGGACATCTCGTTTAATGTTCTGCGACACATTGAAGGACTAGATCAGCTTACCCAACTTAAAAAACTCTTCCTCGTCAACAACAAAATCAGCAAAATTGAGAATTTGAGCAACTTGCAGCTGTTACAGATGTTAGAGTTGGGATCCAATCGAATTCGGGTAGGCTTGCTGTACAAGATGTTAGCTGGAGAGTTTTGAGCTCTGTGGCTTTTGGGATTAGCCCATTCTCAGAGTGTTCTGTGTGTTGACTTTAACTTGTGATTTTGCTGTTTTAATTGTTCTAGCCATTCAATGTGTAGTTGTTTGTTTGCTGCACCTGCTGGGTCCTTCCATCATGTATGTGTGTAGTGCCTGGCTTCTAAACTACAACTGAGGAATTTCTCTTTAGTGCATTCCCTGTGTGCCGCCTTCTGCAGATGGCAGTTTTCTCTCAATAGAGAGCCAAGCCTATCAGAACTACCTGATATTGTTTTCTCTTGCCTTCCTTGTGGCTGATGCTCTGTCTGCTTCTACTTCATCAAACTAGTTGAACTCTAATTGTGGTTTCAGGTTCATAGGCGTATTTGATAAATCTTTACTTTTGTCTCACTCAAGAAAAACGTTTTCTTGAGGCCTTGCTCTGAAGTGCCTCAGAAACCTGATAGCCCACTGCTGACTGCTTTTTCTTATTTATCAGTTAGCAACCTTTCCAATTTTGTTGATTTTTGATTGCACGTAAAGGGAGACAGTTCTGAGTGATGCCTGCTGTCCATAAGGCAGGCTTCTGCATTTTGCCCGGGTCGTAAGAGAATGGCTGAAACAGGCAACACGAAAGACTCACTGCGTGCAAAGTGAACTATTAATTTTTACAACCTTTTTTCAATTACATATACACTTTATAAAACAGCTGTAAGAAGTGAGTGCATTCCAATCCGAAAATCGTTTAAAATGACATTGCCCAGTTGCAGATGCTGAGATGCTCTTTCTTATGCTGAATGAACAAATGAGGAAAATGCTTTAAGTGTTGTGGAAGTACATGTGTGCTTTCTAGGAAAGAAGGAGACTTAAACAATTAGAAACAGCCTTTGAAGGCAGAAATGTTTGCTGCTTTTATGAACTGGAAAAACTCATTTTTCTCCAAAAGCTGAACTGAAGTGACTCTTCTGTCTGAAGGAATTGTTACTTTGGAAAGTTACTTAGGGGAAATAAATCCTGAGTGGGAGAGCATCAGCCGGATGAGTGGTTAGGAGCCTTATGGTTCACATAGGCTGGGGAATGTGAGTTATACAAGTGCACTTTTTGTATTCGGAAGCATAATAGGCTTTAGGGACACCAATCCTTGCATTTCCAAAGCTGGGTTAAAGAAAACTATTTCATCCCATTTCTCAGCATCATTACTTAGTGCAAACAAGAATAAAAACCAAACCAACTGGGTCTCTGTACTGATACTTGGGTGGTGTATTGCCACCAGTGTTGTCAACCTGGGGAATATGTTTTGAATGACCAGCTTGAACTATTTTATGTGCATTTTTTGCAGTGCTTAGGCTGTGCATGGTGAAAAACAAAACAAAACTATGATATCACTGTATGGATAACAAGCTAAATTTTCTTATTTTTAGCATCTTTTCTGTTTATCTGTTAATTCTTTTCTGGCTTCTTTGAAAAGTAATGCTCTGTGCTGCTAATTGCTTTACTGGAGTGAGAAACCTGTGTCTAGGGTGGGCATGAAAAAATGCATCGTACTTGGGGAAACTAGAACTCTTCTGATAGTTTCCTGCTGGCAGGGTTGCCTGGCTTTGTGCTTCATAGGTGGGTGTATCTGTAATTCTGGAGGGGAAGAAGCTATGAGCAGGCAGGTCAGGCAGTGTCTGTGGGTCTGAGATGCCTGCTTCATCCCCTGAGCATTAAAGCTTCTGCAGTAATGCTGTGTTAGTTCATTTGCTGCAAAACTTAACTTCTTGGTGTGCACTTAACCTGGGGTCCATCATGACTTAGGAAACACTTGTAGTTCTGTCCTTTTATATGAATGGTGGGGAAACAATTCCATGCCTGAGCTGATCCATTTTCATGCTTTTCTTTCCAAAGTTGGACTGAGGCAACTACAAGGCAAGCACTTTATTTGTTCCCTAGCTTTTTTTCCTCATGCCTGTTTCATACTTAAATGTGGCTTTTTTTATAGCTTTAAGTAGCTTTTTTTTTTTTTCTTTCTGATTATTTCTTCTCAGTACCCTCAGAGTCACAAGTATTTCCTCCTCAGGGCTGGGGGAGCTACCATTGAGAAACAAATCTATTATTTTCTTGCAAGGCCAAAAGAGGGGTAAGTCCACAGGCTTAGAAGGAGGGTGAGTCCAAATACGAGCAGATAAACAGCTTATGTTGAATCTGTTGGCAGTTTGGGGATAGAAATTGAAAAGCTTCTTGCCTTTCCGGAGCATACCTATAATACACTGTGTGCACGCGCCCGTCCTCCTCTGCCTTCCCATGCCCACAAGTGCACACAAAGTTTGAGTGGTGCTGGGACGTGGTGTCCTGTCTCACCAGCACTGCTGGGCTCTGACCCTGCCTGGCAGGAAGGGTTCAGAAAGCTGGCATGTCACAAGGTACTCAAGCACGGATGCACAGCTATGTACCTATATCCATATGCTGCTTTTCTGTGAGCTGAAATCTGTTTTTAAAGTTCCTTTTTTAGCAGTACCTACTTCTATTTTGTATTTTTTGTAGCTTTTCCATTGCAAAGAAAGAAGGATTTTATTTTTTTTATTTCCTCCTGTTTACAGGAGCCCTCTCTAAACCCATATTTTACCCCTTTTCTTGCCCTGTCTTTTTTTAATCTGCTGTTGATGCTTTCTGGTGCCCCCATTTTTTATTTTTTGTAAATAAAGAATATGGTTCTTTTTGGTGCCTCACAGAGATCTTCTCTTCCACTAAAAGCTGAACTCAGCATTTAAATTGATGCAGTGTATATGCTCTGTCAGTAGTGTGTATATTTAACGTGTACGTTGCTTAAATTGGTATGTTCTGTCAGTAGTGTGAATATACAGTAGTTAAATGTGCCAGCAGCTTATGGCATCTAGATACACCCAGGAGGCAGTTAACCTTGCTTACGGCAGAGAAACCAATGAGCAGAGGAGCTGGGCAGCTTGCCTCTGACTGCTTTCATCACTGATGGCTAGAACTGAATTTAGGAATTATTTTTACTCCTCCCAGCTTCTCTTTCCATTCACCAGTGACAGTTGCTCTGGATTCACAAATGAAATTCACAATCTGCTGCCCTGGGTGTACGCCTTGCGGCCCAGGGAGTGTCCTTTTCAGCGTTACAGAGCCTGTCCATTCTCTGATCCTGCCTGTACAGTGGGGCTACAGCCAGGAGAAAGTGATGTGACCCCTGCTGAAGCCAGCAGCTAGCAATGCTGTGGGCCAGCCCTCACAGGCTGAGGTTTGCTGTCACTGCACAAAGCCCTGCACTTTGCTCTTGGGTCCTGAGGGAGGCCTAGCCCACATGCTTTGTGTTGTGGAATTGGCAGGCTTGTTTTTCACAGGAAGGGAACTGCTGCACAGGTCAAGGCTATACAGTGCTAAGTGTATCCACAGGTTGGAGTTCTGCATCACAGCAACACTGTCGGCTTTGGTCTTCTTGCAGGCTATTGAAAACATCGACACCCTGACTAATCTTGACAGTCTGTTCCTGGGAAAGAATAAAATCACCAAGCTCCAGAACTTGGATGCACTGACAAACCTGACCGTGCTCAGTATACAGGTATTGATCCTGCTCTGTCCCGTTGTGTTTGAAACACCCTTGGTGATGTGAACCACCTTTACAATGAGCTCTTCGGTGTTTGGGTCAAACTGCTGTATTAGAAGAGTGAAATGAATGTGAATCCCAACTTCCTTCCTGAAATACTCCTTGTCATTTTTGCAGTAACATCAAATGAGTTATGCCAGGGAAGTCCTTTTATTGGCAGTGAGCTCAGTGTCACTGCCTTCTGCCTGAACAGGGAAGAAAAGTGAATGACAAGCCTGTCCTAAATGAAACCTGTCCTTAATGAGCTACTGGAAGCTTCCAGCTTTTTAATAGGGTAGAATAAGTACCATCTGACAAAGTTCGTGCAGTCTAGCACAAGCTAGGCAAACAGTTCCTGAGGAAGTCGTGCTTTCTGCATGTTACACTACATGTAGGCATCTTGATCAATAGGATGTACAGAACTATATGTATCAGAACTGAAATCCTGTAACTTCACTTAGGGTTATTCTGTTTAAAAAGACCTACAGAATGAATGCTATTAACACATTGTCATGTTTCTGAAGAGACCAAGTAGGAAATTGCAGCTTCTGATGGGGGGGTCAGGGTCTGACTCTCCTGAACTTGGGGGCTTTGCCTCCTCTGGAACTTCCTTAGGTAAGGTGGTACAGGCCTTTAAAACTGAGCACATGGCGTTGATGTTGACCCAGACAGGCTATTTTCCCCTTCCCATGCTTTTATCTCCCGTGACTTGCTTGGATTTTGGGTTGTTCCGACTGATCTTAAACTGTTGTTATGCTTTCAGAGTAACCGTCTGACCAAGATTGAGGGGCTGCAGAGCTTAGTGAACTTGCGTGAGTTGTACCTCAGCAACAATGGCATTGAAGTCATCGAGGGACTGGAGAACAATGTGAGCAGTATAAGTGTGTCAGAACTGCTGCCCTCAGCATCCTGCCAGGGGGGCTGGGCTTTTCCTGAAGCTTTTGTTCCTCAGCTGCTTCAGTTACATGAAGGGTTCTGAGTATCTTGAAAAGACCACAAAAATCCAAGTATTAGTTACATTGAAATCCCTTACAAGCACAAAGCCCCTCTCTATCTGGAGTAAGTTGCTTTCTTGATTGTGGAGGGGAGCATTTGGGGCATGTGGCTCATGCAGCAGCCTGGCAGATCTTCAGTAGTGAAATGACTGCTGGCTACTGCTGGCTGGCTCTGATGTAGCCTTCCAGCCAGCAGTTTGTAGGTAACTGTGAGTCTTTATGGGTAGGACAAGTGGAGATGGGAGTGAGAGGGACAAGCCATGGCATGTGGCTTGCCTTCCTGTCACTAATTCTAGATAGGATTGATTTCACAGAAGCCTGTAGCATTTTGATTCACACGCAACAGCAGATGCATTGTAGGAGAGCAGAGAAGTCGGGAACTTGGTTGTGTGCATGGCAGAAAACTTTCTCTAAAGCTTTTGAACTTTATGCTGCAAGAAGTGTTCAGCTCTGCCCAGGAGGCTGCTTCTGATCCAAACGTTAATGGATTCCTATTCTTAATGTACTATGGAGAGAGAAAACTTACTTTCTAGGAGCCTTCAACTGACAGTTGCCAGCCAGCAAGTAATTGCTTTCATTTTTACTGCATGGCTTCTGGGAGGTTAGTAACCCAGCTTCATTAAAAGCAGTCTTTCTTGCTAAATGTAGACAGGGGTTCTCACTGTAGGACAGCTGGTGATAATGTGTCATTGCTTCTCATGACTTTTATCTCTGGGCCTGAGAGACAGAAGATCAAAGGAAATCTAGTGTAATGTTTTTGTTTGCTTGTCTAGAACAAACTCACAATGCTAGACATTGCATCCAATAGAATCAAGAAGATCGAAAATATCAGTCACCTAACAGAGCTGCAGGAGTTCTGGGTAAGTGCTGCACACAGTGAAAAAGGCCTCTGATGGGGAGGAGTGGTGAATGTCTGTCTTGGACAGCTGTCCTTAGGGCAGCTCTCAGAATGCTTCTCATCTTGGTGAACCATCTTAGGAGGGTAGAGTGTGATGGTTTCCCCTCAGGAAGGACTTGAGCCTCCCAAGATTTTGGCAGGGCTTTGGTTAGTGGTAACAAGCCTGTCTCTGTAGGATATAGGCCCTGCCTTCACGCTTGTGGTGGTTATGAAACAGCCTTACTGTGTCCTATTTTTGCAAATCTCATCTTTCTTTAAGTCAGCATGACTGTGTAATGAGAGAAGCTGATACTGTGTCACCACTGCACTGGAACAGCCTCTGTTTAGAACAGACTTGATATGGTCATGTTACAAATATGAAACAAATGGAACTGCCTCTGGTTTTCTTCCACTCCTAGGAGGCAGATAATTATTTAGGGTTGTTCCTGTTCCCCTTGTGACACCCTGGGTTAGCAGGTCCTTTACCATTCATAAGTCTGCTAAGGATATATGCAGAGACTTTTTCTACCTGATATATCAATACTCTGCCACTTTGGGGACCTGCATACAAATCTGTTCATGTTTTAGGGAAAAGCAGCAGGTATTCATGAATTAACAGGTGCTCTAGCTCCTTTCCCATGTTAGAGCTGAGTGTTATGCTGCTTAATGCCTGTTGTTTGGAGTTCAATTATATAAACTTCTGAGCAGAGGCTGAGAGAAAGGATGGGAAAGTGGTTGCAAATGGAATCAAGCTGCAGACTCTACTCTCCAGGCTACACAGACCATCTTTCTTACCTTGGAGAGTAACTTAGCCAACTGCCAGTGGTGTTCCTGGTGGTATTTATTCCGTAAGGAACTCTTTTAAGTAACAGGAGCTGAGAAGCCTGTTCAAAAGATGTCATGTTAGAAATGAGACAGTATGGTATGGGCAGTGTGAGACCTCTTGGCATCCTTTGCAGTTTCCTCCAGTGCTCCTGTTTGTGGTTGCTCTGCTTATGGAAGGCATTGCACAGCTCTTTCCGTTCCTTTTACAGGAAGCAAAGGCAAGATCCCAACCTCACCGGGCTTCCCTTGCAAAAACACAGTGCTTTAAGAGTCCTCTGCCAGACAGAGCATTGGCCAGGATCTCCTGGCTTTGTCCAGCTTCTTTCCCTACCTGCAAATGGAAAATGCTCTTATGGCTTTTCTCCCCGCCCCCCCCCCCCCCCCCCCCACTTCAGCACTGTTAAAGAACAGTTGCTGAGGGAGGCCAGAGCCAATTCATTGCTTTTTATTTATTCTTATCTCTTGGGAAGAAGGGCCACACAGACAGGGACTTCCTACTGATGCATGGAGTTTGTACAGTTACAGCTGCTGGGTGATGCTCCTCTTGAGCAGCATTGGTGTGGTTCCTGAGACTGGAAGTATTGACGTGTGTGTGCATGTGTGTGTGCTCCGCAGATGAATGATAATCTCGTTGAGAGCTGGAGTGACCTGGATGAGTTGAAAGGAGCCAAGAACTTGGAGACTGTGTACCTGGAGCGAAACCCTTTGCAGAAGGATCCCCAGTACCGGCGCAAAATCATGCTGGCCCTCCCGTCTGTCCGGCAGATCGATGCCACGTTTGTTCGGTTCTGAACCTCCTGCTGCCCTCTCTCTCCTGCCCTCCTTGGAGAAATGTCCCAGCTGGGTTTTTTATCCACTTACCACTCCCCAGGTCTTCAGTACACTGACACTCTCAGAGCAAATAGTCAACAAAAAGCACTGACTACCAGATCTTGTGTACAATGCACTCATTGTTTTTGAAATGTTGTTATTATTAAATCTTAACATAAGAGACTTCCTCGTGCTTGTATCTTATTTGCCTGGGAGGTTTGGCAGCAAGTGTTTGCAACAGACTGGAGCATTTCTGCTTGGAGCCACTTGGTGACACACCTTCAGGTTTGTGATATCCTTGCAAACATCACTGTCCCTGATCCAGACTTAAAGGTGGTCTGTCAAAATGTGGGAGGGCGGTGACGGTGTTGACATGGAGGACAATCGGGTAAAAATGCTCCTCCAGGTGATCAGAGTTGAGTTTTTGCTAAATATCTGTTAGTAAAACTGGAGGGGAGAGGAGGGCTGGAAGCCTTTCATAGCAATTTTTTTGTTTTTTTTGAGGCACGGTTACAGGTTTGCTATAGTTGACTGAGAAGAGATAGCTTGAGTTGCAGAAGCTGTGTGAGGATGTGTGTACCTGGATGGAGCTACCAACGGAGGCACTGCTAGTATGGCATCCATGTTAAAGCCTGAGCTGTAGACCAAGCTGGGGAGTGGAGAAGGAGTTAAAAGAGGTAAGATAACGGGCTGTGTATTCCACCCAGGGAGGAGAAGGGTCTAGCCCCAGGCCTCCCTCATTGCCTTCACCTCCAATTTCCTGCCCTGTGTATACAACGGGTATGTCCGCAACAGCAGCCTGTGTGCCTTCACCTCAGCCTATGCACTGTGGGACTTTGTCCAGGACAGTAATGCTGCTTGCAGGTGGGGCCCTTCTGCCTCAGCGGGCTGTTTGCTTGGGCTCCTTGTTTGCTTTTCGCAGTCAGTGCCACCTTCTCAGCACACATTTCAGTTCAGCTGGGTCCAGGTTGCCCACCTGCTACCCTGAGCTACCACAGGGCCCTTCTTAGTCCAGGGTTTGCCCAGCACGTGCCTGTGGGCTGGGGCTGGACAGGCAGCACGGGGCCAGCAGCAGGTCCCTGTGATCCCCTACCCCTCCCACCTCGGTTTAGTGCACCTGTGTGCTTTGGACTGCAAAAGCTCTCCAGCTGGGGAGCCAGAGGAGGAAATGTCAACACTGAGCACCCCAGGACTGGGCTTACCTGCTGCTGTGCTAACATCCCATGGTGACACACAGTGACAATGCCAGCCATGGAGCGGGCAGGTGCAGTGACAGCTGCATGTGGTTCCCACAGGTACAGGGCATTCAGAGACAGGGACGGCAACCTGACTTTGACCTACTGGTACCTGCTGGCTGTACGCTTGGGCTTCCTCATCATGTGTCAGGTAATGGCCACTGGGCCTCACCAGGAGGGATGGGGCAGGGGTTCTGGGTGGGGATGTGCCAACCCCGTGTACCCCCTTGCTGCCAGCACGTGGTTTTATCAGGCATGTGGTCATCTGCCTGGTGCCCAACGTTTCCAAGTTGACAGAGGTCAGGGTGAAACACTGTTAGGCTTTGGTCTCAGCTCCCCTAGAGGCAGCACTCACTGCACTGGTCCTGGCTCAGCCCAGGCAAGCTGGACCTCCTCACAGCAGGCTGAGCCCAGCCAAGCAGGGGCTGCTCTGGATCTCAACCCACCAGTAGAAATAACATTCGTGACACTCTGAGCTGTTTCAGGTTTTATTTTAGAATTTATAAAATTCCAGTGTCATCCATACTCATGAGCCTTTTTACATGTTTGCATATAGTCTCCAAATTCCAAAGTTAAGGCCAAGGGATCATTGCTATGGAAACATACAATATGGAAGACGTCAGAGAGGAAATGGACACATGCCACAGTCTGCTGCGGAAGGAGGGTGGTGGGGGACAGTACTAGGTACAATCACTTCATGACCTTCTTTAGAGTGGAGGGTTGGGCTGTGGGGCAAGCCCAGGCGGCAGTGCCCCAACTGTAACTCAAGCCTAACTGTGCAACTGGTGAGGGTAGGGGGTATAAAGAGGAGGAGGGGGTGATAGGCTTGGTGACACAGGACAGACCTAAGCTACTGGGGTAATAACCATTTTCTGACAGACACGTGTGGGAGGGTGTTACCCTAGTTCTGCCTGACCCACCCTGTTAGCCATCTCCTGGGTGGATGCAAAGCCACCCTGTCCTTCAGGGGCAGGTAGGTGCCCTGCAAAGGGACGTGGCCTGCTTCAGTCATTTCTCAAACTTACAGAGAGCACTAGGAGGTTTTGGTGCAACTTCAGCATAGCAGCCTCTTCCAAGGAGAGCTGTCATGGGAAGGAGAAGCATTGGCATGTCAGGCCTGTCCGACAGAGCGGAGTGCTGGAAAAGGCAAGCATGTTGGGCCCAGCCTGCCAGAATTCAGGCCTTTGCCCTGTAAGCAGCACTAGAGAAGGGAGGCTAGGGACTCCTGCTTGTCCGAGAGCTGAAGCAGCTGGGATAGAGGAATGGCTCAGACTACAAACTTCTGTAGGACTGAGGCAGGGGAAGGAGGGGACACAGGGCCCCACAACCCCTGCCTCCCTCTACATAGATGTGGTTTTCCTCTTACTGGCTGGAGGAGCTCAGACACGGCCTCTTAGAGCAAGCCAGGACAGGGCCTAGGCACAAGCAGCCCAGCAGATAGAGCATGGATCACCCTCTCCAGCCCATACAATGGAGGCCTCAGGGAGGGCTCGACGCACCACACTGTCGGCCCCATCGCTTTCAGTTCTCCTCTTCCACCAGAGCAGAAGCCTGGCTCCCCATCTCTGCAGGCAGTGGCTGCTGTGAGGCTGGGACTAAGGTCCTGAGGCCAAGCCTGGTTCTAGCTCAGGGAAATCCTATGGTCCCGCAGCCTGCATATGCCTGTGAGCACTCTGCTTCCCTCCAGAGGAGCTCATGCAGCTGCTTAAAATGCTCCTCTTAGTTTTCCTCCAGGGGTCTGCTCTGGGTGCCGGGGTGAGAGCTGAAGCAGCTGCTCGCCCACCTACGCTGAGAGGCCACCATCATACTGACTTTTGAGGTAGAAAGAAGGCAATAGTAAATGGTGTCCCTGCTGCTCACACCTAGATGCTGCAGTGCTCGCAGGGGACTACAGCTCCTCAAGGCTCTGCTTCCCACCAGCTTCTCCTGGGCCGCGCCATCACAGCAACCTCAGCCAAACCAGAATCTGTCCCATCCAGTAACACTGTCACGTGCTGGCTTGCCTGACTGCCCACGTGGCTTTTGGGAAGGGTGAATAAGGAAGTGCTGGGAACTAGGAGCAGGGTCTGTCATCGCGCGCTGGAAGACTCATGGAGCGTGCAGGCTGGGGCTGTGCTTGGTGTGGTGCAGAGGTGCGCTGCAACGCACTCTTACCTGACCAGGGCAGCCATACATTGTTCTGGTCCCTTCCATCTCTGCTGCCTCTACAGCCTACTGAAGGTTTTGTTCCTTTAAAAATTAAGTTTCTGACCGTTTAGATTATTTTAAGCTCTCCCCACAGTCAGCTATCAGCATTAAATGAATTTTTGGCAGTTCAAAGGAAAAAAAAAAAAGTTGATTGCACTCTACAAAGGTAAGGTAAGGCCTGGGATAAACACAAAGGAAAGAGGGCAAACGTTTTGGCTTTAGAAAGTCAAGGAAATTTATTTCCTGAGGTCATGAGACAGGAAGTAGATTCCTAGCCACAGTAAAGGAGGTCTCCTAATGAAGGCGAGAATGCCTAGTAAGACATGCTCAAGAGAGCTGATTTTTCTGCTAGCATTTGGGAAGCTGCAAATCTTAGCCACTTTAAGTCAATTATGAAGTTTCTAACAAAAATACACACATTTAGTGTTTGAATCTGAGTGGAAGTCTGGTTCCAAAGAAGGAAAGATCCATCAAGAGATGAGAATGGGTCCTAGCTGTGGTGATAGCTGAGGGGAGCAGGATGGGGTCTAGCACTCCAGACACCATTAGGAGACCTCATGGGGCAATTGACTTGTGCTCCAGCCGCTGGGTCAGATTTCAGACAGGAAGTATTTGTGGCAGGTTAGTGTCAGGTCAGCGGGCTGGAGGAGATGGTTCTGCTTCCAGGTCATTATCGTTTGGGTCCCCAGGGAAGAGTCTTGGGGGCAACTTGAGCCCCAAAGCTGGGGAAGTCTTCAGAACTGCTCATATCAGGGGCCTAGAGCAAACAAAAAGGGAACAAGTTAAGCTCCTGCCCTGCTGCAAACCTGTACAGTGCCCCTGAGCTAAGCAGCTTTTCTGGTGTCTTGTGGGTGAGGGCTGAGCACGACCAAGATGTCCTCTGGGTGCCCAGGACAGACAGCTGAGCCTCTAGAGATGGCACTGTGGAGGGTGCAGACAAGGAAACAGCAGGTGGATCAGGGGCTCCAAGAGCCCAACCTCAGTAACTTGGTCACTGGAGCAGGGTCAGGACAGTCCTGCAGCAGTGCTGGGGCAGCTGAGGACAGAGCAACCATGTGTCCTAACACATTGCTCCCAGTGAGAGCACAGCTGCAAACACTGAGATAGTTCTGTGCTGCAGCACAGGTCAGAGGTGCCAGGGCCCCACGTCAACCTCTAAAAACAACATGACCTAATGGAACGCTTTCAGACACGGGTTCTCCATCCCCCAACAGTTCTGCTATATCTGACAGTGGGACACTCAGTACAGGCAAGACATTTGGAAGGAGACAGGGGAGCTGTGGAAGCTGGAGGCTTGTGTAGGCCACAAAAGAGCAGGACGGCCCCTCACTGCACAAAGGCAGGAAGAGCACTGTTTCCCCAGCTGAAATGGGGAGGCAGATAACAGTCATCCACACTCTCTGTGCCCCTACAGCAGAAGCAGCACTCACTCACCTTTTCATTGTTGACAGTGGCCCAGGGGGCATCTCTCACCACAAAGCCCTTGGATGGGGCCTTGGACTCTTCATGGGAAGAGGGCTTCATATAGACTTGCATTGCCTCATTGTCCACCACATCTGCAAGCTATAGTGAAAGGGCTCAGTTAGGAGGATGGATCTTAACTGTTCTTCAGACTGGTGTAATCCTCACCCAAAAACTATCCCACATCTTGCTGCAACCTGTCCGATGTCACCAGCCTGTTCCACAATGACTGAACACACTGTTTCTCCACTAGTGTGATGGCCACTAACTACTAGACTATAACTGGTGCAAGCTGCAGCAAGGCAAGCACGTGCACGTGCTGGTGGCATCCCAGCATACTTATTCACTGCCCTTTCCTGGACAGTGGGGCCAGTCTTTGCAGCCTGTGGTCTGAGGGACAGCTGCAGGTGAGGGCTAACAGCAACCTGCATAAGGATCAAGTTCTCCAACGCTGTGGTAGAAAATATCCCATGGAGATACCTCAGACATTCAGCTCTGTGGTTAAGGAAATCCTTGCTAAGCCCCCATACAGATATGCTGAACGCTTACATATTCTTCCTCCAAGTTCAGGATGTGATCAATAGCTTCTTCCACATTCTCAGGGAGTCCTGTCACAGTCACACAGTTGGGGTCAGGAGCTCCACTCTGGGGAAAGCGAATATCCACCTGCAACACAAGAAACAGGACAGGACTTAGACCTGCACAACTGAAAAGCTACAGCCTACTTCCTACTGCACTGCATTCAGCTCTGGGTCCCCAGCACAAGGACATGGACCTGCTGGAGGGGATCCAGAGGAAGCCACGAGGACGCTCAGCAGGCAAGAGCACCTCTGCTATGAAGAATGGCTGGAGGAGCTGGGGTTGCTAATCCTGGAGAAGGGAAGGCTCTGAGGAGACATCACTGCAGCCTGCCAGTACTTAAAGGGAGCCTAGAGCAAATCAGGAGAGGGACCCTTTGTCAGGGAATGTTAGTGATGTGGCAAAGGGGAACAGCTTTAAACTAAAAGAGGGTAGGTTTAGATGAGATATTAAAAAAAAGTGTTTACTATGAGAGTGGTGAGGCACTGGAATGGTTTGCCAGAGAAGTTGTGAATGCTTCAACCACAGAAGTGTTCAAGGCCAAGTTAAATGGGGCTTTGAGCAACCTGGTCTAGAGGGAGACGTCCCTGTCCATGGCAGACGGTTGAAACCAGGTAGTCTTCAAGTCCCTTTCAACCCAAACCAATCTGTGATTCTCTGTGCAGTTTGTGGCAGCAGCAAAGGAGGGCTGCGATTCCACAGCGTCCTCATTCTGCATCTTCATCATCATGCTATCAGCACGAGGCGCAGTAAGCTTTCTGTCTCCTCCACAGATAATCCTGGCTAACAACATTTTACGTAGCCGGCTTAGAGTTCCCCACAACCACTGAACTCTTACAGCCTGCCTTCCAGATGGCTGCAGGGAAGCCATACAAGATAAGACCAAAACCAAAGGCTGCTCATTTGTGAACCAAACAGCTTGTTTCAAGAACCAAGGCCAGCCAAGATGCAAGCCTCCACAATCTCATCACTCTGGATACAAATTCATTAACTGACCCTTCAGTAAAGCACTTACTACTGCCATGCGCTGTAAAGGATGCTGAGCCCTGCCCTTCCCAGAGGTAAGCTGACTGTGACAAAGCCTTTCAGCTTCCAGCAGGCAAATCTGGATCCCTAAAAGTGTCTTTGGGAATCTTAAAAATCAGGCAAAATCAATGGTTGAAGCAAGCAAAGAAATGTACAGAATCTCTTTGATCTAAGAGGGTCTGGGTGCAGTCCCTTCCCAGAGATCCCCAGTATCAGTTTACTGCCCATTTCCAGTACCTGAAGCAGCTCACACAACCACCTCTCCCTTCTAAAGATCATCTAAGACCCCACCTGAAAGAAATCTACTAGAAGTGCTTCACAGACAGACAGAGCTCAGTGCTGTTTGCAGGGCTAACAGAGCAGAAAAGAAGCATTCCCAGCTTCCTCTTATGACCATGCTCAAGCAAGATGAGGCCAGCTGAGCCTGCTCCCTGCCTGGCTCCTGGAGGAAGGGTGACTCACAGCTCAGGTCATGTAGGAATGCTTGAGCTCCTGCCTGCGTGCACTGTCCAGGTAGCCCAGCTGGCCCAGTGACTCCGCTTGCATGTTTGAGGTGACAGCTTGAGGAGAGCAGAACAGCACTGGCTTTTCTTTGTGTCTGCTCCAGCCGGAAGTGCTCCACAGGCACGAGACAAAAGAATCACAACATTTGAGCCTGACAGTCCTGAATTCCGACCCTTATACCAATCTGCTAGCTTAGCACACGAGTAACCAGCACCACCAGCTATCCAGGACTTCCCGACCTGTGCTGCATCACCCCCGTGCTCACCTTGAACTCATCCATGATTTTGCGGATGGCTTTGCCACGTGCACCGATGATACGTGCGTGAACACGATGGTCCAGAGTCACATCCTCAGACACCATCTGCTCCAGCTCACCAACGATCTTCATGATGGCATCCCGGGCAGCCTCAGCATTCTTCTCATAGCCAGTGATGGTGATCTGGTCCTGTGCCTGTGATAGAGGGAAATGTGTGAATAACCAAGCAGATCTCCAGGCTGCTTCCTTTTACCCTCCACTTTATGCAACAGTAACAGGGAAATCAGAGCGCTAGAGAGGATGCTGTGCTTCCTACACTAACAGGCAACCAGTGGAGCTCTCTGCGCATCCTCTTCTCTCTCACCTGGCTTTCGTCATCTTTGTCAGGGAACTGGATGTTGACCTCATGCTCTGTGCGTATCTGGGTGATCACTGCTCCCTTACGCCCAATGATTTTGGGGTGGTACTTGGGATCAACGGTGACTGTCAGCTTGAAGCTTCGCAAGGCCTGAAACAAGAGAAGCAAAGTGAGGCACAACAGCAGAGAATGCATCATGGCTCGTTCAGTCACATCCATTCGAGTCCCAGCGTTTCCTTCTTACTTCTGAGATGCATAGGACAGATTCTGCGTGGTCCTGCCCAAGTGTAAATGGTTACAGAAGACCAAAGACATTCACCTGCTGGAGCCTTGTGCTTTTCCCACATTTAGCAGGTGTCTACAGGTAGCAAACAACCACCCAACTCATTCCTCATCTATGTATTCAGAGCTGGGATAGGAATTTACTACAAAGTACAGACTCACTGCTCACAGCGAGGGCTTGTGTCCTGCAGCATCTCAATGAGACATAGGGTGAGAGTCTGGGGCAGTAACTCTCCTGTCAGTTCATATTGTATTTGGATAAGCCACTCTGACTTCCCCAGACTTTCAGAGCAGCTAAGGGTGCTATTAAATGGGCAGAGGTTCCAAAAGGTTGTACAGCTTCTGAAGGAAACACCCAGAGGCTGGGTGGAAGGAAGGCACGGGCTGGTGTTCAGCTGGAGGTTCCAGCTGGAGGTTCCAGCTGGAAGGAAGGACAGGCACAGGCCTTACCCGATCCTCTTGTTCAGCTTGCAGCTCCTTCACTCTTTCCAGCAGCCCAGCCTTGGCACGGTCCAGGTTGGCAGCCAGCCCAGTGATGGTGATGATATCTGACTGCAGCTCAGGAGCAGGGACCTGGATGTTCACCTGAACAACATATGATTTCCATTTTGTACCACTGTTCAACTTTACGTTGGCTTCTCAATGATCTCCCCTGCCACCAAGCACAGCCTCCACCCAGCCTGAACTCTACTTCTTCAGTCACTACCAGCATCAGATTGCTTTGCTGTAGAACTTCAGCCCCAGTAGTGTCTCTGTCACCCTGGAGAGGCTAAGAAACAAATGTATGTTCAACAGTGCTGTTTGCAGCCAACCTGCATCACAGCCAAAAGCAAGAGGTCCACAGTCCCTGAGGGCTTCAAGGGAATCCTCCCCAACAGGCAGGCATGGCAGAGCTGTCTCCCATGGCCAAGGAGGAAAAACTACTCTTGCACTGGTAAGGAATCCTGACAGGCCCCAACAAGTCATTCACTCACAGCATCAACACCCATCATACAGCTTCATAGCAAAATCTACCAAGCCTCTCAGCAAGGATTAAATCACGCAGGTCTCATTTCCTTATTATAGAGCTATGGTCCTGAGTATGTCACAGCTGACTGCCAATACCACAAACATGGTCACCTGCAGATTTTCCAGGACAGAGAAGTTGGGAGGAAAAGCAACAACTTACTTCAAACTCGTCCATCATTTTACGGATCCCACTTCCCTTCTGGCCAATGATATAACGGTGCAGATCAAAGGGAACTTCCACTTCAATGGTGACAGGAACCAGAGCCTGCAGAGAAGAGATCACAGTTTACCCAGTTGAAAGATTTCTCCTGACTTTCTGCTTGCCATATATTTGTTCAAGAGACTACGCTGCTGAATTGAGGTACATTCTCCTGTAGTCGTGGTACAAACTCTGCAGGAGAGAGCAGCTGCAAACACTAAGATGACCTGCTGGGTGTTTAACATCTTTTCCAAGCAAGCCATCTTAAACCCCCTCAGGAATCAGAGGCTGTTTTCATATCCTTGGCTTCCACCTAGCAGAAACTTGGGACAGCATCACTACAGGGTTCTCCCTGCATGGCAAAGTCTGCTAAAGCTGAAATAATTCAGCCTCCATCACGTTGTTTCTTTTTCCAGCCCTGCTTCATAAGATAAGTACGTCACTCTCTTCTGACAAGTAACTTGGGGCTGCTGACAGCTCTAGCAATTGCTAGGTCAGGCACTGTGACTCAAGCCACCAGGCGACATTACAGTGCAATTGGAGACCTTCCCTTGAGCAATACAGACCTTCTCCACCGTTAGTGCCAGTGATCACCTGGACTGCAATTCCAACTGAATGCCACCACTAAAGTTTGCAGTGAGCTTCTTACATCAGGACAGGTCTATGCAGCAAGGCTAAGGGGCCCAGAAAGCCACATACCTGCAGTGCCTCCTTCGCTGCCTCACACTTCTCCCTGCGACCAGAGATGATGATGATATCACACTTCCTTGGAGAGCTGGGGTCTGCGTCCTTCCCATCCTTGCCTTCCCCACCCTCCTCACCATTCTCCTGCAATGCTGGCTCTGCAACAGGAGCTGAAAACATGGAAAGTCTCATGTTAATGGCACAAGAACCCCCTCTTCGCTCAGCATCTCCCCCTTCAGATCCTCAGGCTCAGCCCTGCTCTTTGCCAGAAGAGATCAGTCCCTACAGCCTACTGCGGTACTGGTTATTACCAACACAGGCAGCTTGCCGTGGCTTAGCCTGGGCTGAGCAGAACAAGAATATCCACCAAGATCATCTCCTCCTTTCTGCACAGCACTGATATTGCCTTTGCCTGCACAGAGAGGACCTGCAGCCACACTGCAGAAGTGGAAGCTGTGCTCCTCCATCAACAGAATCAATGAGTAGGGCTGGCAGTTTCTTCAGCAGCAGGGAATCGCACCTGCAAGGCACTGGCTGTAAGTTACAGCAGGATGGTTGGTGGTAGGCCAGACTATCCAACAAAAACAGGCAGTGCAGGCTCCAGCTGTGCTTAATTCAGTACACCCAACAACCAGAGCGTGAGGCCTCAGAGAAACCTCGGCAAGCCTGCAGAGCAAGGGAGCAGTGGGAGGTTCTGCTTTTGGCCAGGATAGGTCCCTGCGTTCTGTGGTGAGGACACATTCAGAACACTCATGTTTGCATTTTTACCCTCTAAAAGTGGCCCCTGATCTCAGGAGGACAAGGCTCACGCCAAGCCCACATTCAGGAACACTGCACAGAACACGTGGGGTGCTTCTGCACAGATTTTAAGTAGAACTTCTCCACCGACTGAGTAAGGACTACACATCTGATCACCCCATGTGCCAGGTGAACATGCATCCACGGGTATACCTGGGTTCTCCTCCCTGTCAGGGAATTTGATCTGGACACCATAGTCCCGGGTGATCTGCTGGATCCGGGATCCTTTGGGGCCCATAATGGAGCGGTGGAACTTTTGTGGGATGGTGCATTCGATTGTCACTTGAGCTTCCTGTGAGAAAGCAGAGTTGCTCTATTGCGAGGCAGCCCCTTTCACACGTGCAAACAGGATGCTTGCACATGGTGAAATCCATAATGGACATGAGGTGTTGGGAAAGGTAACAGCCGTTGTCACTGACAGAACTGAAAGTTTCCCGGAATCCTTTTTCACTCCAAGAGGTTAGCATGGAATATTTTACTGAAAGCTGCCTCCAGCCCATAATGTTAAAGGCTACTGAGACAAAAGCTCTCTATGACCATGAAGGGGAGGAAGCAGTAGGAGAAAGGAGAAAGATAATAAACAAAGGAAAGGAAGAGCACAGGTCTGATGTGGCTGTTTCCAAAAGCCAATACTAACAAGACAGGAAACTCCAAGGAGTGCCGCCACCCCAGACCAGGCATAGAGAGGTACAAGAAGTCTCCAATGTTTTACTGCCTGTAAGTAAAGCTCTCCTTCTCCCACTCCTAAAGAACCACGAAAAAGGTCAAAGGAGAGAGACAATCACTTCATACAAAATGGCCACGTTGGAGCCAACAGCCATGCCCCAGGCTGGGATCTGAAGTCTGCAGCCCTTACGTATTGACAGCAAAGCTTCAAATCCCAAACTTGCTGTGGGACTTGCTCACATAAAGCAGGTTCAAAGAGGACACTGCTGAAACAACAAAGAGTAGAAGGAACAATTTTCCTGATACATACCAGGTCCTCGATGATCTCCTGGATGCGTTTCTTGGCTGCCTCCACACAGTCCTTGGCTCCCTTGAGGGTGACTTTGTCACTCTGGGTGCCGGAGCGTGGGAAGCTGACCATCACACCACCATACTCATCTGCAATCTCACGCAGGACTTGTCCTCTCCGGATGACAAAGTGGCGGTGGTGCTTGGGGTCAACCACCATGGAGTCTTCAACCACATTATCCTGCCAACAGAAGACAGCCAGCCAGTCAGCCCTGCCCTTCCTGGCCATAAGCACACGACTGCTGCACTCAACAGCAAATAGTTTACAGTCTCACTCAAACAAGTCACAGCAAGGAGGATCTTCCTAAGCTCTTGTAATAGTCATAGTTTTAGGACTAACAGGTCCTCCATACTAACTCATTGCATCTTATCACTTCGCTAGGCAGAAAGAAGTAATAGTAGTTCTTACCAGGTTCTTGATGAGGGCCTCTAACTCCTTCTGTGCCTCTTTGACAGCTTCCTCAGTTCCCATGATAGTAATCAGCTCCTGATCTTTGTCCTCAGAGGTCGGGAAGATGATGCGGGCGCCGGTATTGTCACGCACTTTACGGATGTTGCCACCACCCTTACCAATAAGGAATTTGTGGTACTCTGGCTTCGCACGGAGGTCCACCGTGTAGCTCTTAGTTTGCTGAAAGCAGTCAGATCCCCATAGAACATGTTAGTATATAATAAATAGCCATCAGCATCCACAGCAAGCATGTAGATATTTAACTCCACGCTCCACATACATACAAAATGTTGCAAGAGCAAGGCAGATGCAGCTTGCTGTCAAAATCAAGAAGGTATGACGTCTTGAAGAAAAAACTACATGAAAGGTGTTCTCAGTGCTGAGGAGTTATCTCTACATTCAGCACAACTGGTGAGAGCATGAGCACAACAGACCACCCTGGGAGTGTATGACTCACACTCAACAGCAAAACCTTTTGCTGACTGCCTGCTGTTGGCCAGGCAGCAGACAATCAACCAAGCATTCATATGCTGGCATTGGAAAGGTGTTTCTTTCTTTTTTCTCGCTGTTAAAATGACCAGTTAGTTGGTCACAACTCAGAGCAATGTCTTGTAACCAAGAGCTCCCCAAACCCACTCATATGCAGTGAAATGTAAGAGCTGGAACTGGAATTCAGAGACCAGGAGAAAAAGGAAAGGAGTTATGCAGAGGAAGCCATTTCAGAGAAGCGTGGCTATCCAACGGCACTCAAACCTCCAGATTCGGGAGCCTTTGAGTATATCCCCAACCACAGGAGAGAAGCATTACAGCCAGTTTGTCCACCCATGAGGGAAGAACTCATTGTCACAACAAGTTTACTTTTACTCTTCCTGACTGCACTCAAATCCCTCCAAAGAGGGCCATGCTGTCTGATGCAAGAGACTTCTCAGCAGACTATGGGGACCATTTGAACCCTGGAAAAGAAACGGCTGGCCAAAACAATCTGCTCCTCTCCTTATGTCAGGGCTCACCTTCTCCTCCGCCAGGTGCAGCAGCTGCTTCTTGGCTTTCTCCACGTCCTGGGCTGGGCCCCTGATGGTCACCGTGTCACTGCCAGAGCCCTCAGTGGGAAAGTGGATGTGGACTCCACCACATTCCTCCATGATGGAGCGGATGAAGCGGCCTTTGGCGCCAATGAGGGAATTGTGCAGTTTGGAAGGAATAGAGACCTCCACCTCTGTGATGTTGGCCTAAGGACGGTATCAGGTTGTTAATCAAGCTGCAAAAATGTGTTTGTGTCCACCCTGCTTATCCTCCAACTCCCACATTGCTAAGATCTTTACAGAGCTGTGTGTAAGAAACACTCAATCACAGAAGCTTGAGACTGGCTGCCCCTTACACAAAAGAAGCCACAGGCAGGCTTGCTGTATCATCCCACAGCACATTCAATTCTGGAAGAATTACATCCTGAGAGCAACTACCATGAATGTAAATTCAGTCTCTGACGAGGAGACAGCAGACCTATGTCAAAGCCTCCACTTGGAAATGCAGCAGCTGCTGTCAGGTGGTGCAAGTGCACAAGTTTGCTCTCTGTAAATCTGCAAGCTATTGTGGCAAGGCAGTATTGGTAGGGTAGCCTCCCAGTAACAGCCTTTCATCTTAACTTAGCTCAGTTCCTTGCTTTGTTCAAGATGATGAGGGCTGTCCCCGCTGATGTTGAACATGTGGTATTTTCAGTCTGCTCGACCTCAGTTAATGCACAGCCTTCCCTAGTTCACAAACCACACTGCAGGGCAACATTGCTATTTGCATTCTTATAAGCTACGAAAATAGACATCCCTGAAAGAAGTGCCAGATACCACAGGCATACTCTTCTCTCCTGTTACTGGCAACTTTAGCTAAGACCTTAGATTTTAGGGTCAAGAACAGACTCACACTCCTATTTGTTTCCTCTCTGCTATTCCACACTACAACAATTTCTTGTGTGTTAATGTATTCTATCATCATCAAATCCATCGTCCACAAAAGGTCACTTACCAGCTCCTTTTGGATGGCAAGAATTCTGTGGCGAGCAGCTTCACAGTTTGCTCTCTTGCCTGTGATAACAATTGTCTCTGAGTTGCTGTTCTCTGCTGGGAGATCGATCTTGGTGTTGCTTTCTTCACGAATCTGCAAAGAAAATAAATGATTTCAGAAGTGTCCCATGTCAGAAGAAAGCCCTCGGAGATTACATTTCACATCACCGATGAGCAGGAAAGAGCAGTAAGTGGGATAGGGATTTAGTTGATGGCAGTGACTACAGTGAGCACCAGAGAAAGAGAAGTTGTCTCACCTTCTTGATGTTGGCACCTCCTTTGCCTATGATGTTCTTGTGGAATTGTTTGAAGATTGGGACAGAAATCGAAAAGCTGTTTTCAACCTAAGGGAGAAAGGAAGGGAGAACTGAAGATTACACCATCATGGCAATTCCCATGGAACCTGATAAACACAAGGTTTGGGAATAGGCTTGGACCCAAGGAAGATCTCTGTACAAGACTGCCTTTAAGCCAGAACTTTTATGTCTAGATTCTGTCATCTGGAGGTGTTTCAGTCCCAACTAAGTACAGCGACAGTACAGCTGTACTTCATTTCAGGGCTACCTAGGTGTGTAGGAGAGAAGAATGTGCCCATACCAGGTCTGCCACCATCTTTTGCATGTACTTGGTGCACTTCTCCACCTCATTTTTGGGACCTCTCAGTTGGACAATATCGCTCTTGTGCGCTGGGTCTGGGAAGTTGATGATAACCTGCAAGAAGCAGTCAATTAGAGTCATCTCAAGCCAGTGCAGGAACTGCTATGTCAGACACAAACAAAGCTTGGGGAGATCCTGAACACCCCCTCTCCCATTCAGAAAAGGGCAGCCATGTTAGCAGCTTCTGGTCAAGAGAAGAATTTTCTCATATGCATTCAAAACAGAGCCACTACGTTTACGATGTTAGCATCAAGGCTATTATACATGTAGCAAGTGTCCCCCTAGATTCCTTATCTCCTGGAAAGCCTTACCTCTGGGAATTTCTCCCGAATTTCCCGGATCCGCTCACCCTTCTGCCCAATGATGGTCCGGTGGAATTTCTGCTCAATGATTAGGTCCTTGGTGCGTTCATTTTCCTGATGGTAATACACAATTGAGTATTCAGCAGAAGAGCCATATATTTTCTTTCACCCATTTGCTGCCTAACACCTTACTTGTCAGCATTTTCCTTTTTTTCTCCTCCAGAGAGGATTCGCTCTAGGCTGACAAAGAACAGGTATGCAAGTGAATAAAGAAGCACACTTGCCATCAGATCCAAGTGCTCACTGGGCAAGGGGCACACATTTGCACCAGGAAAGGTTATGAGGGAACATAACAGCCCAAACCCTAAGCCTGGGGCTCTCTAAGCATCATGTCCTGCTCACCATACGGGAAGCGAGTTCCAGCAGCTCTTTCTTGGCCTGTTGGACCCCCTGTGGATCTCCTTCAATTCTGATCAGGTTGCTCTTCTCATTGTCCGGGGGAATGCGTACAGACACCTTGTAGAGGTCCTTAATCCTGTTAACTTCAAGGCAAGGATGATGGTGACAACCTGCTAGGCCAAGGCTGGCAACAAGGCATCCTGATTATCAGCACTTACAGTCTGCCTAAGCAGTAAACCAGCCTCTGAAAAGGGGCAAGGATCTCCTTTACCCTGGAGTTCAGCAAGAGCAGATCTGTGCCATGCAAGACCCACACAGGTAAATGCTGTGACATTTTAGAGAGCAAAACGCTCCTTTTCTAAAGCAAGGAATCTGTTTCCTCCCCGAACACCTCACATTTACATCACATCACAAGAAGGTCATTCATTTCTCTTTGCAAATTCTTTAATGAGGAGAAACTTTAATGGCAGACACCCACACTCCCCTATCAGCTGCTAAAATATAACTCACATGGAGTAACTTCAAAAAGAAGTTAAATTTAGTTCTCCAACCAAGACAGAATTTCCTCCATGACATGGCAAAGTCATCTCACAACTGTTCAGTCCCTCACGACACCTTCATACACTAAAGCCATCCCAAGCACTTACTGCCTATTTATCTCCTTGTGCCACTCAAGAAGAGCAGCTGAAGCGTGATGGAGACACCACGCTAAATGAGCTACAGAACCCCTGACACTGTCAACTAAAGATGTAGACTCCAAGCGTAGGAAGGATTAGAAAAGCACACCACTTACTGTTTGCTCCGTTCTTGCCAATGAGGTGTCGATGGAATTTGTGGTCGACATTGATTTCTGCATAATCCATCCGGTTGATCTACAATTAATTGCAGAGGGCTAGGTAGAACAGGCCAACCCTTCTCCCAGTTCATGCCCTACATAACTGCCTGTTGCCAGTACTGACACTGACTCTCCAGCTACAAGCACCCTTCCTGCTAAGCAGAACAGAAACACATCTCTGTTTTAAGTTGAGAGCACCATGCTTGTGAAACAGCTGGAGGGACTTCTTCCCTAGTTACAAATGAACAACAATTCTTCCTTATCGACAGCAAGAGATTTAAGACCTGGTGCTGATTTTTTTTTTTTTAAGAGTGCTGTGGATAAGTTTTGTAACCATCTGACGTACAACTTGCCTCCTGCAAGTTCTGTTAAGCATGGAAAAACATCATAAATGTGATAGATAACTTACCATCTCTGTTCTATCGCCCCTTCTTATGAACTGAAACTACTAACACCAACTTACCAGATCCTTGACCATGACTTCAATCTGTTCCTGAGCCACATTCACATCTTCTGTAGGTCCTTCCAAAGTGATTTTATCCTCTCCTTCAGTGAATTCGATGTGAACCTTGAGACAAGGCAATGAATTCATTAAGAATTTTCCAAGATGCAAGACAGATCAATGCCCTTAGTCAGGCCTACATCATCTCTGCCATTAACAGATATTTTCCTTCCCACAAGGCAAACGCATTATTCATGAGCTTTCAGAAGACAGTAATGCCCCATTTTGGCCATGTCACAGAATCTAGAGCCTATGGCTCTCATGCTGTTCTTATTGTTTGCAAGGGCTTCAGAGAAGTTGCTCACCTCTAACCTTTATCTCAGCATGAATTCACAGTGAGAAAGCCTACTTGAATTCAGCACTTATAGGTACGTTACCATATCAATTGTCCAACTAGTGCCACCTAAAGCTTCCTCTGAAGGAATAACCAGAAGAATAACTTAGGATGAGTAGCATTAACAGCAGTGAAAGAGAGGCTCCCTTTAACGTTACAATCTGCCCCTTTTCCTCTTTGGTTCCACTCACTCTAGAACACATTTCTCTCCTATACACAGCGATCTGGAATAACCATATTCTACAGGAGGTGCGAAAGCTAACCAGCTCACCTTTGGCATTTGCTGAGTTATTTTGGCCAGGTTTTGTCCTTTCTTTCCAATAATGAAACGATGAAGCCAAGAGGGGGCAGAGACCGAGGAGACGGTAAAACTGTTGGCCTGAAAGACAGAAAATTTAAAAAGCTGTTTTGATGGACGGACCAGAAGAAGTCTTCACAAAAATTCAGTTCCAATTTCTATGTTGTATCCTCAGTATTGAGTTAATCTAAGCAGCATTTCTAACAGCCCAACAAAGACCATCCCTCCTCCACTTGTCCATGCTGCTCCCACATATATCCCAATGTGACTTTCTAACCCATGTGACCCAGCCCATCTCATCAGTACCTTTGCATAGACTTCAGTCAACGCTTGCCCAAGCTTTTCAGGCTCGCCTCGCAGTATCACCGTCTCCGAGCTACTGTCAGTGGGTGGGATCTCGACAGAGACTCCAGTTTTCTCCAAGATCTCCTGCAGGGAATTCCCCTTGGGGCCGATGACATACTTGTGCTGGGACTTCTTCACTTCCACCGCAATGGTAGTAGTCTTCTTTTTCTGTGGGGGCAGAGGCACTGGGGCATCAATTACAGGGGGGACAGAGAAGGACAAGAGTGGAAGGAAGAGGCAGCAGATGCAGTGAATCTCTGCACCAATAAAGAGCAAAGCAAAGCTGAGCCTGTTGGTTCTGCAGTACCTCAGCACCTATTGGGGCCCTGCCCATAGAAAGCCTTGTGCTCACAGACTCGTAGTCAAAGTACAAAACCAGCGTTCTGTGGCAAGCTTCCTAGAACACTTAATGGAGGAGACCACGCACACACGGCCTTGCACAACAGGGCTCAACACTCAGTTGTCCTCAAGGCAGTAGTGCAACGCAATACCATGTAGATTACTTGGCTATAAGCTGATTACCTCTGTTGAAATCCAGACTGGTACAAATACAAACCTAACCATGCGAAAAAACTCCCCAACAACCCACAGCAAGGATACTCACAATGACGTTGGCTGTGGAAAATAAACTGGAGTGAAATTCACTCTTTAGAAACTTCTGTTTATGTAGCAACTTTTTACTGTCAGCTGGCCACCACTGCAGACTTCACGCTTCCCTCCTTATTATCACCTGTGCAAACTAAAGGAGCTCTACATGGTCTGCTGAGTCCCACAACACAGGAAAACAAGACATCTGTCACCTCCCTGGCAACATCACCCCAGGTTTCACTCTGCTGAGTAAGGGAATGGTAAGATCAAGGGATATGCACTGCAAGGACTGCAGAGTCAGAGCTGACGTGAGGAGGACGTAACAGAAGCACAAGAGAAGAGGGATTATGAATAGGTTGAGAGGAAGATGGGGATCTTTTAGGGACCATCCATACCTTCTCCTCATAGATCTTCTTAACACGAGCGACAGCCTGGGCCAGCTGCTCCTTTTCTCCAGTGAAGACTATCTCTGTCTTGTTGACGCTGGGTGGAGGAATGTTGATGCGCGTCCCCGTGTCCTGCATGAGCTCACTCACCAGCTTGTTGTAAGGGCCAGCAATGAAGGGGTGATACACCTTCTCCACATCCAGCCGCTCCACAGCACGCTTATCCTGGAAGAACAAAGCTCTGTGAGAACTGCCCTCTGTAATACAATCTCTGCCAGACATGGGTACAAGTTCTCAGTGGTGCCCTACTTGACACTCTGGCAATCTCCATTCCCTTCTGCCCACAAATCCTACTGTTGCTACTCATGTTTTGTGATATTCACCATTCTAACATCTTGCCTTGGCTAAGGTGGCATCTGATTATGGCCTACTTCAAACATGAGACAAGCTTATCTGAATTGAGAAATGGACACAATGGAGACCAAGAAGTTGAAGAAGGTGGTGTAGGTGCTCATACAGTCTGCACAGTACACGTCTCCATTCTCACTAATATACCAGCTACCAAGCATGTCCACAGTAGCTGCTAATATCCAATATTCAGCGGAGAAGCAAAATGGCAAGATCACAGCACTGCAGTACCTGCTCAGCAGAGATGAGGAGGATCTCATGCCGGGCTTTCTCAATCCCTTCTTTAGTGCCGGTGATCTTGATCTGGTTGCTGGGGTCATCCGGGCGGGGGATCTGGATTTTGGTTGCAGTTTTGAGCTCCAGGTCCTGCAGCTTCTCACCATTCTTTCCAATGACAAAGCGGTGGTGCTCCTTGGGGATGGCAACTGTTGCTGAAGCCTGAAACACAGGAACCAAACAAGTGTAAGAACCTTTGGCTGCACTGGCCAACCCACAGAAGCAGACCTGGGGAAAGCAAATTAGGTGCTGCTGAGCAGTACCACTGAAGAGGAAATGCAATGCCTTCCCAGCATATCCTGCCTAAGTACTGATACTGTGCCACAGCAGTTAATCTACAGTGCCTATAGACAAGGAGGCTAAATCCCATCTTTTCCTCAAAACCCTTCAGTTTGTCCAGAAGCAGTTCTCAGAATCTGCACAGGCCTTTGGGCACAGATGAGGAGATGCCTATCTTTCAGCATAACAAACAGATGCAGTACCAGACAGCAACTGAGACGATGGCTCAGGGGTGGAGTTTATCTGAACTCTGACATCTGCTGCTAAGGCTACAGAGAACAAGACACACAGGCTGACTCCTAGGAAACAGAAATTTAACACCAGAAACCTACTCCAGCAGGCAGACAGCTATGAGATACTGCTACTCACTGGCTTTCAGTGTAATACATACTGCTGCCAGGACTACCTGTAGAAAACCTCTCTTGGAAAAAGGCTCCTAAGAGCTTCCCTCAATCTACTTTTAAAGAGATGGTTTGTAACAGGGATTCCCGACTTCCTCCCTTCTCACTGAAGTTTTACTTGCCTGCTAGGTTGTGATTGCTACCATGCTCATGACTCCCGTGAATATTTAACTACTAACAGTAATTAAACACCCAACATTCAAACTACATTGGAAAAAATGAAAAAAGATCATTTGATCTTCGACCCTGTGTTCTTACAATGAAGCCAGCCAAGCCTAGGAGCAGTTGGGAATCCAGACACACCTTTGTCTGGGGCCACAGCAGTAGGAGGTACATTTGGGGAGAGCGGGTCATGTATAGTACAACCTGAACTAATTTTTCAGGTGCACATTATTTAGGGTTTGTCCCTTTCTCTTCCCTCTGGCAGGGTATGACACATGGGCTGAATAGCACTGAAGCAAACATAGTATTAACTACTGTATTAAGTGCCTTTGACACCTCACGGGAATACACACTACAGGATCTGTCTGCAATACAGCCTAACAAGTACTGCCATCCTGACTACGAACTCAAAAAATCTGAAGGTGATGAATCAAAACCTACAGGACTGAAAGAAGCAACTGAAACAACGGAGCTGTGGCTCCTTACTAGTGCAGCTTTAATTACACCACCCAGAACCCTGACCTGAAGCACTAAGCTTTTGGCAGGAGCTCTCATGCTCTCATCCCATCATGAAGGGTGTAGGTGGAACGGTCCCATTCTCACACACTAGTAGTTCTGTGTGAAGGGTCTGCATCCCCTCCAGGACTGGCACCTCAGCATAAAGTTGTTTGCAACCCAAGTGTTCAGAGATTGTAGACTCCACCCTTCATGCAACACCATGGCCTGTAATTAACTCTGAACCCTATTTTAAGCATCACCTCCATTCCAAATCGCCAGCAGTGTGCTTTGAAAATATACAGCAAAGCTGAATTAGTCATCTAATAACACCTCCTCAGCTTATAAGCAGACACACACAGGGGTCTCAACATATAAGAGCAAGGATGAAGTAAGAAACAGTTAGATGCCCCTACCTGTGTCTGCAGCCGAGCGACAATCTCCTTTCGAGCCTTCATGACTGCTTCCAGCTTGCCAGAAACCATGATAGAAAGGCCCTGGTCCTTTGCGAGAGACAGCTCCAGGTGAGCTCCTGTCTTCTGCATGATGTCAAGGCAGATCTTGGCCTGCTCGCCTTCTCCAAACTGATTCATGTCCTTGTATTTTCTCTCTTCTAGTGGCACATGAAACACCTGTTCAGCCACAGGACAGAAAAGAGAAAAGGCACAGCAAACAGTGAGTACGCTTTTGATTGCCAGTGCCTCCCTCTGTTACTGCCATCTGACTTTGCTGAAAAACTAAGTTCCCAGCTTTGGGTAACCCGTGGGCACTTCCACTGTAGACACAGGCTGTGAGCAGTGACAGTGCAAGAGTGCTGCAGCAGCCAGACTGTCCCATATTGAGTCCTCCCATAGCATGTCAGGCAGGTAGAAGCTTTAAGTTAACAGCAAGAGTACTTAAAAAGCACTGCTCACTGCTTGACTCCTGCAATCCTCCCTTCAGGCCTACTCTAGCTATTTCTGCAATAGGGACTGAAAGCATTCTCTGAACAGCTTTCCAGCAGTTTTCCTCTCCTCCCACAGTGGTCCTAGGTCTCAGGTGCAATTCTCCTCATGCCCTGAGAGGCAAAGAGGCTGCCAATCTGACACACAAAGGATTTCACACTCTGAGGAAAGCTTTGTTTCACCTGTTTTCTGGAAGAAAGAAAAAGGGGAGGACATAGGGTGCCTGCTCCCACCAACCTGAGTGATGACAGAAGCCTTTATCGGTCGGATCTTGCTCCAGGGACCAGACGGTTCCTGGGCAGCTTCCAAACATGGTGCTTTCTCAGGGAGCGGAGGGAAGGCTTCCTTGTAGGTTGGAGGATCATTCTCTTCTTCAGAGTTTAAAGCTGTAACTGAAGTGAAGCAAACAGTATAAAGAGATGCTCTCCAGGCAGAGATGCCCCTATTCATAGGCAGCGCAAGTGCATTTATACACTAACAAGGGAAAGCAAGTGACTTGTGCACTACTGTTAACCCTATTACAGTTATGCTTGTGGAGCAGCCAACTCTGGAGCACAGCTGAACTCAGTACAGCAGCCCACAGCAGCTGCCACGACCAATTCGCCTTGCCTGATGCAGAAAGTGAATGGTGGCAGAAAACAGCACACTGCTGCAAACTTTGTAAAGAGGAGCTTCATGAGGGGACAACAGGTTGAGCAGAAAGAATGTGAAGGAACAGAGAAAGGCTGCAGGTCAGAAGGGGTGAGACAAACACACACCCACGGGGAAGGCGGGGGAAAGTGTTACAGTTAGGGCAGACTCCAGGGAAAATCTGTATGAGGACATTATGCTCAACTCAGTTGTGTGCTGCGTTGTGCCAAGTGGGCCAGCTGGCAGCTGGAGGATGGGTGCAGAAACGCACCAGTGAGTCAGCCAGTTACACTTACTTTACCCAGCACCTGGCTGAGCAAAGGAAGGAAATGACTGAGTCCAGCACACTGATCCAGCGACGCCCCATTGCAGCCCAGTGCCCCACTCTTGCATGTATCCTGTCTCACAGTCAACAGAACTGCTAGTCAGAGCTGCACGAAGATCTGAGGCTTGCTTCCTCCAGGCTCTGCATGGTGCTGCCACGAGTGGAAAGCCAGAGCATGCGGTGAGCCACCCATACAGGAATGGAGAAGGCAACTTCTGCACGCTTGCAGGGAATCAGATGCCTTAAGTGAGCACTGTAATAGCAAGGAATCCTGTCTACATTTAGAGGCCCAGCACAGGAACTCAGCTGTTTTCTCACCTTTCACCTGCTGCTGAGTCAGGCCGCTGCGGTGTTCAGCGAAGCTCTCCTGGGTCAAAACTGCCACGGAGCTCATTGTCGACTTCCCACCCACACACAATCCGGGTATGCCACTGGAGAGAGAGAAAGAGAGGAGGTGGTGCCACTATTACCAACACCATTCAAGAGGCACAAAATTACCCCAGGAAGACAAAGCATGCGTTACTAAGCACCCTCGATCAGCTTCCTGAAATCAGTCACCAACAGTGCCAGTCAGCTGCCCAGTTCTCTTACTGGACCAGATGGGAACTCACAGAAGAGTGGACACCAAAAGCAGAGTTCCTCATTAAGAAGGGAGAGGATGCACAACTTAAGAATGTCACTGGAAAGGGGGACAACAGAAGGTGCTAAAGGATACTCGAATTCATCTATCCATTATTAAAGGCGTGCAAAAAGTCTGGATAGTGAGTCCAAAACCATAGGGTAATCCTGGAGAGAAAATGAAAGAGGCCCAGGATTGTGCTTCTTCCTGAGGATGACTTAGTTAAGTCTCTGAACTCCTGCTGATTTGGGAATAGGCTCAGAAAGCCACTCTGATAAGCGTGCTTAGCAACTGCAAGATCTTTGGCACTCCCAAAATAGGAACTTACCAGCTAAATGGTCAGTAGCCAGAGAGTCCGTCCTGTAAGCTGCCCGTTTGTCAGCCTGCCAGCTTTTGCTTTATAGAAAAAGAAAAGAGAAATGTTTATGCGGTTGCTCCAAGACAACAGGAAAACACCACAGCCGCCTCACTGTGACCTGCAAGAGAGCATTGCTGTACTGTGTTGCAAACTGGCATCCTATCCAAAACGTTCTCCTACTCAGTCACATCTCACCACGCTTTACCTGTCATACTTTAGGAGAGCTACAGACCTGACCCTCACAGCAGGAAGCCTGGGGTGGCTCCCCTTGCATCACACCGGCTACAGGAGCAGCCATGCAGTACAGGCAAAAATACAGTCAATTAGCACCAAATGTGCAAGGTAGACACGAAATTTCAGGGTTGCAGCGAGAGCATTGACATCTAGTCAGAGGAGACTAACAGCCTGAAAATCTGCCAACAACACTGCCATCACTCAGAAGTTAGGAATGTAGTTCAGTGGAGCTTGGGTGAATCAACACAGACGTCCTCACAATCTCAGGCAAACGCTCAGGACTATCCACATGCAGCTGCCGGCCGGTCCACCTCTTTGTTTTTTATTGCAATGAGGTGATACGACGGGCACTGAACTCTGGCTCCAGGTCTGTCATTCAGAAGAAAAAAATCCCACAGTGATTTACGTGGACTGTTTTGAAGGCAGCCTGAAATAAATAGGCTGTTGGCGGGAGCTTTATATCTCCTGCGTCTGCAGCCCTGATCAGGAATATAAAGAAGAAAATAAAAGCCTGAAAAGTACACGCTGTCAGATGTACAACAGCTCCTCCACACCCCCCAGCTGTACGTGTGTGCTCCTGCAAGGCTTGCGGCCTCCTGAAATCCAGTGCCTCTCAGTGCTTGTGGCACAACAGGTCCCTGCCCTACACAGAGCCTGCGGTGCTGCTTCTAACAGCGAGCTCCAGCGCTTCTCAGGAAGCCGATCTTCACCATTTCTGGCCTCCCAATGTGCCAGAAAAGCCTCCAAAGAACTGAGCCTCTGACGTGGCATCTTGCATCACGCTGATGTGGCGACACAATAGGTGACAGAGACAGGAGGAAAGGAGAGCAGCAATGCAACGGGGCCGCGGGGACCTGATCTGTGCTTCAGTGAAAGCCACGCGGGGAATTTCCACCCGTTTCACCACCACCACCTGAGCAATGGAGCTAATGTTACAATTAATTCTCCAGCGACCTGCTGCTGCCAGGTGACAGCTCCCAGCCGTGCTGCCTGAAGCACAGCCTTTGCAGCACACGGAGGCTCTGCAAGGCAGGCCTGGGAGAAATGCTCGTGCTCTGCTTGCCTTCTGTGGGTACACCGAGGACCACGTCACCATGCAAACAGAGCTGCCACCACCACCTTCAGCCCCTTGGGTCGCTCTGAGGATGCCGCTGCCTCAGGGCAAGGTGCCAGCGGGACCAAGGGCAGGAGCCAGAAGGACCCCGTACACCACAAGCAGCTGCCAGGCTCTGGCTGGAGCCTTGCTAATGGCATCAATGCGGTCACAGCTCTCATCTCCTGGGGAAGCATCACCTGGTTCTGCTCCTCAGAGGGGGAGAAGGATGAGGAATCGGTGAAACTGCACCCGGAATAGTGGCAGCCTGTGAGGCATAACCTCGAAGCATAACCTCAAGGCACAGCTGCTGGTTTCAGTGTGTCCACGCCAGCTGTGGAGATCTTGCAGGCAACACCTCAGAGCAGAGCTACATATTCAAAGAGAAATCTAAGGGCAGCACTTACCCGCGTGAATTTCTGCTTTGTCACCCATACGGCAAGCTAAGAACAAATGTTTTCCATCTCCAGTAACCCCAAACATCTGGTGCACTGTAGGCCTCAGGGATTCATCTCCGGCCAAAATTGGAGGTGGCCATCAGAATGGTATTTTAAACATAACGTTAGCAGCGGCGCTGCGTCTGAAGCCCACACCTCCTCGCCATCCCACTGCAGGCTTGGAAACTAAGCTTACAGCGACGGCAGGCCGGCACACGGCCGCTTGGGTCACCAGGATCCGAACCGCCTGGCTTACGGCCGGCTGCAGCACAGCCACAGCGAGCTTCGCAAGTTCAGAGCACGCTCAAATAGGGAGAACAAAATCGTGCCGAGAGTAGCTCCTAGCAAGGGCCAGCCCCAACCATACGGAAACGGTTGTATAAAGGGAAACAAAAGCAAAGTCTTGCCCCGCACTGCCAACACAACCAATGCTGGTGGACAGAACCAGGCAGCCGGGCGATATTTTACCGAGATATCTGCGTTTGGTGTTACGGTGCCTACAGCTGCACGCAGCTAACGCTTAGGCAACCGGCCCGGCTGCCGTCCTCTGCCCGCGTCCACCCACTGCTGGTACCCGGCCAAGCTCGGTGTTCCCGTGTGGCGGTACGTGCTTCCTGGCCGCCCCAGGTAGGCCGGGCCGCCCGGCCTTGGCTCGCTCCCGCGGCGGCCAGCTGCTGCGTGGCAGGATGGAGCCCTTCCACCGCTTCCTGCGGCAGCGCGCAACGTGACCGGCGCCTGCTGGACGCGGCCAGCCTTCAATCCGAGCTCTGTGCTCGTTTTCTCTCCTCCTAACCCGCTCGCCGCCACCTCCCCTACCTCGGTTTCCTGTGCTCACACAGCGCTCACTTTGTGCCCGGCCACCCCGCGGCCCGCGCTCCGTTCGGGCGCCCAGCGGCCGGGCCCCTTCCTCCCCGGCCCCTTCCTCGCCGGCCCGCGGGGCCCCGCGGAGCCTCGGGCCGGGCGCGGCGTGGAGGCGGCGGGCCCAGGCCGGGCGGCGCCGCCAGCGCCACCTCAGCACTGCCGGCACCGGGGGCGGGGCGGCGCGCAGCGCCAGGCCGGGCCGCTGTCACCCAGCGCGGGGTCCGCGCCGCTCCGAGCGCCGTTCCGCGGGGCCCCTCCGCTCCGCTCCGTTCTCCTCCTCTCCTCTCCTCCCCGGCGCCCCCCGCGCATTCCTCGCCCCGCTCCCCGCGCCGCCGCCGCCCCCGCTCGTCTCGCCGGCCGCCGGAGCTTCCCCCGGGAGGTCGCGAGCCCCCCTCGCCCCGCTCCTCTCCCCTCGCCGCCCCGCAGCGCCGCGACTCACTCCGGCCCGCGGCCGCTCGCCCGCCTCGCTGGAGAACCGGGAGCGCTCCTGGGAGAGCGGCGCGAGCCCTCCGGCGGCCCTATATAGGGCGGGCCGCTGCCAATCCCCGCGCCGCACGTCAGCGGGACGTGCCCCTTCCCGGCGGGGCCGCCGAGCGGAGCGGGGCAGCGGCAGCGCACGGCCAGCACAGCGCCGGGCCGACGTGCCCCCAGGCCGCCCCGCAGCTCGTCGGGGATTTCTTCCGGCCTCTTCCTGCACGCCGTTCTGAGAGGAGAGCCCTATTTTCCTCGCCAGAAACTTCTCTGGAAGGCAACCCGAGCGCGCTCCCCCTGCGCCGCGACTCGATTTCCTGTTTCAGGACGGCCCCGCGTTGCTAAAAGCGCTCACATCAGCGCCCCGTTGTGCTGCGGGTACCCACCCCATACAGCCGAGTCACAGCGCACCGAGGGACCGCCCCGAAACACCCACATCCCTCGGCTGCAGCACGATAAAGAAGTCCTCGGCGTCATTAAAAAGCACAGTAAGAGAGGACTCGGGGCACTCATGCCGGAGCCCATTTGGGTTCCCATCCAGAGAGAGCAGGAGATGCCGCCCTGAAGCCATCACTACAGCCTGCCGTGCCATCTCCCAGTAGCACAGTTTGGAAAACCTTTATTACACTGAAGTTAAGGATCGAATTATGGAGATCCTTCTGTGTTTTTCACACCTCTACGAAGAGCATACAGAAAACAACGCCCTAAGAACTGCCTGGCACTGAGTGTGACCATGCCGCATGCATCCTGGTGGCTTTCAGACCAGATTCTCTTTTCTTATTGCAACTTCTAAAGGCACCCGAGCCCAGCTCCTCTTCTCCTCACTCACACATCATTACCAGCCCAAACTATTCTGCCCTCAGCTGCACCCGGTGCAATCTGACCACCTTCAGAAGGCCAGGGAAACTGCAGCCCGTCTGAGCCCCCTGGTAACCCCAGCTGCAGTCAGTGGTGCAGTGACTGGGGAGGGGGGTGGCAGGAAGGCACGCAGCCAGGTGTTCTGTCTCTGGTAACCCAGGTGCTATAAATACAGGGTCCCAGGGGAGCACAGCACCACTCGCCTTTCTCCTGGTAAATGCGTTGTTTATAGAGGGCAGCTCTCCTCTTGCACAAGCAGAAGAGCTGAGCAGATACCGAAGCAAGGTGACTAACCTCTGCAGGCCTCTCAGGCCAAAATGCTCGTTCAAAAGACAAATTTATTTACTGGGCATTCTGACAATAAAGTTATGCAATCGTCAGCCAGCACACAACATATACGCTGCCCTTCTGAGGCTGTCACAGGGCGCTCTACACAAGAGGAGCAAGCAAAGTGCATAAGAACAGGAGCAACTTACTGGTGGCAATGGACTTCTAACATGGACAAGTAGCTTCAAGCTCTGTAAACGCAGGGAGAGAAAAAGGCACACATTGCAGGCAAAGCAGGCACTGGAATACTGCGAGGGCACCCAACCCAGTGGTTAACACTGACCAGTCCAGAGACTGAGCCCCACTCCTGGTTCTGCTGCCAGCTTACTGCACTGATACTGCACTGACTGGTGGGATTCTCTCAGCTGTGGACACAAGGTCTGATCTGCTCCGTGGATTCAGTATTCCGTGCCAGGTTGTTTGGATGCCAGGTGCTATCACAAAGCAAATGCCATTTCAGAGATGAGGAAGAAAGTCAATGGACAGCTGAATAAAATCAATCCAACAGCAAAGGAAAGGTCAGAGGCAGTCCTCCCACTTGCATTGGGAGAGAAGTCTGGGAATTTCACAAAGAAATAACACACCTGCACCAGTCACATGAGCTTCCTACCCGCACCTCAGAGATGACCATAGGGAAAGTGAAGAACTGCAAAGTTTGAAGGAGAGGCAAAGTTCTGGTCTTCTGCCTGGGAGACTCACGACACCACCAAGTGAAATGGAGCATCTGCCTGTGCTGCTTTACAGGAACAAAACTTGCCTGAAGAATGGGAAGAGAATCAGAAAATGACTTCCCCAATGCACAGCACAGAGCAGTAGGAGAGAGATGGCACAGAAATGCAGAGCAGCCAACCCTGGGCCAAAGGGGCCCTGCTGGTCACACTGTGCACTCAGGGCTTCGTTTCATCACCTCTTGGACCCTGCAAAGCTGCACCAAGCTCCTGGGTGAGCCATTCCATGCCTGACTCCCCCACTAGTGAAAAAGGTTTCTTTTCTGACCATCTTTCATCCCAATTTTGGGTAGTTTAGGCTGATCCGAATGTGCTTTTTCATTTACATAATTACCACACTGTGTGCTCATCTTACACAGGTGCCTTTGGAGCAGTGCTGCAGCACTATCTGTTCTGCCTGCACTAGAAAAAATAAATAAGATCTTCCACCAATAATTACCCGGAGCCGCCTCCCAGAGCTTGTTTGGACACTTGTGGTTAAATACCACGGTTAGCCAAGACGTGGGGATTGCAGAGATCCTGCAGAACAAAGCAGGCACTATTTCCTTCCTATTCTTCAAAAGGAAACTTTTACTTTACTCTGCTTCAGCCATTGGGCTGGAGCTCTTTTGTTTACCTTTTCAGAGTCCCTGCTCTCCTTCCCTCGGCAATCACAATACAAAGTGAACACGTGGCAACTTCTCCCCCAGCCCCCCCCCCCCCCCCCCCCCCCCCCCAAGAGATACTGCCAGCAGCTCTCATATCACATAGCATGGAAGGGCAAGGGACTCGCAAGGCCTGAGCTCGCCCTTTTTTGCACTACCTGCCACAGATAATTCAAAGCCCCTCAGCTTCAGTGTGCTGCTGTGCTCTCCCACACACTCCTACAAGTATATTTGGCTGCTCTTTTGCAGGCCACAACATGAGGACCCGCTTGCAGCAGCTTATAAAGACAACAGCCACTTCTTTTCACTTAATTAGGTAAGGAGACGAAGCAAATGGACAAAAAAAAGTCAGAAAAACAGCAAACTAAATAAGATGCAACTCCATTTATTTTTATATTTTGCTCTGCTGCTTCGATTCCTGATACCATACGGAAAAAGCTAAGCAAGATCCGTGGCCCCTTGAAGGATTCTGAAGATTCCTCAGTTCCCAATGTTTATTGGATAACGAAGACTAAAGGGAATGCTGAGGCTCCATTTTTATAAACTTTCTATGTGCTCTGGTATGCTCTGCTCCCCACATCACATAACTTCACAGGGCACTCCTACTTTGTAGATGGTTCTTTCCTTCTGTCCTCGGGTTACAATAAATAGTCTGAAAAGGCGGCCCATAAAAGCTAGCATCATTGTGACAAGCACAAACCTCAGAGAGCTCATAAAAATGAAACAAACTTGCAGAGAAGCCAGTTATTTGTTTGCAGGAGGGGGAATAATGCCGAATTACCGAAAAAGAAATCTCCGCTTTGGCAGCAATTGCTACGAAAAGGCACTGAAGTAAATACCTGACTGTAGCCACCACTTCCAAAGGCCACCATAGGACCCCAGCTATTTAAGCACAACTTCCCTTTGTCCTATTCATAGCACACGCAACAGGGGCTCAACATATCCACAGGCAAGCACTAATTCCTAATCTCTACTAGGCCAAGCAAAAGGCTCTTGGTGCGTTAGAGAGAATTACATCACTGTGATCTAAACTGACAGTGAAAAAACCAGACAGTCTTCCCTTCCAAATCTGCAGGGCCACTCTAAGCCTGCTATGAAAGAAGAGAGAGCAGCAGCTCCGACTAAAGCCTGTTCCACTAATAGTTGCAAATATTATTTTACACTTAATACGTCTTTTGATAACCCACCCTATTCTTCTTTGGGCCTGGGCTGGAACTGGAAGGATGTGAGCTGCTTTAGGTACAATCTTTTTTGCTTTAATACTTCATGCTGTCAGGCCCTCCACCCACCAGCTGCTACTGCATCTCTTGGATGAGCAAAGCATGCAAGTCTGCAAATAAAATAGAGGGTTTTGAACACCTTCAATTTCCAAGAACTTCCAAACTTCTCTAACTGCTTGTTTGCTCCCGTTTTTAGCCACAACTCTGCCCCAAACAGAGCTATCCATTCACCATTTTCATTTCACCAAGCTATTTATAAGAGCAGGTATGGATATAAAGTTTCCACAGTGCTACTTAATGAGCTCTCCTTTGAAGCAGCAGTCACGTATTTACAAACTAGCTGTTCACCAGAAAGCTCAAGGGTCCCCATCACACCAGGCACCCAAGTCCCAGCAGGCTGCAGGAAGCACCGAGCTATTCATTTTGACCATTTGACACCATAACACACCCCATCCCTCCTCTCACCCTGCCTGCTCTCTGACTTGGTCTCCTCAGCTCTCCTTGCAACTGCTCCGACACAGCTTTTCGTTCTCCTTATCACCTGAATGGAGATAACAGCCAATTTGCTTTCTGCTGTGCAATGGAAACAGCTGGGGCCCGGCTGGCACCGAGGGAGGGCAGGGGAGGACAGCCAGCCAGCCCACACAGCCCCCAGCACCTGCTGGGGACACAGAGCCCACTGCCCACTACAGCTGTAGCGGTGTCATTGCAGTACCCCAGGCCTCTCAATAGGGCTTTTCTCTGGCTTTCCCTGTACCTTTCAGAGGGGCATCTTCCTTGCAGTGCTGTCCCTTATTCTCTTCCTTTTTCCTGCTCCAACCTGTGTATCCATCCTACATACCTGTTCCTGTCCCATGGCCTGGCCCAGGCTGTGTTTGTCACCCACCTTAGGCAAACATCCTGTCCTGCCCTATTCACAGAACCAGAAATGCAGGGACAGACAGAATTCCAGTCCCAGCAGCAACAGGGAAGAGAACCAGCACATGGTGACACAAAGCAGAGCACATCGAGGTGCTCCTCTGAAAAGAGGCTTTTGGGGATTTTTCAGACAAACCACCACAAGATACTTGAAAAAGCAGCCAACCAAACCCAGCTGATGTGGGGTAAGGGACAGAGGAGTGATGCCCCTGCTACAGACCAGTGCCCTAAATGAAGCCTGACGTCTGAATGACGCAAGGTTTTCGTCCAGTCCCTGATGAAAAATATGCCAGAGGTTGGCTGTACAGAAACTAGACACATCTGCTTCATATGTACAAGATAAGGATACCAGTGGCCTTCCTTTAAAACCCAAGTTCTGATAGGTAACCTTATCACCTGGTCTGCACATGGGTCAGACAACTCTTCTGTGGGCTCTGACAGACCGCAAACAAGCAATTAACTGTCTGCTGAACACAAGAGGTCCTGCCACCTCCAAGCTGAACAGCAACGACCAGAACACTGCCACGTTCCAAGCCTTCACTCCTTGGAATCCAGCTAGTTGCTGGGATGTTGGACCATTAAGTCCATAGCTACAGCCCACCAGTATCAATTGCTATACTATCAGCACTTATTTCCAAGAAATTTCAATCACATTTCTCGTGCAGACAAAACTGCATGCTGTACACATGAATTATAGGCATGGATGCTTTGTTACCAGAATCACCCAGATTTATCACAGATGTACATATGTGAAACACTCGAGGAGCTCTGTTTGGTTATTTCCCACCTCTCCACTCCCCCATTAACATCAGTCCCACCCCCAAACCCCCCCCAGTCCCAACCCCAAGACTTTCCACGGGTGCAAAGTCTTTAGAAACGACAGCAAAACCATTTATAGACAGATAGCAGTTCCAGACACTGTGCTGCTGAGTGTAAGGGAATCTGGTACTACTTCCATTTTGCATTAACAAACCCATTTTACTTCACAATTCAATTAAACAGGGTCATCGAAGGGAGGGCGCACGAATATTACTGTGCTATTCAATCTGCTCAAAGGCAAAAGTTTTCCTGTGAATCATCGTTTCTTGGTATCTTACAGCCAACGAACCAATCCCTTCCCTCCTTCCAGTGCCATTTTTCCACTGAAGTTAAACTCATTACGATTTCCTCCAACCGTTCTCTTTCGTGGTTTATCATCTCTCTTGGGTTTCTCCCAGCTTTTGCTACCAGCTGCTGCACAAGCACTCTCTCGTGCCACTAACTGGACGTGGCTCCTCACCCCAGCCCCTACCACTCGCAGGGCTACAGCCAGTCCCCAGCAGCAAGTCTGATGACACCTTCCTCCCTCTGCCTCCCTTTATTTAAATACCACTACCACTTCACATGACTTAAAGTAGTAGGAAGAAATCCAGCTGGTTTTCTCATACACAAAGGCATACCTGAGTGCACAGCCCCTGCCTCCTGCGCAAAGCTACTTGCCTATCCCCTTCCAAAACACAAAGGCACGAAGCAGATTTGGTACACAGACTAAACCAGATGTTTTTAGTCAGCTGAAGTCGAGAACTCAGCACTGCAAGGCATAAATGTATCAAAGTTATTTACACACGGATATATCCATTATGTAGGTATATTTAATGTATTATTTGCAAAGCTTGTAAGAATCAGCCAACTCAAATCATGAGTAAGGAGAGAGAGAGAAGACACCCCCACCAGCAGCTTAAAGAAAAGGATGTGTGGAACATGACAGTTGTTAGAAAGAACACTCCTGTTTCTGGGAGACTGCTGGGTCAGTACCAGTCTGCATGGGCTGAAGCACCACAGTCACCTAAATTGAGGGAGAAAATCCTTCAGCTTTAACATACCTAAGTTTCTTACGAGACAAAATAAACCTGGAACACTTACCACTGCTTCTCCGTGTTATAATCAAAATCTTAAACAATTCTTCCAGCAAGCTGGAGTCTTCTATACACACAATTTTCTAAACAAAGCAGTTTTTTCCCCCTGCTTTGGCCAGAACTTCTCCTTATTTATTGATACATCTCTCTTCAACCTGACTCCCTTTATAATGCGAGATTCTCTTCCACTGAAGTCACACCATGAGAGCTCCGAGGCAATGTCAGCTCACAGAAAGACTGGGGGATGGCAGTGGGGAAAGGTCATTAAAATTATGAAGCACAGAGGATTCTTCCTTTTAAGATGGCAGTGTAACTCATGAGATTTTAACAGCAGAGTTTTAGGATGTAAACAGTCCTTTTAAAGCAAAAAAAGATAGCTAAATAAAGCCACAAGCTGAATTCCATCATGTCTAAGACCAACCCAGGATAAGCCTGTAACCCAAAATTACTCTTCTCAAACTAAGAATTTCTAAAATGAAAAGGGCTCTTGAAACAAAACCTGAACCCAGAGCATTATACCCAAACAAAACCTGAACCCAGAGCATTATACCCAAACAAAACCTGAACCCAGAGCATTACACCCGTGCCTTAACTACCAGCCTAGCATGAGTCTCAAGGTCAGGAAAATGGCTCCAGGTGCCCCCCCAGCTCCTCCACAATCCCACCCAATGTGCCCTGCCATCCACCTGGACTCTCACTGCCCACAATAAATATCACAGTAGCACAGGTTCTGCTGGAATAGCTTCTGGACCAAAACCTCACAAGCAAAACAAGAAGCCACCAACTAACACCACCACACCACACCAAACAACCTAACCCTCTCTTCTTTCAAGGTGAGGGTAATTAAAAAGAGGACCTAATGCTGCAGCTGGGTTTTCCTTTCCTATCTTCTTATCTGTTTTGGTATTTTCATACCATTAACACCTCCTTTATTCTTGCATATGCCCGTTGCAAAAGTTTTACAGGCTCTCGGCATCTTGCTCTTGGACAAGTCAGACTTGTTACATCCTGGGTGAACATGCCTTTCTCAGCCCACTTTAAAACCCCCTGTTGCAACTTCTCAGGTGGTGCATGCCTTCACAGACACTGGAACAGCATTTCCGTAAGGGCAAAGGTCCAGAGAGCGGTCTGTTCTTGTGCGGGATCCATAAGGTGCTCAAAGGCTTTTCTCCTGATGGTGCCTTGCCAGATTACCTCATTTGCCTACTCCTGCTATGAGACTAATAGATAACTTCTCCTTCTGATTGCATCTGTACCGGTTTGACGTGCTTCTGGGTTCAAAAGAGTTCATTTTGGGAAAGGCGGTATCAGCTGGAATGCTGTCACAGGTACAGCATCACAATTTGCCTTGTAAAAGCCTCAAGACAGCTCCCACACCAACAACAGCCATGAAACCAATGGCTACAGCTCTCTCCTTTCAGAGCACACTGTAAAAGAGACCAGCTAGCTGTCAAAGAACTGCCATTATCCCACCAAAAATAAGCTGCTCTTGTTACCATTATCCTACAGAAACTCATTCAAACACCAAGTCAAGAGGAAGCCTCTTTTCCCTCACCACCCTTTCCAACAGCCCATTCTAGAAAAGATCAATAAGAAATGGAGAACATAACCTCTAACAAATAAGAAGTAGCATCGCTATATTTTCACCACTTCAGGCAGAACTGGAGCAGGAGAAGGAGGCAAAGAGAAATCAGCTTAACTTGTTCTCCTGTCCCATTTGGTGCATGTCCCTCTGTCAGGAGCCAAACGCTGCAATCATTTATGCAAAACAAACATGGAGAAATCTTCCTTAACTACTTCTTAGAAAATATTCAGTGAAGTGCCTTCTGAGAATGACCTCGGATTACCGAATGGTTCTGCAGCAGCAAAGCTCAGACAAGACAGGGGCAATGCCTCTCCCAGCTCTACCTTTACAGGCCTCCAGATATTGTTACCTCCGTGTCTAGCAAGAGCTTTTCCTGTACCTGTGATTTGGCTCTGAGAAAAGTCATACCACTGTGGGTTGTTTTGGAAGGAAAAGGCTTTTTTGTACCTCGAATAAGTGGGTGGCACTGCCCATAACATGGGCCACACTGCATGAGAATCCATTACAAACAGGAAGACCGTTGCCTCTAACAACTTAAATCTGAACAAAGGACTGGAGATGCAAGGCTTTGACAGCTATAGACTGTTACTGTTTCCTTTCCTGCTCTTCCTCTAACATAGAGGTCCAAGGGAATGATTTAGCAGGCACGGTAGTGATGGGCTGACAGTTAGACTTGATCTTAGCAGTCTTTTCCAACCTTAATGATTCTATTCTATGCATATTCTTGTACTAAAGGGAGAAATATTCAGTTCACCTACAAAACCATGCCTGGACCACAAATTTTCACCCTGGATTGGGAAAAAAAGCAATTATGCAATTATATTACCTGTGAAATTGGGGCTATTTTTGTTTTGAAACTGGCACAATCTTCATAGCATTCAGATAGCAACAGCATGGGAAATGGAGACTCAAATACATTTGGCTACAGCTTCCCTCACCTTACTAAAAAGAAAATGTAAGCTGAAGCAATACAGCACATAACAGCACGCAGATTTTTATCTCTCGTTACACAACAGCACAGCAAATGAAACAATTCCCTTCAAATCCACGTGAGCAGCTCCGATTTACACTCCCCGGCCACAGAGGTGCAATGCAGGTGCTAAACCAGAGCTGCAAATCCGGGGGATTGCTCATCCCACCAGCCCTGAGCAATGAGGTGCCACTACCAGCGCTGCCACCACCACACACTGCCTCCTCCCGCTGCCGGGGAAGGCCGTGCGGGACGAGCTGTTACCACGAGGTGAGCCATCTTAGTGCCGGCCACGTCGGGTCCAAGGACCACAAAGTCAATGCACTTAGCCCTCTCTGCTCCATATCAGCCTGCCGTAGAGCCTTCCTATGGGTAGGCAGAGCGGCTCAGGCGTATCCTCCAGCACGTTATGGGGCTCGGCTCTCTGTGAGGCACAAACCTGAGGCCTGCGACACAGCCTCGCGCTTTGACCACGCAACGGTGTAAGAGCAGAACTTCAGGGCTCCTAAAGGCACACCGAGGCGAGGTGCCGGACAGGAAGGAGCCCCACACGGCACTGGGGAGGCGGCCACACCCGCGTGCCACACGCCGGAGACCGCCAGGGAGCACCTGGGCCCCGAGGACGGCCGCAGCACGGAGGGAAGCGGCCATGACTCATGCTTTTGTCCGCCTCACCGGAGCGCGGCGGGGGTGGCCGCTGACAGGGAGGGGGCGGCCCCTCACCGCAGCCCCGTCTCGATGGTTCGTGGTGGGCGGCCAACGGCACGTGGCGCACCCCCCGCCAATGGGAGAGGCCGAGACCATAGAGCGGAGCGGGGCGCTGGCTAGACATTCCCCCCTCGGCGGCCGTCTCTCTGCTGCCGCCATCTTGTCGGAGGCGCAGAGGCCGCCCGGCCGCAGAGCCGGGCCCCGCCGCCTCTCCCCGCTCACCCGCGGCACCCCCCCCATCCTTACCGCCCTCCCGCTCGGCCGGCACCGCCGGGCGCCGGCGATGGCTTTACCTCTAGTAGGCCCGCAGCGAAGCCTATGCTGGGTACGAGGCCGAAAGGCCGGCCGCCATCTTGGTGAAGAAGAGGGACTCGCGTGACCTACCCGCACACCGCCGGTCCCTCCCCCACGTACCCTTGCCCGCCGGGTTGCCAAGGGAACCGAGCGGGTGCATGCGCGCTGGCCTTAAGCGCGGCGCCTCCCCGTGGGTTGGGCCTGTGAGTGAGGGGGTGGGGCCTGCGGGCGGAGGGCGTGGCCTGCGTGAGAGCGGGCGGCGGCGCCCCTCCCCCCGCTTCTCTCCTCCCTCCGGGTGCGTGAGCGCGGGAGCGGCGGCCGGGCCATTGGAAGGGTCTGCAGGTGAGGCGCTGAGGGGCGCTGGGCGGCGGGAACCTCTGCCCTGCAGCACGGGTGGCCTGCAGCCTCCCCTCAGCAGGAGACGGGGACGACGGCGGCCCCCCTCGTCGCAGGTTTTTGGGTGATGCTGCGGGATGAGGGCTGAGGGCTCCGGGCGGCCCCGGCGGTGGGAGCGGGCCGTGGCGCCGAGGCTGGGGGGCCGGTGGTATCCCGTCTGCGTCCGCTTCGTTCGAAGCCCTTTAGTGCGCATGGTCGTCTGAAAGCGTGAAGTCCCCGTCGTGGGATGGAGGAGGGGGGGTCGGGGATGCGGTTTCCTGTGTGAAAACGGGAAGCGCTGAGGTGATAAGGGGGAGAAAACACAGCCGCTCCGCGGGGCGCCGGCCTGGGCTGCCCGGCCGGAGGGCGCGGAACACGTCGGGCTGCTCCGCTGCCGTCTGCCCTCAGCCGGTGCTGTGTGTGCGTGGGAGCGGCCGGCCGCTGCCCCGGAGGAGTGCGCCTGGGAGATCTGCGAGAGATCTCTGCTCACAGCCCGGGGTAGCCGCGCATCTGCATAAATACCTCTCCTTCACATCCTGCCGGCTGTGGGAAACTTTCCTCCGAGAAATGGCTGGGTGGAAAGGCGAGCCTCCAGAAGGATGCTCCGGCACGATCCGGTTTGGCTTGGCGTTCAGAATTCCTCATGATAAGCGGGGCTGGATGACATCACCCGGCAGGAAACGCTCCGGGAGGGAGCATTTCTTATCGGAGCGGTCTCCTAAGACGAGAAGAGCCTCCCGAGGAGCATCTCCAGCCGCTGAATGCTTCGTCGCTCACAGATCAGCTTACTGATGGAAACACCGGCATCGCAGATGTCAGATCTTATTGTTAGAGTGAATTTTCACTGCAGAAGCAAGTTGCCTGGTTTTCTTTCTGCATACGTAATCAGGACAACAGATCTGTATGAGTTCAGCTTCGTGGGAAACAACAGCAAATGGCTTCGATGTGTGGCACTTCTAGTTGGCTCTCCCATCAGAAAAGCATCGTGTAGTCTGAGCAAACTGCCCAGGGTCAGACGGGCAGGAGCCCAGCCTCTCTGCACCCAGCAGAACGCAGTTAACAAACTGGTGATGGTTTCTGACAGCTGTGGCATTTGCTTCTCAAAGCTGCTGTATACATAGAACTCAGCGCAGCAGCCTTTAGGCTTATTAAGATGCATCTCTTTATAACTTTTTAGCTCTCAGTCATCACTTTTAAGCATCCAATTGGCTCTTTTCTTTCTTTCTTTTTTATGGTAGAGGAAGGAAAAGGAGCTGACTGGGCAGCTTGGAGGAATACTACGATAGGAGAAAGATAGCAACTTTGTGACTATAATCAGCAATGATTCCCTGCCCTGGAAGGGTGGGAAGAGCAAGCATGCCTGGAATACGGAAAGAGCCAGGTGGCAATAATTTCACACTGACAAAATGAAAGACAGCTAGAGAGGGACAGCTCTGATCTGTGGCTGTTGTGAGTGGGAACAGATACCTTTTTGGTTAAAGAGGGTAGGCCAGAGGAGGAACTGGAAAGGGGACTCGGAGCACGTATCAGTTCATGCTGACTTTCATACATTGTCAAAGTAAGTAATATGATTTCTTGAAATCATGCAAGTTAGCCTGATAGAAGCCCTTTTGTGCTGGCAGGTCTTTGTCTGTTCAGAGACTTTCTTACAGAGGTGTCAGATTTTGCTTTTCCCATCTCGAAATGAAACAGCTGTGTGTGACAATCTTGGCAGCAAGCAGTTAAAGTGGATGGTTGAGTTTTTGAGTGTCCTGAGCAAAGAGAAGGAGAAAATGTTTCCTTTTGAAGCCTCAACTCTGCAGAGCTCTCAAACATGAAAGGAAAAGCTGAGGGGGAGGAGGTTTAAGAAGAAAAGAGTGCATGGATTGGTGTATTGAGCTTTGAAAAAAACCATTTCCTCTGAATAGATGCCTTTTAGCAGCGTGTTTGGGTTTGGTTAGTTTCTGGAACGGATGTGAACTTCTCTTTTTCAGGCTGCAATATGGTATGTCATACATCCAGTGCCTTTTAGTGTTCCGCGTTCGCGTTGCTTGAGTTCATTGCACTCTGATGTTAATAGGAGTAAAATGTTTACTGGTTGCTGGGTGTTCTGCTCCTTGTTAATGCTGGAGATTCAGCTACTGGTCCTCTATGGAAAGCTACCGGTGCTGTTTCAAGATGTGCACATTAATTCGGGGGCACTCCTTTTCTAAGTTAGCATTAAAAGTGAATAGTGATTTGTTGGGGCTTTTGATTATTATTATTATTATTTTTTCCTCATGCAATTTTTAATAATCTGGAAAATGTTTTTTGTGTTTTCAGGTTTGCTCCTGAGCTTCCATAAAGATGTCCAAGGTGAGAAGAACGTTTCTGCCCTAAAATTGAACATTCCGAAATGGATGTTTTGTTTTATGAGTTTTATCTTCACACGCAACGTTTGGTTATTACCTCCTATTTGGTGAGGCTGTGTATGCTAAACTTGCAGCTCACAAGCATGAGTGAGTTCACATTCAGAAGATGACAGCGAATTATTGAGTTACATAACACAGATATTAGAATAGTCTCATACAGTAGGATTAATCTCCGTAGTTAACTGATGCTCCCAGAAGGTTGGAGTTGCACACAAGAATCTCCATGTTATGTTTTCATTGAAACTCCCATTCAGCTGCTATGTTTTGACCAGGAATATAATAATTTCAGGAAAGGACATTCTTGTGTTTAATTTATTGTTCCCATCTTCATTTGTTTTAGTCAATCAACTGATGTATTCAGCAAAAGCCCTCATAAAAATGTGGTAACTTGAATCCCAGTACTTTTCATTTAACTAATTCTTGGTCTCTTGCATTTGGCGTAGTGGGTTAGGTTATCAGAATGAAATGAATAAAAGCTACATGTGTAATGTATTTGAAGAGGGCAAATAATAGGTCTGAACATTTATCTGCAGTATTTTTAGTAGAGGACATTTGAAGCACTTTATTTTTTTTCCCCTCTTAAAAGCGATCTCTGATGAAGTTTCCAGCAGGTGACTGTCATTTCACAAGTACTGTTTTTGTCTGGATGTGCTAAAAATCACTAGTAATGGTCTCTTTCCTTGTTTAAGTGCATGTGCTTCATGCACAAATGTAGCAGAAATGCTAAGCCATGGCCTGAAGCAGTGATTGAGCACCTGGTGGAAGGCAGGGCCCACCCAGGGGAGCTCAGGTGCATGCAATGTACCTGAGTGACTGGAGGGGTGGAGCCAGGATGCACCCCTTCCCAGACCTCATTTAAGGGCTGGCAGTGGAGGTGAAGGTGTTTCACTTGAGATCCCTGTTTATCTGAGGCCTTGTGAGGGTAAGCAGCTTCTCTGCTTTGTTTTTTTTTTTTTTTCTGTGTCCATAGTTGCTGTATTTAAGCATATCCCTCCTTAGTTGCTGTAGCCTGGGACTTTGCCACTATACTGCCATCGCTGTGCTTTCCATTGTGTAAGCGCACTACAACAAGCTTTTTTTATTTTAAATGAGCACAAAGTCACTGCCGTAGAAGTGTGTGTCTAGCAAGTGTGTTTCATGCTTCACTAAGTAAATACTTGAGGCTTTTTTTTTTTTCACTTTTTAACTTAGGTCCTGGATGGGAGTAAAGAAAAGGGAAGGTTTTTTTAAATTCTAGGTTTTCTTTACTTTGTTGTGTAGCTGTTGAGTAAGGGGAAAACTTGCATGGAGAAAATCCCTCTGTGTGTCATACACCTTCAACTTGTGATTTCAGGTCTTAAATGATGGGAGATTATAATGGGGATAACTTTATTTTTTGGTTCCTGAGACCTTTTGGTGAGAAGGGCAGGAGGCAGAGCTGTGGGAAGCCAAGTGACTTATGAAATTTATGTTTTTTTCCATGCTTTCTTCTGGTTCTAGTTTATCATATTTGAAATGTCCAAGGGAGACAGTCACCTAAACAAGCACGTCTTGCACGGTTGCTTATTACTGTCTTATTTCATTTCAGCAACAGCCTGCTCAGTTTACCAATCCAGAAACCCCTGGTTATGTTGGATTTGCAAACCTTCCCAACCAGGTCCATCGCAAGTCTGTGAAGAAGGGGTTTGAATTCACTCTTATGGTGGTTGGTAAGGAGACATTTTGTTGTATTGTTCCCAATGAGTTCTCACTTATGTAGAACTTCGAATTAAAGTGGATATTGCTTCTGCTATTGTAAGGCTTTAACTTCTGTCAGAAAGCTTTGTGCTGTAATGTTTAACTGTTTTGTTCTTTTAAGAATTCATGCATCTGTTTTTGGTAACACAAACCAAATATGTTAATCGCTTTGTGGTTGAAGTGAGAGAACTCTGTTTTGTGCTCCAATGATGGTTACTTCCTTCCTTCTGTCTCACAAGGTTCAAGCCTTCCGCTTAAAATTTAGCTTAAAATTGTTCTCATGTACGAATACGAGTTCTGCTGGCTTCTTTTCATTCAGAGAATAGTATTAAGCTATTTGTTATGCTTCTGTAGTTCAAAAGAATCTGCATGGGCTAGATCTTTCAAAGGAGAGATGGGACAGGATGTGACAGTGAGGGTTGCTGATAGTTTGGGATCCCAATAGTTACAGGTAGCATTTATCATTTAACCTGTCATTAGCTTTGCCAAATGGCAGCCCTTGTTTTGCTTTTCTTCCATTTCTGTTTTCGGCAGCACGGTGCTGGACTGCACTGACCCTTATTTCTGGCTTCCAAGAACTTGATGGTGGTTGGTTCCTGTTAACTGGGGTGAAGGGGAGAAGGAAGAGAGAGCAAGGACATGGGGAAATGAGGTTATATTGCATGCTAAGTGCCTTATAATTGTTAGGAGTCGTTTAATTTTCGCTTCATTGGATTTGCTTAGGATAATATCATAATGGATACCTTACAAAACCTAAGGGTAAAGCCAACCTTTAAATGTTTCAAGTCGTGGTATCTGCTGTAATTCTTTGGCATTTGCTATTTTTTGTCCTACATGTAAGAAATGGGGACCTGCTTAATATCCAGATCTCTCTGAGATGAATTGCAAATAGTTCTGGTAGAAAGATGCACAAAATTATCCAGACCAAATGGTTATTTCTGCTGTTTGCTGAAATAGAAAACAGTGGAGAGATGGCATGGTATTGGAGTGATGGTGCAAGTAGCCCCCTGTGCCTCATCTGACTGTAATGTTGCTTGCCACTATTCAGAGGGGTAAATGAAAACTACAGCAAGAGAACTTGCAAAAAAAGTAACTTCCCTGGAGATTTGGATTGATGCTCTAAGACACACTAACAGAGGGAGGAGCAGATGGAAGTTAAGATAAACTGTGCTTTAAATTGTTGATTACTTCAATAGCTTGGAATGTTAATTTTTTTCCTCTTGAAATATGCATGGGATTTAAGCATGTTCCACATGGCCTCCATCACAATGTCTGTTTTGAGCTGTAACTGTTCATTAACTTGCATGCTTCAAGCTATCAGTACTCAGAGTCAGAAGAAGCTGTTGCTTATCCTTGACAGAGACAAGGCAACTGATTTGTTTTAAATGTACTATTTACCCAGACTGAAGGCTGGCAGTGTGTTGCTGGTTAAAGTCAAAGCTGTCTTGGTTTTGCTGAACTGATGCCATGTGAGTCTTAAATCACTCTGCATGTCTCTTTCACTGGTAGAGTCTGCAGTGGTAAAATCTGGTTTTGAGAGAGGTGCTCTATCCAAGAATAGCAGCTCTGGCTCAAATCTTTACTTAAAGATTATTCCATATCTTTTTATCTCGTTCAGATATCTTTGTCAGACTGCTGTTATCATTTTTACTTCACTTAAAACAGTCTCAAAAAATAACTTGTGCAGTGAATTCAAGTACTGAGCCAATTAAGTTGCTGGTCTCTTTTTAATTAATGTTGTGAACATCTTTAGCTGATTAGTTGGCTTTTCAGCTCTTCCAATGGCTCTGTCAGTAGCTGTAGGAGAAAAGCCTTTTTGTGGTACACTTTGAGTAATCCCCAAGTTCACCATAGTGAAGAATTGCTTTGTGTCCATGCTCAGCAGACATATCACATTGCTCTCAGTTTTTTTCTCTACTACTTCTCTGTGTTTATGAGCTTCTGTATTCTGGAATGATAGCAGAAAAGCTTGCCTTAAAATCAGAAGGCATGAAAAGGGAAATGATGCCTAATTTTAAATCAATCAGGGCTCCACTAGACTAGCAGATCTGATTAGAAATCATCAGTGGAACCTCTGACGAAGTGTATTATAAAGCTGAGGTGTATCATTCAACATTCTTATGCAAGTTTTTTCTAATACAAACTTATAAGCTGCAAGTCTTTAAATGACAAGTAAAAGATGTATATTTTTTCCACATCAAATACAGTTGGATATTGCTTTCTGGTTATAGTTGAGATTAATTATGCAAATATATTGAGTTTATGTGTACGTTGAATCCCAGGTGAATCTGGACTGGGGAAATCGACGTTAATAAACAGCCTCTTCTTGACAGACCTCTACCCAGAACGGATAATCCCAGGAGCTGCTGGTAAACACTCTCTTCCAGTTCATCTGTTCTGACAATTTTGAAGTGAATTCTTTTATCCTTGGATTTCATGAATAGCCAAGTTATTATTCCTAGCTGTAGTCATTCTAATGGATTTCCTGACAGTTGAACCACCAGATAGAACTGGTTCCCTCGGTACCTGGCCTTTGTGATTTAGTCCTTGGCTGTGCTGAAGGCTTGTACTGGCACCAACCAGTTAATCTCTCCTTTTGCGTAGTGTATCATGACATCACATTAAGATAGACAATCAACTAAAACAGTCAGAGCCTTTTTTCAGTATTCAATCTACAGTGATTTTGAACACGCACATTTTTAATGTTTCCTTGGGCTTGCAATTTGATTCCTTTGCTCATTTAGTGAATGTGCACTTTCTTTTCAGCCCTCCATCCCTTTTTGAATCTGCTAAACAAGGCACGCAATGATCCAGCCTAAGGAAATATCCTAAGAAAATAGAGGAAGATGCTGTTTTTCTCTCTTTGCTCCTTGTTAAACAACTTGCTTTAGCAACTTTACCACTTTGACTGAAAACCACTTATCACTTTCAACCTTAAGGAAAAAATCTTATATAATTTAGTGTTGCTTTCCAAATTACTGAGTACTTCTATTTTCTTCTCAGTCAGGCACTTTTCCCTCAGTTTCTATAAAGACTTGAGGAAAAGTATAAAAAAAAAACAAACAAACAAAAAAAACTCTAAGGGTTTTCTAACCTGCCATTTAATCTTCTGATCTTATCTCAAAGTGACCTGCTCTTATTGGTTCTATTCTGAAGCACCCAACTTCCTATCTTTTAGAAAAGATTGAACGCACTGTGCAGATTGAAGCCTCAACAGTTGAAATAGAAGAGAGGGGTGTGAAACTACGCCTGACAGTTGTAGATACACCTGGATATGGGGATGCTATCAATTGCAGAGATTGGTATGTACATAGCCTGTCAGTCATCACATGTAGATCAATGTACGTCCACTTTGTGTTTGTATGGAGGGGTGGTGGTGAAAATAACTACCCAGCTCACCATTTTTTGATGGGTTAGGTTAAGTACTGAATGTGAGGTGTGATTATTTTTTATTTTGGAGAGATGGGCAGGTTTTTAAGTAGATTGTATACTTTTTTATATTCAGAAAGTATTGGAACCACTGGGACACAGTGAATTAAAGAAAGATAAAGTAATTCATATACTCTTTAATGCAAATAAAAATCCACCTTTAGATGTTTTCCACATGCATCATCTGAGGATTCTAAGATTCCATGCTTTGGTTTCTGTAGTGCATTTCCATCACCTTTGGGTTCTGACATTTCTAAAAAGTTTGTGTTCTGATAAGTACTGAGATGAATGGCATTCAGCCATAATCTTTGCTGCCCACCTTCTGTCAAGAACTTGCTTGTCCATCTCAGCCATTCTCACTACAGCATCGTACTGCCCTTACTTTCTGCTCCCCATTGCTCCAGTTCTCCCATTAATAAAGACTTACTTGGGAGCTTTGCTTATGTTGATTCTCCTCCTTAAGCAGGAATCAGAATGTCACATGCAAGATAAATGTTTTATTTATTCTTCCATTCAGCAATAAACTGCTATTCCTGTCTGCTTAGCCTGTAGTATTGATCACTGGCAAACATGCAATAGGAGTACAGCTATTCTCTCAAACTAAACAGATGCGTATGTAAGGTGAAGTGGTTCAGGGAGATGCAACTCAGCAATAGTGATGCAAGATTTCTGCAGTTTTGCATCTGTTGCAGCTGCTGACTGACTTTGCTCTTGAATCAGCATCATCAATTTGATGTTTTAAATCAATTTGAAATAAGAAACTTAGATTATCTTCAGCATGTGTAATTAATGCTTAGTCACAAAGTGAATACTAACTCGAGCAATTTGCTTAGAAGTTAAGAAATATATTATTATGTGTAATGTATGCATGTTTTATCTTAATATATATGCACAATGCATATTATGTATTATGCATAGTAGTAACAATTGCTTGTTATTTTGCAGTTCAATTAAAATGCTCAGATCTTCATTTAAGATATAGGCTGACAGCACGAGTAATTTACTCCTGTTCATCAATAGCTTGGTTTATCAGCAAGGTGTCTTTTAATCTTACCTGTGAAAGATCACTAAAATTACTGGCCATTTGGGAGCGAGCACAGTTTAAGTCTCCACTTGCTTTACAGTTTTAAGACCATAATCTCCTACATCGATGAGCAGTTTGAGCGCTATCTGCATGATGAGAGTGGTTTGAACAGAAGGCATATCATAGATAACCGTGTTCACTGCTGCTTCTATTTCATTTCACCATTTGGTCATGGGTAAGTATTTCTGTCACTTTATTTTTGAAATGATTTTTATTGCAGTGAATTGTTTTTGTGCCTGCTGATGTAAATCTTCAGAATCAAATTGCCATTCCTTAAAGAAGGAATAGAACTCCCAAAATAAGTGTGTGTTCCTTCTAAGCCTTTCTCCTTAAACAGAGGATTAGAATAGTTGGAAGGAATTGACAAAGATCACTAAGTCCAACTGCCCGACCATCTTAGGGCTAACCAAAAGTTAAAGCTTATTAGTGGGGGCATTATCCAAATACCTCTTGGACACTAACGGGCACAGTGCATCAACCACCTCTCTAGAAAGCCTGTTTCAGTGTTTCACCACCCCCACAGTAGGCATGTTTCCTAATGTCTAATATGAACATGCTCTGTTGCAGCTTTGTGCTGCTCCCACGTGTCCTGTCACTGGTGACCATGGTGATGAGATTGACATCTCAGTTTCCTCTCCTGTAAATTGTAGACAGCAGTGAGCTTGCTTTTTACCTTTCTTTATTTCAGACTAGACCGTGTGTCCTCAGCCTCTCATAGGACATGTTATCCAGCCCTTTTGTCAGCTTTGTTGTCCTCTGGTCACTAGTATCTGATTAGTATATTAACATCCTTTTTACATCATTAAGCCCCAAACTGCATGCAGTGTTCAAGGTGAAGTTGCACAGATGCTAAATGTACACTGACTGGATGTGCTGTGTTTGATGTACCCCAAAGTGTAGTTCTCCCTCTTGGCCACCTGGATACACTTCCTTGCTCATGCTGAGTCTGCTGTCACCCAGCACCCTCAGATCCCTTTCTGCTGAGTTCTTCTCCAGTCACTCATTTCCCCTGCTTGTACCTGTCTGGCACTGCTTCATCCCAGGTGCAGAACCTGGCATTTTCCTTTGTTGCATTTCATGCAACTGCTGATTGTCAAGTGCCCCACTGTATCTAGATCACTCTGCAAGGCCTCTTGTCCCTTTGGAGAGTCAACAGCACCTCCCAGTTTAGTAAGATCAGCAACTTGATGAATTCAGAAGCAAACTTCTGGATTCAATTCCTGTATCCAGATGATTGTTATAAGTGTTGAATGGAATAGGCCCTAGAACCGAGCCCTGGAAATCTCTGCTAGTGACTGGCTGCCAGCCAGGTACAGTCCCATTCACTGTGACCCTTTGAGCTTGGCCATTCAGCCAACTCATCACCTAACCTTATCATAGGACAACAAATTACTAAGGTAGGACTTTCCCTTTGTGAACCCGTGTTGACTCTGCCTGATAATAGTTCTTAAATGCCTTTCAGTAGTGTACAGGGTAATCTTCTCCATAACTTTTCCAGATTAAGGTTAGACTAAGAGGTCTGTAGTTTCCTTGGTCTCCTCTTGTGCCCTTCTTGTAGATGGGTGTAACATCAATAGCTTCCAGTCAGCACGCACCTTATCGGATTCCCAAGACCTTTGGTAACTGTTGAGAGGAGTCCTGATACAACATCCACTAACCCACTCAGTACTCTGGGGTGAGTCCTGCCAGACCCGATGGACTTAGGAATGTTCAGCTGATACAACTGGTCCTGAAAACCTCAGCGGCCCCCAGTCATGCTTCCCCAACTCAGAGGGCCAGGCAGCCCAAGAGACATCATTAATAATAAAAACTGACCACTTTCATCAAGTATCAATCCAGTGTTTACCTTAGACCTGATTGATGTTGGTCACTTATGTTAAAAGTAAATTAAACTTTTCCCATGTTTTCTTCTTAGTCTTAAGCCTTTGGATGTTGAATTTATGAAGGCAATACACAACAAAGTAAATATTGTACCAGTAATTGCAAAAGCTGACACGCTTTCACTGAAAGAGCGAGAAAGACTCAAGAAAAGGGTAAGTATTTTTCTAGCTTGAAGAAAAATGTATTTTGGCTGTAGTACTGTGTCCACTCTCAAGATGAGTCTCTTTCAACCTTATTTTGCCCTCTACACGAAAAATAGAATCTCATATGCAATCTGTAACTTTATGTAATACGTGCTTTTATATCTCTTAAGGTCTTAATGTTGTGTATTTAACTGAAAACTTGCCCTTAAAGTGTTGCCTGTGAAATGGCAGTTTGGCTACATGTACAACTACACTGATTCAATTTTGAAACTTGGAAAATACATTTAGGTATGTTTAGTAGTGGTAATTGCTCCCTCACCTGTTTGATCAGCTCCAAGGCAGAGACAAAGCACCTGTACTCTGCAGAAACCTAACTTTGTTCTCAAGTAAAACTAGAATATGGCAGTATTCCCTAAGCAAGGAAGGCTGCACTTCAGTTTTGTCAATTACAGCTAATGTGAAACAGGATAAATTGGAGGGGCAAACTGTTTGCATTTCTATAGCTTTGCATAAAATCAAATTTCATGGCTATTAATGCATGTAATTCTAGCCATAATAAAATGACAGCAACAATGCTGTAAGGCTCAATTGCAGGTCTTGTTTCTGTACAAAAATCTGTGCTACTGGGTAGGTAATTCTCTTAGAGGTACTGATTTTCATAATTGAAGTTGATTTAACTGCAAATACATTTTTTTAAATAGTGGAAATTTTAGTATGTTAAGATAAAGCAGTAGGGAGAAAATGTACCGCTGTCTGAAAGTGTGGGAAAGCAGTTGAATGTCATGAAGGAATGTTCCTTAAAAACACGTAGTTGGTAAGTAATTGGAATTAGTAACATAGGCCGAAGTTTTCAAGAGATTGTGGATTGCTTAGCAGTTTAAGTTTTAAAAGTGCTCACTTTGTGTATATTATCTTCATTTCTTAAAAAAATCTCAGATTCTGGATGAAATTGAAGAGCATGGCATCAAGATTTATCACCTGCCTGATGCTGAATCTGATGAGGATGAAGATTTTAAAGAGCAAACCAGACTGCTGAAGGTATGAATATACTGTATCTTTTCAGACTGCTCAGGTGGCATTTAATCAAAATACATAAGTGACCTTTGTGCTCAGGCTTCTCTATTGGGAAGATGGTGGTGATAATAACGATTTCTTTTCCTGTAAGATTTTTTTACAACTTCAATTTAAAAGCATTACAAATTCACTACCATAATATGCAGTGCTGAGTAGAACAAGAGTTGTTCTTGTGTTGCTTGTCCTAGGTCATTGTTAGTAGTTTTTGAATTTTCCATTTTCAGGCCAGCATTCCATTTTGTGTAGTGGGATCCAATCAACTCATTGAAGCCAAAGGTAAAAAAGTTCGAGGTCGACTGTACCCATGGGGTGTTGTTGAAGTGGAGAATCCAGAACATAATGACTTCCTGAAATTGAGGACCATGTTAATGTAAGTTAAAAAGTTCCAATTAAATAATAGTTAAAAAAAAAAAAAAGGAAGATGCTCAGGCACTGAAAGGGGGACTTCTGGGAGATTATGGAATCCTTAAAGACATGGAATTTGTCTGGAGAAGGCTGTGAGCAAGTTTAATCTAGTTGGCCTAGGTAGGGATTGGACCTAATACTCTCCACAGATCCTTTTTAGTATGGATTACTTAATGATTCATGAAAACAATCTTGTGTCTAAATCTTGCGTTGAACCTATGCCCAAGAATGTAAAGCAGGTTGTTTTTCACCTTGTGCTTGTTGAAAGATATCTATTTCTAAGGTATCTGTCTATATAAAGATTCCTGGAAAGTATTAGACTTCAAAAGTCTGCTGGTTAGCATCATAGAATGGCCTGGGTTGAAAAGAACCACAGTGCTCATCTTGTTCCAACCCCCTGCTATGTGCAGCGTCGCCAACCAGCAGACCAGGCTGCCCAGAGCCACATCCAGCCTGGCCTTGAATACCCCCCAGGGATGGGGCATCCACAGCCTCCTTGGGCAACCTGTTCCAGTTAAGTTTTCTCAGGCTTTGTTACTCTACTTTCCCTGCCCAGCGCTGCTTTGTCACATGTCTCACTTGGGATGGTTTATGTGTGGGCTGTCCCTGAGTCTGAGGTGCTGTCTGTTTGTCTTTTATAGCACTGATTTGACTTAAATCAGCACTGAAATTGTCATATTAAATGAATCCATATGCTGAACACATTGACCCAACATGGTGCTGAATGTGAGAGTTGTTTAATCAAGCTGCTTTAACACAGATGTTTTACCTTTTCATTTCTTTCATTCCTCTAGCACCCACATGCAAGACCTTCAGGAGGTGACCCAAGATCTTCACTATGAGAACTTCCGTTCTGAGCGGCTCAAACGAGGAGGCAGGTTGTCATCTTATTGCTACAATCCACGTCTTCCTCTGAATTCATTTCTTGGTCTTCTCTCTCTCCCCCCACCATTTAATTGCAGCTCTCTAGAGGCAGTTAACAAGAAGTTCAATCAGTTTACATTCACTGTAAGGAAAAAGTATGATGTAAATTTGAGTCAGCTGTGACTATAGAAGAAGTGTAATTAAATCTCTGCTTTAAGGTTTGAACACAGTTTGATTGGTGTATTCAAGGTAAATACATAAGGAAAATGTATGATATACCTTCTAAAAACATGCAAGTTAGATAAGTGCTGATACATTAAAATGAATCATTTCTTAGACTCGCGTATCTGGATGTTAAGAAAGTAGCTTTAAGAAAAGAAAGTCAAGTCCTCCTGTAGTGCTTTATTTAACATGGTATAAATAAATAGTTCTCTTTGAAGAGCAGACATAGGATAACGTCTTCCAGTCCTATTTTGGGCTGTGGTGAGAGGCAGGTAGAACACCCTGTTTCTAAATAAAATAGCGGAGTCTCTGTAGTTGAGTTTGTGAGCTCTTTATGAAGACTGGGTGTTTCCTAACTTAGATTATGTTGCTTCTCTTATTTCAACCACTAGAGGGTTTCATAATTGCACGTGTCAGTGGGTTTGATACACTTTGCAAAGTTTTTTCCTTCTGGTGTTGAAATAGATTTTGTCACATGCCTGGTCTGGTTTCAAAAATAGTCTTTGTTTGATCTGCACTTTCGGTAGCACTTCTGCTGATTAAGAGGTCTGTTAGCAGATCTTCCACACTGCAACGTGGGATAAGAAAAACATACTTGCAAGGTGGTATGAAATCTGGAATATAGTACATGCAGATAGTCTTAGGCTCAGTTCCTCAGTGTAAAATTGGAATGTTCCCATTAAGCAGCAGTTTCCTTAGATATAGATGGAAGGTATTTGTTTACTTTGACAGAAGCAATCAGTGTTTGTACTATACTTTTTCATGTTACACCCAAGGAATCCTTGGAGTTGGGGAAGAACAAAAAAGGTGATTATACTTTAAAAATAATCAAACTTCAAACTCTAAAGTGGAGAAGAGGATAAAGGATGGAAGCATGGCAGATATGTACAGTGATTTGCTGCTTTTGTAGTTTTGGTTATGAGTAACTTAGGAATGTGTGCAAATGTATCCTAGCAAGCTTACTCAAAGATAAGTGTACTTATTGAATGGCATTTACTTTAAGTACAGTGCTGTACTGAAAGCAGGATGAGGGGCATGCTATCTTTTTGGTTTTAGCTTTTTATTTTCTAAGAGCTTTAAGGGTAAGAGGCATAGTTTGATTTGTGCCTTCCAGATGCTTGATAGCAAATGTGGTTCATGATGTTAGAGATGAGAGAACTGTAAAAAGAAGGTCCCACCTGGGGGTAACAAGGTTTCAAAGTTCCTAGATATTAATAAGAATATGGAAGTAACATGTAAAATATCTTGTCCAGCATTATATTGAACTCGTTTTGATTTAGTTGTATTGATTTATTGCACCAATGAAAAAGAATTGAGCACAGTGTACTCAGATTTCTGAATTGTGTGGTATTCCAGTTGTAGTCAGTTAAGTTAACACTACGCTCAGACAAACTGCTCAATACTGTTCAGAAACAGTTTTCACTGATGCCTATAAAGATGTTACTGAACAATATTTTTCTGTTGTAGGAAAATAGAGGATGAAGAAGTAAATAAAGACCAGATTCTGCTTGAAAAAGAAGCTGAAGTAAGATGAAAAATCTATTATTTGGATGGGCAGAATTTTATCTTTGTTTTGCTATTTTGAGATAAGTGATTTATATGATCTTGATAATTTGTAGTGGGAAAGATGGAATGTTCTAATATAAAACTATGCAAGGTGCAGTAAAAACAGTATGGAGAGGTATAGGGGTTCTCAGAATACTGACTTCGTGGAACAAATGCAATGTCAGATTTCATTGTATTGGTCTGTAATGGATGTTCTGCATGTTGTGGGAAGGGAGAGCCATCCTCATGTATGAGGAAGGGTTTGAAAATGAGCAGTTGCAAGTTGGGGGAGAAGTCAATTCAACTCTGCACTGAAGGAGGAAACACTGGTAAGAATTATCAGGAATAAAGGACAATGTGGAAATTCTCCTCATTCTGCTGCTATGATAAATCCATAATTTGTAGCTCTAGTTGTTTTACAAACAAATGTAAAAAGCTTTAGTAAGTGAGTTTAGCATTTCAACAGCACCATTCTTATTTAACTTTGGGGTAAGAAAAGACTTCATTTTAGGGATGCTTAAAAGTCCCAAGTTTTATAATAAGAAAGCTTATTGATTTCACTCAGCAAACTTCCAGCCTCTTACTAGTTGGAATATGAGTGGTAGAAAAGCAGTCCATAACCTAAGATTGCAACTCAGCAGATCAAGCCAATGCAGATGTATTTCATCTTTAATATTAATAATTAACAGTGTGGTAGCAGCTAAGATCATATTCTGAGGTGAGATAAGGCTAAAGGATACTCTTGTGCTATATTTCCAGCTTCGTCGCATGCAGGAGATGATTGCGAGAATGCAGGCGCAGATGCAGATGCAAATGCAAGGTGGAGAAGGGGAAAGCAGTGCAGTTCAAGGACACAATGTATAAAGCTTTTGGTAAGATGTTCATATAGCCATTTAAATTAAAAAAAAATCTGTTTATGGGTAGTACTAAGGAGCTTTGGAAGAATACTTACAAGATGAGTTTACGTAGCTTTCAGTATTCATTTTCATTTTACAGTTTAGCTGGTGTTTGTGAAGGGGCCTGAAGCTAATCTACACAGTGTGGTTTTTTTAAACACATGTATGTGTGTGTATATACTCATTTTTTTTCCAGAAATACTATGCAAATCAAGATTCAGAGAAGGAATTTCTCAGGCTGTGTAAGCAGGTGGCTCTCAAACTCACGGTGAACTCACTGTTTCATTGTAAATAGGAAAATGTCTACTTCTTTGTTTTCGAAGTGTATGAAGATAGCAGATCTTAAAATGTGTATTTTTGGCTTGTTTGCAGATTACATTGTACCCGGGCTTAAAGGTATCATTCTGGAGTTGAATTATGCTGGCACTATGCTGGAAGGAATGCCTTGTGCTCAATGTGGGACTTGGAGATTATTTTGGAGTTTAACATGGAAATGCATTGTGGTAACTCTTGTGATACATACTTCATAACACGTAGTCAGTATTCTATAGATTATACACCTTTGACATTGCTTTTGTTTAGTAGTTCTTATATTAAGCTTATTTTCAGTTTCCCATTGTAATAGGGATACAAAATAGTCATTGAAACTTTTCTTGCCTGACATGGTGTTAGATGACTTTCTTTAATTATTAGCTCTGTTTTTAATTTTGTGTTATGTTTAGGATTAAGCAGTTGTTAGTGGTATCCTGTTCAGTAGTGTGTAATAGTCACTAATCGGGGAGCCCTGCAAGGTTAGTTTTGTTTCTGCAGTGTTCTCAGATGTGTGCCTGTGAGACCTCAGCCCTTCCGCTGTCTCTGCTCAGTGCAGATTTTCTTGGTCTCTGCAAGTATCTAATTAAACTCCAGGCATGCCTTGTGTCTTAATGAAAGAACTAAGAGGCAGTGCTTCTTTAAGGGCACACTCCATTTTATATGACAGGCGTTGTGTCCTTCAGATTTAATCTTGAAGGATATATGTTCCTTTATTGTTTGTCTAAAATCTTCCTCTACGTTGCAGATAATTTTTAAGAGTTTCCTGTAGGTCAGCACAAATCAGTCCTGCTGTTTTCTGGCTTTGCTGTGTAGCCACATAAGCTTAAATAATTCTGATTATATTAAATGAGATAAACCCCAAAGAGTAATTTTCTATGCATGAGTGTTTCCATATCCAAATACATAGGAAATTCTATAATTACTGAAGAGTATTTTCATACTATTTTTAGGGCATTGCAAACTTAATTGCAATGTAAAACATACTCCACACAGCTGCAAAGGTCTCTCTGTTCTTCAAAGTGATCTGTGCCTGACAGGATCAGTGCAAACTGTATTTTAAGGTTCTGCTCCAAGATGGAGTAAACAGTATTACTTCTGAGGTGGCTCCAATATGCTATTCTTTTTCTTTTTTAATTTTTATTTTTAAAGGCCAAGGTCACTTTCCTTAACACTGCCAGGAAAGGGAACTGTTTTTTGAGCTTGACTGCATATCATGGCAGGTACTGTTTGCAGTCCATGGTAACAGCTGTAGTGTGCAGCTCCATATGTGGGGCTGATAAGGATAAGCAGCGGTGTGCTGTGCTTGGCTTCTTGAGTACTTCTGATAAAGCCAGCAATCAGGTTTACTAATGTGAATAGCTGTTATCTGAACAGCTAACAAGTAGATAAAACTCCAACTTTTTCTCTCTTCTGAGCTCAGGTGTAGCAATGATTTTATTATTTTTAAACTTTTCTTTGAAAAAAGCGATAAGATTTCTACAGCTAATGTGTAATTTCAGTGGTACTTAAATAGCAGATTGATATTTAATATTGCCAAGCAGCTGAAATTTCTACCTGCCTGAAACTGCTGTTTATCAACAATTTTATATTTGACTCTTTCTAAAAATGTGAAGTAAAATCTTCCATCATTACCTTTTCTAAGGAGCTCCAGTTTGCTTTGCAAGAGCAATTACTCTCAATTTTCCATGGCTCCTGCAGTCTTCCCTTATCACCACTGAAGTGAAAATGGTAACCTTTTATATATTTAGATGCACAGAAGCACAGAGTCCCATTTTGTCAAATAAGTCTGTATAAAACTTGGATGCAAAAGCACACACTCCAAAGTTTTTCTCTTGCCTTTTCTTAACAACATGCAGAAATAAGGTGGCACCTTATTTGTGTTACCAGAAACAAACAAAATAATCCACAGCACCTTCTTTCTAAATCTTTTGATATGTTTCTATGAATCAGTGGTGAGGCTGAAGGGGGCCTCTGAGCAACATATCTAGCTGTAGATATCCCTGTTGTTTGCAGGGCAGATGGTCTAGATGGTCTTTTAAAGGTCACTTCCAACATAAATGGTTCTATGACTCTAGATATTCCAGAAGAACTTATTATGCACTTATATCACTAAATAGTTTGTGAACTCTCATTCTATTCCTCAGTTGCCACAAATGTGCTTTGTTCTGATTCTGCAGCGTTTGCCTATTTTAAGCTATCAGTCTAATATCTCTGTTAAATTCTCTGAGCAAAGTGTGCTTCAGGCACTGTCCACTTTGCCAAGGAGAGCAAACTGTGTAACATTAGTGTTTTCACATATAGGCTTAGGGTAAGGTAATCTGCAATAGCAATATAAACCAGTACTTGAACTGTGAAACCTCAAGTGTATGCAAACAAGACCCTGGTTATACGTGTAACTCTGTGTTGGTTTTATCTTCTTTGTTTTTTTATCATGGGAACAAAAGCAGATTGTCTGTGCTTTTAGTGCTGTTTGGTCACTACCTGTGGAATTACTTCGGGCTATGTCTTTGAAATAACATGTATCTATTGAGATTTCTTCAGGGTAAAGCATTGTGGATGACTCTTAGGCAATAAATATTTTCATATATTTTTTTTTCATTGGAAAAATCAAGTTTGTGGCACTCGTAATTGGCTGACCCTCAAGTCTCTGGGGGTCACCTGATCGGGTACTGTGCCTGATGTCCATGAAGGTCTCTTTCTCCTTCACGTTTCTTGTGATGACATTGCAGTCAGGGGATGTGTGGTGAGACAGAACAAGTGAGACCACCATTCTCAGCTTGAAGTTTGTCTAAAAAGCAGCTACTGGTAGAAGATTCTGGGGACAAAAGGTTGATGTTTGTTGTGCTCAACTGGCCACAGTTTGTTTTCTGGTACAGCGTTGTTGGAGTTCCTATTTTAGGAGTAAAAGTACTTTTGAATTTGCAGAGCTTTTATATTTGGTAGTAAAAATGACTTGCTCTTGGTACAGAAATCTTATTGTTCTATGTACTGTCATTAGCCAAGGCTATAATAAAAATGCTGAAATAAAAAATAATAAATTTTCTTTGTTTTGATTCCTTGTTATAATCAACTCTGGCAATGTTTGTTTGTTTGTGGTGATATGTTTTAATTATAAAGGATTCATTCAGACATGGTGTAAAGAGAACACAGTGATGACCCTGCATTTGTTATGACCATTAAATGTTGTGTCCGTTCAAAGTTTATTGGTGCACAGTGCATTTCCCAGCGGGTGTTCCCAGAGCTGCCCAAGTTCTAGCTATGGGACTTGGCTTCTTCAGCAGCTCTCACCAAATAAGCGTCCCTTAGTTATTAAGTTAACACACAATGAAGCTATTTGTAGGTGTTGTTTTAAGTGCAAGGGTTGTTGTATTCCCCAGTGAATTCATACTTTGTTTCTAGAGGCGGTCAAAGGCAGTTTGAGCTCTATATTAGAAATTCCATGATAATTGGGGGCTAAACTTCCTGTGAAACTACTGCAGCCATCCTTATGGCTGTTATGGGTTAAGAGCACGAGGCAGTGTCCTTGCTTTCAGGTTCCTGAGCAACTTAGTATCAGAGGCCTCAATACTCATTCAATTTGAAGTGTGTGACTTCTGTACATGCCCTGATCAGTGCAGCTCACTTCAGATTGCTGTCTTGGATTCCTTTGTGTTGCTGGACGGCGCGTGTTATGCTGTGAGACCACCATGCAGTAAGACCTATGGGTGTTGTGACTTAGTCTATTGTTTTGATTGTATCTGGAATTTTCAGAGCAGCATCCTTTTTGTCAGTTGTAGAGGACTTACTCTGCAGAATTGAAATCCAATTGTGGGAAGAAGCACTGAGAAGCATTACGCTAAGAGTTGCACAATGAGATATCTAAAAAACATGACAAGTCTTCTGGATGTGTTCTGTGCATGTGAAGAAAAGGATCGTTGTGGATGAGGACTGAAATAGAAAGGCAAAACTGACTTGTAAAACACCTCAAAGTTAAGCAAACGCATTGGAAGCTTTTGATTCAGAGAAAGGATTGTCATTCATATCTTTGGAAATCCCAGTATTGTGGTCTAAGTATTAAAATCACAACCTGCAAAATACATCTAACTATCCACCTCCAAGTCCTTCATGCAGCAGTTTACTGTTGACAGTGCTAGGAGGAATGTTGCACAAATCCATTTTTGTAGGCAATATTGCTAACTTATGTACTTAAGTGCTGAAGCAAGTTTTATTTCAAACTTGCTTTATAAAGCACAGCTCTCATGTCACTTTGAAGGAATTGCAGTGTGTTGTTAGGCTATGTGCAGGTAAACTGATGTGTTTATGTGCAGTAGAATAACGCAGTTGAAGATTTTTGAATGCAGATTTTGTGTGCAGACTACCCACTTTCTCTTGCTTATGTATCTTTCCCTTTCTTTTAAATCTTTGTCTGAATAGTTTCTTTCCCGTTTATCCCTGCGCTTCTAAGAATACTTCTTTGCCAGTCCTTTTTGCTCCTCCTATACTGTGAAATGCTTGAGTTTTTTTCCTCGTGGTCATCACCATAGTCATTGTGATCATTTTCAACCCAGGCTGTTCTATGATTCTACGGAGAAGTGTTTTTTCTCTTGTGTTGATGATCAGGGGGCTGGAGCACCTCCCCTGTGAAGACAAGCTGAGGGAGCTGGGCTTATTCAGCCTGGGGAAGAGAAGGCTGCGGGGTGACCTCATTGCAGCCTTTCAGTACCTGAAGGGAGCCTATAAACAGGAAGGGAGTCAACTCTTGGAAAGGGTAGATAACAGCAGGACAAGGGGGAGCGGTTTTAAGTTGAAAGAGGGAAGATTTAGGTTGGATGTTAGGGGGAAGTTCTTTACCAGGAGAGTGGTGAGGTACTGGAACGGGCTGCCCAGAGAGGTTGTGGATGCCCCGTCCCTGGAGGCGTTCAAGGCCAGGTTGGATGGGGCCCTGGGCAACCTGGTCTGGTAAATGGGGAGGTTGGTGGCCCTGCCTGGCAGGGGGGTTGGAGATTCATGATCCTTGGGGTCCCTTCCAACCCAGCCCGTTCTGTGATTCTGTGTTTAAACAGCTGCCTTATCTCTGGTTCTTCCATTAGGTATCCTGCAAAGTTCCAGCACTTTTCTCTTCATCCAAACCATTAGAGCAGTGTTCTTGTATGTTCTACTTGTCCCAATTAGAATGATAGTGGCTTGCTTACAGCAGTGACCCATCTCTGAATGTTGGACGTGGGTAGGTAGAGTTTAGTCCTTGGCCACTTTGGCTCCTCAACAGGGAATGAGGAAGGACATAATTTAGAGCCTCTCAAGTATGCGTTTCAGGTGATTATGAATATTAGGATGGCTGGGCTGGAGATGAAATTCACACCACTTGCTGCTAGGTTTGCTCCTAGACTTTACTTTCAGTTGATGTGTATGGATATATTAGTGACCTCTCCCTCCTCTTTGTAAATCTCTGTTCACCTCACAGAAAGGTAAATAAGTGACTGAAAACAAAGCTGTCTTGTCAGGCTAGAAAAAAGTGTTTGGCATTTAGTTAACAAACTGTACCAAAAAGGAGCAATATTCAATATCTCTTAAAAATGCACTCACAGTGCAGCAATATCAAAAGTTGCAAAGAGCTGCAGTTTTTTTATTGTTCATCTTCTACCAAAGCTGGCTAATAGCAGCATTTCGTCCCAGGACACCTCTGAAGGAAATGAAGCTCAGCCCTGTGAATTTTAACTTTGAAGTTGAGTCCTCTGTTTCTATATCTGAGTAGTCTGTATGAGCACAGAGAGGTTTCCTGTCTTCAAGCAACTGTCTTGAGTGAGAGAAACTTGTTTTTATGTGGTTGACCAGATAGGTATCGCATGGCTCTTGCTTTTGGAGTGTCTGCATGGAAGTGGCTGAGCGTGCCTTATGTCTCCATTTCATTGGCTATGCTCTGTGCTCTTGCTGTTTTATCTCAATTCTGTGCCTTGAAGCAGGGGTTGTATTGGGATTTTGCCAGTCTGTTTCACAGATTTAGTGATTAAATGAGGGGAACAAAGTATCTGAAAACACTGATTTGCCTTTATATAAAGGGAAAAGAAGGAAAACATCACCTTTTCTGCCTTTCTCTGGATGCTTAATGGTAGATCCTGAAGTGCTGCATGCTCTATGGACGTGAATGCTACTATGGCTGTTAATTAGTGACAGAGTGGTGCTATTGCCTGCTTGTGTTCTTTTGATGAGAAGATAGGAATGGTGCAAAAAATCAGCCTGTTCCTACTAAGTAGGTGAGTGTGTCTGCTGTGAGGTCAGCTTGGTGTAATTTAGGGTCAAGCCCAGGGAGAGTGTGAAGAGGAAGAAAAGGTTTGTCTTAAGGACTGGTCTGATGGGCAGCTTTGTTGATAGAACAGTCTGGAGGCAATAGGATGTGTGGGTCTGGCTCCCAGCCACCAACAGGTGTGTCGGAGTTTCAGGTGTGCCGGGGAGTTTCTACTGTGTTTAGCAAGGCGAGATCTTCTGATGAAGCTGTAAGTTTGCAGGTTTCGTTTTGGTACTTGAAATGCAAAGTGGGGCTCATTTCCACCCACAGGAATGAGTTCCTGTAAGTCTAGTAAGACGCAGGAGGTGTCCAGCTATCTCAGAGACCAGCATGCTTCTCAGAAACTACCTCTGGCTAGAGCAGAGGCGGTCCTGCACACAGTAGCAAGAAGCAAGTACCACGAGGTGAGAAGAGCTGTGCTTTGGATGCTGTGGGAAAGACAGAGCTCCTTGCTAGGGAAAAAGTGAGCAGAGTTATGTACGCTGCTAAGCCTGGTGCTAAATGGTTTTGTAGAACTGATGCAGGTAATTGTGCTCTGCTCTCAGCCCTCCTTGGATCCTCAGTTTTACGTGCATCTTCTGTGGTGGTGGCATGTCAGATTTAATGTATGGCTGTGTCCTCAGAGGGGTCCAAGCTGCCAGGTAGACATTTCTGCTCGATCACAGAAGTCACGTGGAGGGAGGTGGTTGCAAAAGGTCAAGATACCTGAATTAAAAGACATGCCAGCCATTAGCAGCTTACTGCGTTAAGCTGTCTTACTTAAGCTGGCTGTTCTCCTGTTTTTTTATTAACAAACAAATTGAGGCTGGTGGGGCAAAGAGAAGGAATCGCCTCATTTTTAGGAGCAGAAGCCAAAAATTCCTGGGAAAATTCCCAGGTAGGAAACAGAGGAGGTCCAGTGTTGTGTGAAGATAACTCAGCGTAGTCTGTAGAATGAGTAAATAAACACACCCTGAGAGCTAATGCAAAACACTTACTAAAACAGATACTGTACTCCTTCAACAGGGTATTTATTAAAAGAAGGAAAAGCCCTGACAGTAAAATGCTTTGTTTGGAACATGCCCACTCCTGCTCTTCTTAATTTGCAGTTCCACTGTCGTTTTGATGTTTTTGATTCATTTTTACTTTTAAAGAACTCTTCCATACTGCAGAGCCCAAAATCCAGGTCAGACTCTTCCTGTAGTGGTGATCTTCTCAAAGCTCAGCCCTTTTCTTTCCCCCCCCCCAGAATGTGCAGTGTGGATCTGCAGTGGCACTTTGGTGAAGCAGTTACCTTGCTGACTTCTGCTTTTATTTGGGAAGTTTACATTCAGAGCGAGAGAAGTGTTTTCAATCCTCTATGCCCAGCAAATAGACTGCTTGTTCCATTTGCTTTGAAATGCAGAAAAGCAGAACGGTAAGGATTGCAGGCTGTGTAGAACAGCTGCACGCAGCCACATTTGGTTTCAGCCTTTCATGCATCAGTAGGAAGCTGCGATCGCTGTTCCATGGCCCGAATAGCTGGAGCAGTTTGTTTGGCTTTGGGCACAGACTGCAGGGAATCCAGCAGTTTTCTGTCTAGATAGAAGTCAACCGGTTTGGTTTTGTGAGTGTCTCGCAATAGCATACACTTAGCATCACCAAGGCTCTCAAGTCAGGTTTATTTGACAGTGAAATAACTGGCAGACTTCCCAGGGCATTAATACGTGTAGTTCCTTGACTTTTCTTTTTGTTCTGAAGCATCCTGTCTACCAAGTAGGACTGGGGCTTTTTCTCTTCTCTACCTGAGATACCTTCTGGTTTTGGCACTGATGTCTGCATGGCTGTGCTTGCATGCAGCTGTACTGTCTGAAGTCTTCGGCATTTAACAGAGGTGTGAAAAAGAGACATGATCTCTTATTTTATTTTTCAGTTAGAATTTCATATTTTGGGAGATGGTGTCTTGTGTTTCCCCCTGAACACTCTTTGATGTACCAGGCTGCTGAGATCGACAAGTCGCAACCGGACTGAACCTGGAGCAGCTCCTCTGAGGTAACAAAGGCTACAGATACTGCCTGGTGTGATGGGCAGGGAAAGAAGATGAACTTGGGGGAGGGGAGGAGGGCAGAGGGCTTTCTGATTTGTTTTGGTGGTGATTGTAATATTTTTCTGAAGGCCTTACTGTTTCAGCCATGTGAGCTGAGATTGCCCAAGTAAGTTTTAAGTGAAAAAGAGAAGTAAATTGTGTTCTTGTGGAAAAGATGGTCTCGCTGATCTATCAGCTTAACACTTAAGCTGCTACAACCAAAGAATTCACGTTAATTGCAATGCTTACGACAGCTTGAAGCAAATTCAGGGGAATTCTAGGGGTATTTACGCTCTTCTGCAGTAGGATGAGTTGGCCACGGGGGGGCAATATGCCATTGGACTTCGTGTTTTACCTGTATCGATATGCGGAGGAAATAGGTGGCACAGTGTGGTTTTTGCCTGGACTTCTGTTCCAGTGTGTGTGGCTGAGCAGCCATGTTTCTGTGCGGCCCTCTAGCTCGTGTTTGCTTTGGGCTTTCATACCGTTGATTCATAACTGCTGCTGGCTGTAGACTGAACTTTCTGGGTAGGAGGAATATGCTTAGACAAGCACACCAGTCAGCCTGACAGGAGTTGCAGAGCAAGTACCTGCGTGTGTGTGTGTGTGCTCACACACAGGTATGAACATATGTTGCACTTAATTTGTCTCCTGTAATTGCCACTGTCACCATGAGAGCTAACTTAAAATGCAATTATGAAAGTCAAAGTGGGTGATTAAAGAAAAGGATTGCATCCACTAATTTTTCTGTTAGCAGACTTGATTTTTTTTCCCCTCTAAGTGCTCATGCCTGTTTAAAAGAATGGGACAATACTGAAGGTCATAATCTGAGACTCTTGGACTTCACACTCCGTAAAGGTAAACTGATAGGTATGGTGTGTGTGAAAGGGCTCCTGAGGTCTTACCCCAAAGGAGAGCAATCTGGAAAGCCCAGAGGATTACCCTTGTGATAAGTGCACAAGCATGATGACTGGGGATGTGGAGGTGGAGAGACAGGCATTTAAGATTGGAAGCGGAACACCCCCGCTCTTCCCGAATTTCTGTGGCATGGAAATCAGTTTCTGTAGTCGGTTTAGCAAGATGCTGCTAATTATGATTGTTTCACATTAATCTTTGCCACTTTGCAAAGTATCTTCGTTAATGTTAAAAAATAGTATTTCTCCAGTCCCTCCAGGTGCTTATTAGCAGTAAATGAATCTAGTGTAAGAGAGTGATTGTAGAAAACAATAGGTATTGGTTTGCTTTTTGCCATCCATTCCTTGTGTTCACACTGCAGCTCAAAACTTCTGTTATCACTTGGACATGATGCTTGTGTATGAATCAGATTAGAGAATTTCACTCTTCTCTCTCACGTTGTCCTATTATCTAGGGTACAAGTGGCTTGTGGGTAAAGAACAACACCTGACTAACAGCTGAAACTGGCTTGGTTTTCCTACTGGGGAAGTGGTCTGATGCAACTCTGAGCTGTTAGGCAGAGAATTTGTTTATCATGGATGAGACAGGTTGAGGAGTGATTCACCCATCCACACAGCCCAGTCTCTACTGAGATGTCGGTGTTGATGTGGAAGGCAGACCAGAGGATGGGCCTGGCAGACAGGGGAACTAATGTCTGGTTCTGGCACAGCCCAACACAAACTGCAGAGTACTTTAGTGAGTCCTTCTGGGACTAAACGCTTTCAGATGATGAATATGGTCAGGGAAGTCACTAATTTTCATGACATACAATGTAAGTTCTGAATCTATTTTTGGAAAGATTTTTTTTTCCCTCCTAGGTGCTTTGTGGCTGGTACTGTGACACCAGCTCCTAGCAGGTCAGGAGAAAGAAGGGCAGTTGTCCCATGGCAAAACTATCAGCCTTGCATTCAGCCCTAGCTAACACTGTGCTTAGGCAGGTAATAACATCTGCAGCAATCTGCTGAGTGTCTCCAGGCAGTAACTGATGGGAGAGCTGTAGTACAAGGGAAAATACCTGCACTGGTTTTAACCAAAGTAGGACAACAGCACTGTTGTGTGGTATCCAAGGCTCTGTGAACACCCCACCCCTTTCAGGGCTCCTGATGCTTCAGCTGGCCGGCAATGAAATCTGTACCCATCCATCTTCACCTCTCCAGCATGGACATGCCTATGCACGTCGTCACAGAGTATGAGAAAAGCATGCTGGAGAAGTGAACTTGTGACGTGCAGCCCTGTTAAAGTGGGGGAGTATAGAATACATCATATAGACATCGCTTAAATTGTTTTGTGTCCAACCTCAACCTTATCTTCTGCTGGGGAGGCAAAACTTAAGCTTTTTATTAGGTGATAGGAGACTTCTAAGAAACAGAACTTCATAATATGTAACTGAAAAAGATGCTGTGAAAAGATTCATGTATTTTTTTTCAATCTGTGTTGTACCTCTTTGCCATGATAAGGAATTTGCACAGGAAGCTTTTCCAGATGCTGTCTTTCTTGGCTGCTTCTACCCTTATCCAGTGAGCAACTAAAGAAGGAAATTCCATTGTATAGTAGTAGGAGGGTAATACCAATTATCCCATTTGGACCAAGAGGAGAATGTAAGGCAGGCTGTCTAACTTTAGTTGAATGAAGGAGTTATGCATGACTATTTTTATCTCACAATGGTGAAATTTTACTTAGTCTCTGTGTTGCATCCTTCCAATATCAGCAGCTGACTCTCGTAATGCAATGATTCCTCTCCTTGCTTCCTTGTCGTATAGATGATTCCAATATACTTCCTGGTTGATCAGGAAGTTTGCCTTTATAGAGGTTAAGAAAATGCACGAGTCTCTGTGTTTCTGTTTTCTATGCAGACAGCTGTGAAGCATGTATTGCTGACTCATGATAATAGCATCCATTTCCTCTCTCAGGACTCGAGTCTATTCATCCCCACCATGTCCCAAGCATGTTTTGTGTGTTCCAGCTGCCAGGCAGTTCTGTAAAAGGCTGTGTAGGTCAGAGGCTCGGTCTGTTAGGGCACTTTCTGTTTGTGCCCGGCTCAGCTGGGATTAGGGGGTGCATCACCCATTCATGGGCTGTTGCTTGCTGAAGGATTCAGTGAGTGCAAGGTGTAGAGCTGACGCTTTCTAGCTTGTATTTGGAATCTCACTCCTCCTTACCCCTTTCTCTGCCTCTGGTGCAGGAACCAAAATGGCAGGTCCTTCACAGCCTGGCTCAAAGCACACGAGTAGAAGCATGAAAGCCTCTATGAGTTCTCTAACAGGATCTATTGCAGAAAAGTTTTAGCATTTAGGCAGTAATAGCTGCCATTTATCATCAGTGGGGCTGCGTATTACCTGTCCTGACGGATGGGGAATGCGGGTATGAAAAGGAAACTTCTTAAGGTTTAGGTGATGGGAAGTGAACTGGTCCCAGAGCAATGCTTGTGTATCCTGCTGAGCTCTGTGCTGGGATGAAAGAAGAGTTTTTGTCTCTCGTGGGTGGCAGTGAGCTGTGTGTACAGGCAGAGGTGTGGGCACTTAAACACAGAACCTCCAGTGCTTTTTCATTACCGGATTGCTTCAGCTTAGCAAACTACACATCCTTCATGTGAGCAATAACAGTTATGAGATGTAGTGGAGCACAAACAGCAGGGTGCTGGTGCTTCTAAAGGCCTGCACTTACTGCTTCCTCTCTGATTGTTGTGATGCTGCTTTTAAAGCGATCTCATCAGGTCTGTTCTCCATCTTAGCAAGAGCTGCTTTTTTTTTTTTTTCCACAAGGAAATCTTTGTGTTCTTTTCACATCTTAGAGAAAAGAAGGGCTTGAAATGAAGCTGACTTTGAAGTGTCTGTGCTGCAAAGGATGCAGTCTTGGTGCTTAAGCTGCAAATAAAACTGGCTGCTCCATGGGAGTGCAATGCAAATGGCAGGCAAAACAAGGGATGGAAACATCCATTTCAGTTGAGAAAAGCCTTCAGTTTACTGGGATCACCATTATTTTTAGTGGATGGAGTTACCTAAAAGGTGTATTCCTGCAACACTCCATGCTCTTCTTTCCATGAATGAGACTGTTCAGCTCCATTTCAGTTGAAGGAAAAGGGACAAGGATGCACTCTGTAAAACCTCGCGACTTTCTCTTTTTAAAGGAGGAGAATGCTGCTCATCAGGATTTACTCATTACATTTGTGAGCTCCTTCTGTCCGTGGGTGAGAGTGGCCAAGCTGCTCTGGGATGAAAGGGCTGTTCTGCATGATTTGCGTGCTTTGTTAATATAAAAGTCATATGCTGCTTTGTTTTTCAAATTGTTGTGAAAAGGCCAAGTTCTCACATACGGGGTGGCTCTTTGCACGTCGCGTTATTGGCCACCTATCCTTCCCTGGAGAAACCAGTGCGTTTCTCTCATTTTTCTTACTTCTCAGCTAGAAAAACTGGCTCTGGTGAGACAGAGCAGGGAGGTTTGTGGAGGTGTCCCTTTGTGGGGAGCGCTGCTCTGCTTGCTGCCTTGGCAGCAGTCCGCCTCAGCATCTGCTTCTGAGTGTGCTGGGAAAACTATCAGTGTTTTATCTGGGAAACCGGAGGGCGCAGGAGTGTGTTGGAGCAGTGCAACTTCTGGCTGCAAAGACTGCTTGGTTCTGGGCCTGCTGCCGTGGGAAGGGGTTCTGATGCCCTCAGCCCCCCCCCCCCCCAGGCCGTTGCTGTGCCTTGTGTTAGCGCTGGATCCCACCCAGCACGTGGGCGCTGCCCTGTGCGAGCGTAACTGCGAGCCGCCGTGGTTCTCTGTTGGGGGCAGGCACGAGGGGCAGCTGCGCGGAGCCCCCGGATAAAGGGGTAAAGCGTTTCCTGCGGGCTCGAGGTGCGGGACGGAGCCCAGCGCCGGGGCTGATGGCTGCGGTCCCGCACGGCCGGCTCAGGCGCTGAGCGGTGCCCCGGGCGGCATTCCAGAGCCCGGAGTGGGCATGGGGAATCTGGGCGGCGCGCCTGGCTCGAGGCCTCGATTCACCGGCGGCTTTCTGCTCGCAGACGGAGGTTTCTGGGGCAAACAGAGCCTTTTTTGTTGGCCGTGCCCGGCCGCCGAGGCGAGGCCGCGGCCCTCCCCGCCGGGCTGCCCAGGGCCCGGCCCCGGGCGGGCCGCCCAATGGCGGGGCGGGGCGGGGCGGGCTCGGCGGGGCCGGGGACGCGGCGGAGGCTGCGGTGCGGCGGGACGGCGGGCGGCCCCGGGAGGTGAGGTGAGGCGCGGCGCGGCGCGGCGCGCCCCGGACGGGCCGCACGGAGCGGGCCGGGAGCGCGGGATACCCCGCGGCCCCGGGCGGCGCTCCTGGCGGCGGGCGGGCCGGCCGGCCGGAGAGCGGGGAGCGGCCTGAGCACGCCTGGCGCTGGGCCGCGGCCTCGGTTGCGGGCTGCAGCCGCCGGGGGACCGCTCGGAGCCCTCTCGGGAGCCGCGAGCTCCGTCAGCTGCGTGAGTTTGTTTTCGGGGCAGCGGTGCCCGCGCGCCGCCTCCTGCTCCGTGCCGAGTGCGGCCGGCTCCTCCCGCTGCGGGCTGCGGGCTCGTCGCGCTTCGGACGCTTTGTCGTAATGGAGCTCTGATGAGGCAACGGGGGAGGCTTTGTGGAAGGAATGCGGGCTTTGGGTGTATTCGGCGGCGAGGAGCCTGACGGCCTGTTTGTGTGTGCTGTGTGTTCTGCGTCCCCCGCCCGGCCGTGCGGCTCAGGTGGGACGGCGGGGCCAGCGGCACGGCCACGGGGGGAGCGCAGCCCCTGAACGCGGCGGTGGGGAGAGATGGAGCTCGTAATGGAAGTGAGGAGCGTGGGCTGAAGGGAGAGGCACGCACGCACACCCCAGGAGCCCTGGCGTGCTGGTGCAGCTGAGGACTCGTGGTCTTCTGCTCCTTTCAGTGCGTTCGTTGGGTCTCTGATGCATCAGGTGGTGCTGATGGGGTGGTTCTGCTGAGCAGTGACCTGTAGTAGCGGCAGCAAACACCTGAAAGCTTGCGCCTGCTGAGCTGAAGCGTGTTTCCACAGCTGTCCTTAAGGAGCCTCACGGGGCTCCTGTGGCCCTGTGTGCATGGGAGCATGAGTTACCCTGCTCGTTGTGCGTGTAGGCTGAGGATGGAGCGCTGCAGTGACTGTCGTTGGCCAGAAGATGCTGTGCTTGGAGGGCTACTTGAAGCTACCTTTCCACATTCATTGCTAGCTGAAAAGCGGTCTTGCTTATTTCTGATGTCTGCTCTCTATTTATAAGGCGGTGATCAGGGTAAGCACTTGAGGCTAAGAAGCATGGGCCAGGTGAACATAGGGAAGGTGTAATTCTGTGGTAAGAACACTTTAGTTTTGCACTGATGAGGAGGTAGATGAGATGTGGTCCTGGCTTGCTGGGGTGAGAGGTACTCTCGCTTGCTGGTGAATGCTTTGCAGATACAGCCTGTTTCCTCCCAGTGCTTACAGTTTGTCTCAGGCTTTATTCTTTCCTTCAGGTAGTTCCTCTAACTGAAATGCTTCATGACCCAGTGTTTCTCATTAATAAATGTCGTGTGTAGTCAGCTTGCTGCCCACATAAAGAAGGAATTCTGGTTAGGCCCTGGATTTCTGAATAGATGCCTGCTGGGGGCTGCTTCAGTGGTAAATGCTTTTAGGAATGCACCACAGCAAGATGTGAGAGTGCCCAGTGGCATTCACTTCTCCTGCTAACACCTGCGAGGAAGGACTTTGCCACCTGCAGCTTGTTTGTCATGGCTTTGCTCTCTCCTGCCTTATCACCAAAGCTAGTAAAAGCCCAGGATCTCCTGGTTGATTTTTAGTTTGGTCACCTGTGTTACATGCCTTCGGGTACCATCTGGCTGCAGCTGAGGAGAAGGCAGCTGGAAGGTTTTATTAGGCACCCCCAGCAGTGCCTGTGCCTTGTAGAGGCTGTTGACTTAGAGCCGGATGAATGTGTTTATGGAGCACTTCTCTGCTAAATAACATAGTGGTGATATTTGTAACTAATGCTGAGTAACCTGGGTTGCCTGTAAGCGTCTGGATAACAGTAGCAAAGTCTTTCTAGGCTTTCAAGTTATAGGGGATTCTGTGTCAAAGTGACATTGTGGCAGGCAGTTCTGGTTTCTCTTCCTGCTGGCCGTTGGAGATGTTACCTGTGCAAGTGTCTGCAGATTCCTGCTGTGGTGGTGGTTTCCAATCTTGTGACCTATAGGTTTTGGGTCTTGGCAGTGGATGAGTGGCCGCACAGTCAGGAGAGTATGGTGAAATAAAATAGGCAAAACAGTCTGAGAAAGAAACTTCCTTCTAATTCGTCATAACTGGAACTGGTAGGTCAGCCAATGGGCAGTATGTGCATACTTTTCAGGTTGAGATCATCCTCCTCATGCTTTCTTGTTGTGAACATCCCCAGCAGGAGGGCTGGGGCTGCCTCTCCATGGTGGTTTCCAGCTGTGCTGCTGGGGTGGTCTCCAAAGGATGGAGCCAGCCCAGGCTCTTAGCAGGGATAGGTGTGCTGCTCAGGCATGTCTCCTGTGCCACGGTAAGTTTGTCCAGGTGGGCTGTACCAGCCCCAAAACACAACAGCTGGCCCTAGCTGCAGAGGCTGCCCTTTGGAGCTGCCGTTCCCTTGGAGCAGGCAGGAAGCTGTGTGCTGCACCCAGGAGCGGGCTGCAGGCCTGGAAGCTGCTGAGCAGCTTGATCCCCTCTTCTGTGTTCCTGTCCTCGTATAGCACATGGTACCAAATGTTTGGCCCTGCTAAACGGCGTTGGGAACACAAACAACAGCTCTGAGGGCTTTTGTTGTGTTTTCTTCTTCTGAGTCAAATTAAACATCTGTTCTGCTTGCAACAACTGCTGCCACACCATGAAAGTGAGGACGCTCTGTAGAGGTTGGCCTGCTTGAGCTGCAGTAGATCTCTGTAACTGAGATTTTTGCCCTCTGATTTACTCTGGGTACAGTGCAGGCTTGCGAGTAAGATCCAGTTATCTGCTATGGAAATCTGCATTATGACAGCCCTGAGCTGCCAGCATTGGTTGAAATGGTTACAGTTTTACGTGAGTCATCACTTCAAGGGATGAAGAAAGTTAATTGCTCCTGTTATCTCGGGGTGCGTCCCGACTTTGTAGCAAAGCCAGTGGGACGGTTTGGTACCACTGCAGGAGGAGCCTTGCGCTCCCCTTGGCTGTTCCTGGTGGCTTTTCTTGTGCTGTCAGCAGTGTCTGCTGTTTGTGGTGACCTGGTTTAGGGAGCAAAATCAGCAGAAAAGCTAATTGGGCGGAAATTAAAATGTCAGGTTAAGGAGTGGGAGGGCAAAAGTTTGAATATCCTATTTTCTAACTGTCTTCTGGAATGCTTATCCTTCTTGTCAGCAGCTGGATTGTTTGACCAGTGTTTCGTCACGTTTATTCCTTGTTTTGATGATGGGGTGAAGAGTGTTCAATAAGGGCTGTGTGTCGGTGGTGTTTTCACAGGGGATGCTGTAATTCTCTATTCTAGGTTTCGTTTGGACTTTGCTTGGTGTTGAGAAATGGGAGAGATAGAAGGAACATACCGGGTCCTGCAGACTCCTGGCTCTCGTTTGGGCGTCCAGAAGAACTCTGGGGTGAGCACTTTGGAGCCGGGACAGAATCTCTCTACTGCAATGGCATTATCGCCTGCCAAAACACATGAGAGGGACCTACAGATCAAGATAAAGATGTTGGACAACACGGTGGAAGTACTTGACATTGAGGTAAGAGAGGTTTGAACCTGATTTCAAGTACCCTTAGCTCTGGGTAATGCAAAGCTGATGGGATGTGCTGCAAAACAGAGCTGGGACATTTTGAGGCAATATCGGAGAGGAGATTCCTGCAGGGATTTTACCTGCTTGCAAGTAGCTAAATGAGTAGGACCTCTTGCACTTTAAAATCTTGTAGTCTCACAGATGTTTGTGGTTTTACCAGGCATTTATTTCAGTAGAAGCACATACTTTCACAAGATATTTTAACTGTTATTTGCTTTGGGGGAGCACCAAATGTCTTGTGCCAAACTTCTTGCTTCCTGAGCCATATGCATCTCCGTTGCTTTGGCAGCTGGGAGAGCAGAAAGGCTTTTTTTAATTGCTACTTTCATTAATAATTTTAATAATTTGTATCCACAAGTGGACCTGTTCATGTCAGAAAGCTTTTGCTTGTCACACTTCCTGAAGATCAGTATTTAAAAGTATGCTTGCTTAGCAACTGGGGAAGTCTGCCTTGAGGAGTACAAACCACACTCAAACTGGGGTGGCTCTCTTTCTAAAAAAAATAATAATAATAAAAAAAATGTTCTTAAAATTCTTGCTTCATTCTTGGTTGCAATAAGTCAGTCGTGTTTGCTAACTAGGTGATGTAGCCTTGGATGGATAGCTTTTTGTAGCAGCAGTGGGAGAAATTCGTGGTGAAGCAGCTGTGGTAGAGGTGTGGAGGCTCTGGCTGCAGCAGTGCTTGCCCAGAGCTGGAGCTGGTTCTGGGGCACAATGTGTAAAGGTGGAATGTGCTCTGCAGCTTGTCTGAGCCTCCCTGAGAGGCAGAAGTGTCTCAAGTGAGAGCTCAGGAGGTGTGGGCAGTTCATCTGAAAATGATGTGCTCCCAAGGAAGTCGTGCCATCTTACCGGTTAAACGTGGACCTTGCTTGCATATAAAAGTTTACTGGAGAGAACCACTCATGGTGTTTGTTATCTATTTTCTTTAAAACTCTGAAGTTAAGGAAGGTGGTGAAGTCTTAAAGAGGAACAGAACAGAAGAATAAATATAAAAGCCTTTCTTTTGATTCTGCCATCAAAGGGAGATGCATATCGTGGCAAAAGACATTCTCCTTGCTGCCCTTAAGGACCACAGTGAAGAGCTTTGTCCTCAGAGGATGCTTGTTGGCACAGTAGTCATCTTCTGCAGAGGGGCTCTTTCTCTGCAGAGCTGTGAGGAAGCTGAAGTAGGAGCTTAATATTTTGTGCCTCTTAGGAGGCAGCCTAAAATGATCCACACTGGCAATTTAAATCGAAGCAGGTGAATTGTTGCCATAATGATCTAATCCTCATGGGACATTTTCTTCTTATTCTCTCCTTTATCCAATGCCCATTTAAAATGCCTACCTGTGTTGTGGCAGATGCTGGTGGATACCCTCCTTTGGTAACCAGAGGCTGAAAAGGGGGCCAACAAAATGGCATGACTGATAGAATGGGGTGTAAAATAGCAAAGGGAATCTTTATGTTATGGTGTAATGTAGAACAGTGAGTTAAAGGTTCAATGCAGCTGAAATCCACTGTCTTCTGCCTAAGATCCAGCGTCTCTGTTCTGCATTGTAAGTTTTTAATTGTGAATTATTTGATCTATTTAAGGAAGCTGATGTTTAAAGCACACTGAAGCAGGACTTCTTTCTGAGGGACGTGTCCTGAATGCCAGGACTTGGAGAAATGCTTAAATGCTTTCATACGAACTTCAGTTTTTTTAAGCTACAGATTTTCTCTTTTTCCCTTCCAAACCACTTCATTTTTATAATCTTTCTCCTGCTTACATGCAGGTTATTTCACTCAGATCTTCCACGTGCCATGCCAAGGGACACCTCTCCCCTTCCCTCTAAGCTAGATCTGCCCAAATGGGTGTTTTTGCAAACTATGAGATAAATGGCTGGAAAACTCAATTTACTTCAGAGTAAGTGGGGTCTTGCAATAGAAGCTCTGCCAGCTTTTCCTTTTTCTTGGAGGCCTTGCATCAGCATAAATATTAGGCTGGCTCATATAAGTGGAGCAGTGTGAGCTGGGTTCAATTTGCCAAGTGTCCTCTTAGCTGGTGAGGGTCCTGAAAGGCAGCAGCGTGAGCTGCAAGGCTGCAGGAATTTGCAGGTGGAGGAAGCTGTGTTTTCATAGCTGCTGAATGCTTTTGCATTCATTTACAGTAGAGCTGCACGTGGAAAGTATTACATCTGTATCTGTTTGGTCTGTCTGAGCACAGCACACACATCTGCATTAGAGGGAGCAGTGGGACTGCTTCCATGCCATTGCTGGGAGATATTGATGGCAGATAGGTCTGATGCTGTCCTAAAATTCAGGTAAGTGAAATAGCAGGTATAGGTTAAGAGATCCACTTCCATTTCTTTCACCTGTTTCCTCTGAGGTAATACATTTATATGGGGACTTCTGCTGCCTGCTCGCTCTGGCCCACCTTCTTCTGTGCACTGGCTTGTAGGGTGTTGAGTGGAATTGCTGCTATAATGTGGAATTAAATATGTTACGTGGGAAATGTGAGCTTCCTTATGGGAGTTGTGCTCAGCGCTCCGTGTGAGCGTTGTGAGCCAGTGGGTGAGGTGGTTATGCTTGAGGTTTACCAAATTGTTTTTTGAGTAGAACTTAGCTTTTTTTTTTTTCTGCTGTGCTTCTCTTTTCCTATTTCAGAATTGGGCAGTGAGAAACACTTGATGTTGTGCTACAGCAGCAGCTTTCCTTGCCCCGTGGGCTGTGTTCCCTTTCCCATGTACCATACCTTGTGTCCCCCGTGTGGCACCTTGGATGTGGCACAGGAGCCTTCCCTGTGTCTGCTCCCCTGTGCTCTGTGTGCGCAGCTCTTTGTTCCGTGGAGGCTTTTCCCCACTGCTGCACAAGTATTAACAGCTTAAATATGTGGGAGGCGGGAGGGCAGGCTGCTTGAATCCTATTAAGCGCTGTGCCGAGAGAATCGAGGTGCTGTGTTGGTAAGCTCTGTGCTCTGCTTCTCCCACTGGGAACAAATAGTCAAAATTCCAGAAGGAATCATACCAGATGTTTGTCATTGCTCCGCTTTGGCCATCCTAAATATGGCAAATCGGCAGCCTTAGGGCTTATTTTTGTCTGACCTCAGCAGCAAAAGTTAGTAATTCACTGCTTAACGATTGGACTTATTGTAGGGTTTAAAATAAAGTAATTGAAGCTTTGCAACTTTGGGGCTGTCTGGTTCTGCCGTGTGCTTTATAAACCTGTTATTTTGTGTTCGGGGACCTGACTCTTCTGCTGCCATGTAGGAGTGTGGTATTGGGTGGGGAAAGGTAAAGCCATAGCTTTCATAGACAGGCTTCTTCTAAGGGAAGATACGAACTTTGTATTATAGGAACAATTTATTACTTGCATTTCTTTCAATGTTAGATGTCCCATTATATAGGGGGGGAAAAAGTTATATTTCAGAAAAGGAGAAATAATGTGAGTGTTCCTGTGAAGCTTAAAACCCAGAAGCCTTTTAGTGAACCGCAGATGGAGCGTTATCACAGTCCTTGGAACACAAGTGTAATATAAAGGTAATAATAAAGATAGGAGAGCTGTACTGCTCAGCTTAACACAGAGCTGATGTGAAGCTGACCTCTCCTTAAGCTTCCTTTAACTTACTGGGAGCGTGCTGAGAGCTTCCTGCTTGGAATTCTTCTGTGTGGAAGAGATCAAGTAAGGTGAACCGATGCGTGGCTTAATGCTCTCACATATGTGCAGTGCTTCAACTTCTTTATTGAATTCCTTTCAAATATCTTCCAAAGTAGCTAGCACACAATCTAATTTCATGTGTTTTATTTAAAAAGTAGGAACTTGGGAGGAAAATGCAGTGCCGGCCACAGAAATACAGCGTGCTTGGAGGCAGGTCTGAGAAGCCTTCAGTTGGTACCTTCTGAAAAGGGGACTTGGCATTGAGCGAGGTGTCTGCTGATAGCACAACCTTGGGAACATTCAATAAACAGGGTTGCAAAAGCGTGCCTTCATGCCATCTGTTTCTCCTTGTAACAGAGCACATTGTTGGCAAGGGCTTAAATGTGTGGGCCTGCTTGTGTAAGAAGGTGATAATACAGAATGAACGTTTCAAAAGCTGTGCTGGGATGGTGAATCCTGGCGTGAGAGGCTTGTGGTTTTTAAAGACCGTGATGTTGGATGTTGAGGGTTTGTATTGCAAGGTTAGGGACGCTCCTGAAGTCTTGTTCTGTTAATATCAGAAGCTGTTTCTTCCCAGACTAGAGATGGACGGATGTAGGATGAAGAACTTGAACTATTAATGCCTGCTCACATCAAGCTGTGAGAGGGGAAGGTTCCAGAAGGGGTTCAGAAAGCCAGAAAGGTACTTGGCAGCTGAGAGATGCTTGTGTGCAGGTGCACTTCCCAAGATCTGGGCTTACATGTCTGACTTCCCTGCTCCCTGGGCTGCTCTCCTTCTGCCTCCTCTGGCAGAATGCTTATGCTCAGCACGTGCTGGAGCCTCAATGCAGAATGGAGGTGGTGAAGTGTTTATTAGCTTAAAAAAAAATAACAAAACCAGAAAACCTACTTCATGGAAACTCCTCATTAGAGCTGTCCTGCGTATCTGAAATCAGCCTGGCTTAGTGGTGTTGGCCTCTTAGTCTGTTTCCCTGGCAGGCTGAGGGAGCCAGCCCAAAGCTGAAGGGACAGGGAGGTCTGCTGGAAGGGGGAAAGCCAGCAGAGCTCCAGCCTTAGCTCATCTGGCCTACTGGTATTTATTAACTGTGCTGCGGTATCAAAGCTGTGTCCAAAGTACAGCGGGGAATGATGTTAGGACAGCTAATAGGTTACGTGAGATAAAGGTTGAATTAGGTACAAAAGCTTGTAAAAAGATACTTCTGATCTCTCCTATGAAATAAAAGGCCCGATTTGTGTTGGGAATCTTTTATGACTCTCTTATTTCCTTAATGTTTTAAGTATTTCCCTCAGGTAGGCTTCTCACAGCTACGTGCCAGCCTTTTTTTGGCACTTTATGTGGAAGTTTACACATAAAACAAGTATATAACCTTCCCCGAGGTTGATCCTCTTCGTTTGAGGCGCATGGGGAGTATTATGGGAAAGTAACCTTGCCTGTGTAGTCTATAGCAAGCTGCTGTATTTATGCATAGCTCTGGGCTGTCGGCTCTGTTGGGTCTGTGTGAGCCCTGTGGGGTGTGGGTGTTAGCATGGCCAGAGCTCAACCTCAGCTGCTGGTGTCTGAGCGTGTGGCACACGTCCATGTTGGGCTTTGGGTGAACACAAACGCCAAATGAAACATGTAGTGCCTTGGTGCCTCCTGGTGAAAGCCCAGCTCCAGCCTTGTTGATGCCAGCTGGGCTGGTAGTTCTGACACATAAGTGTAATTGGTGGACAAAGGCTTGTGGTTTTGTCATCTGTGAGCAAAGGGAGGCAAAGCATTGTATTTAAAATAACACGCTATCTTCAACGTGTGTCTGCGTATGTGTGTATGTATATAAATAAGTGCAAAGTGATGCCATGCAAGTTCCTGGAGTACTTACAGTTTACACACAACAGAGTGGCACGTTGAAGGAGATGTAGTGATTTGCACAAATGAGTACACCCTCCTCATTAGCAGCCCTGGGAGGAGAAATAGCCATCATCAGTCTCTCATCATGTAGTTTCTTAGCCTGGATTGAACTGTTGTGCAGCCTCTGTGAGCTGAATGGGGACTGAGATGTTCTGTTAGGAGCACTAAATTCTTATTTTTTTTGAGGGCAGCTGATGAGGACATCCTGGTGCTGTCAAAAGGGATCACTTTTATAAGTAGGCACTCATATCCCTTGTTGGTTTCAGCCACCAAGCTGTTCCAAGCTTGACATGGCGTATCACGTATCTAATAGAGCATGCTGACAAGGGCTCTCTTCTCTCCCAGTATGGAAAATAACTGAGAATTTTGCTCATCTCCTGGTCATTTTTAGGTGGATCTTCTGCACGCAGTCTGTGTATCTCAGCACTAGAGCTCTCTTGGAGCTTGGCATCACTTTGTCTCCAGGTGCTACTTGCTGGAATATACACTTCCCAGTTTAGTTCACGTAATTCCCTCCCTCTTGGGGATCTTTTCCCATGTTAACAAATGACTGGTTTCCTACTTTCAGGCATGCAGCAGGTCCAGCTGCTCTGGAGGAGCACGTTTGTTGGGTAGAGCTGGTTCAGTTGGCAGTGCTTCGTGAACTTTTAAGTGATCGCATACTTTAAAGCTAACCTTAATTAACGAGCCAGAGGCTTACATTTACAGAGTAACTTGGCTGCAGATTCTGTTAAAAATAAATCAGAAATGGTAGGAAAAAAATCATCTTGTGGAAAAAAATCTTAATTTTGTGTTTTTTTAAAGTTATGCCAAATATGCTCCATAATAATGTAGCTTAAAATAGTTTAGAAATTCGCTTTTGATTTTGCAATTCCCACGTTGGAGTGAACTTGATTTGAATGCATGTAGAAATACTGTGGCAAAAATTCCTCTAGGAAAAGAAGCTGGACTGAAGGTGAAAATGTGCACCGTCTGAATTGGCAAAGAGGTAACAGAGTCCTTTTTAGAGTGGTGGTGGATCTCAACAGTTCAACTGCTTTGACAGCACATTTCAGCCTGTGAAAGGAGAGGAGTTTTCAAACTACCCCAGAAGGGAGCTAAGGCAGGTCCTGCTGTTACGCTGACGGAGGTGACTGTGTATTCTCCATGGAAAGCAGCATGCAGGCTGAGGTTGTTGTGACTTGGTTTTGCTAAGAAATCTGGGCGTGCACAGGTGCAGCACAGGACATCAGCCATCAGCGTGAGGTAGGAGTCCTTCTGCCGGAGGCTTGCTCCTAAAATCACACAGAGCCTGAGCTGGAAGCAAGACCACATGTGCTGGGCCTTGCTGCCTCAGCACAGATGGAACCCATGTGGTGGGTGGGAGCTGTGCCTCACTCTTCTGTTTCCACGTGTATAATTCCATACTTCGCATAGGGCGTGCTAATTTAAGTTTGCCATAGTTGCAGGTCAACAATAAACAGTGCTTAAAACAATCTGTGGGATGCTAAAGAAGAAAGATGGAGAGCAAACTATGTGTTTAACTTGTCCCTGTGGTAGCTAAGTGTCCGGATGTTGGAAGCAGCAGCTATTTTAGCCGTGGGGTGGGTGCATAGCAGCAGTGCTCCTGTGCAGTCAGCTCTGCATCAAGATGTGATCAGCTCACATCTGCCCAGATGTGAGCTGAGAGCACGAATGGAAGCTTCCCAAATACTGTTTGCTATGTAGTTGTGGGTGCTTGAACTTCTGGAAATGGGCTGATAAGATTAGTCCTATTGGTAGGAATCTCATCGTAATTATTTTGGTTACCTTGAATATGTTGATACCAGTAATGATTGGAAGCAGCTTTGTAAATCTTGTGTGTTCTGTTGGCTCCTGCAGCTACTGATCTAATTCTGGGACAAATCAGGATTGCTTTTGGTAAGTGACAGGTAGAAACAGCCATGGCGTGATGTGACAGAAGGAATGTTCAGAATGCTAAGTAGCATTGAAGGCACATAGGGCTGAGCACGTGGATTTAGAGAAATGATGCATCTCCCTTTAGCAGGTCTCCATGTCTGTGTATGGAGGCAGGGACCATTTCTGTACGAGTTATTTGTTCCAATCAAGATAGAGGAAACTTAAGAAGTAGTAAAAAAAAGATGACTGTCTTTACTTTTCCAACCTCTGTGTTAAAAACTAGATGTGGAGCTTTAATATCCCCACATTTTAGAGAGCTTTAGAGATTTAGAGAGCTGCTACTTAATGAATGGTATTCCTTGCCTCCTCGTTCTCTATAATAAATATGGTTTCTGCATAGTCTGTATTCATAAATGCCATTTTTGTTTACACATAACATTCATGATGTTTAGTATTAGGGAGCTTCTCAAGTGTTTTTGATATTTCAAGCTACGTTTGGACAGAGATCTAACAGGCTTTAGAAGGAACATAGATAAACAGAGCTCTACAATCACCGACTTGTTTGTATATTTCTGGTTAAGGAAGGAAATAACAAGTTCGGTGTAACTCCTGCATGTAATCATCGACGCCTGTTTTTCAATCTGCCAAAAAAGGAGAGATCACTTTTTCAGGCCACTGAAGTGCACCAAAAGGGGGGGAAAAAAAAACAACACTGCATTTAAATGAGGGAGTCTCGATTTAAATGGATTCCTCTAACTGTATGCTCTGCCCTGGCCCTTCGTCAGCAGCGGTGTAAGAGATAAACTGCTTCCTTCCATGCGTGTGCTGTTTACTGGAGGGTTTGGTCTCGGAACAGTCCCATGTCAGCTGCTGTTTGCTGCAGCTGGCAGCCAGTGGTTCCTGCAGCTCTGGCTTGCACAGAAGTTTCCATTCTGTACCTCTGTTTTATAACTCTCCGTTTTTCCCAACTCTTGGCCTTCGGACTGAAACTTTTCCAGCCTGACTGCTGCCAAATTGTATTTTGGTTTTGGAAAGCCTGAGCGAGGGCAGTTTGTCTGCTCTGGAAAATGAGAGGAGGACTTCTTTAACAAAAATAGTGTTGCTTTTTTTTCTGGAGGGGGGGGGTTGTTTTAATGTTAAGATATGTGGAGGCAGAAAGTTAAGATGTTCTAGAGGACAGATTTGGGAGGTAGCGAGGAAGAAGTGGTTTTGATAATACTGAACTGCAGTCTGCATAAATACATGCTGTGTGTGCCTCGTTTGTTGTGCTGTCTTGCTGAGCTAGGATGGTGCAGCAAAGGGAGGATCTTCCCCTGCAAACCAGTATGCAGCACCGACATGAAAGCAAGATCACTGTGTGTAATCCCGAGTTTAATGGGCATCCCCATATCCTGGTTGGAGATGGAGGAGAAACTGAACGTGTGCAGCAGTGAATTTATATATACATAAAACCATTCCGAACACCGTCTTTGCCAGGCACTGATGGTGAATTTTCCTGTTTTCTTTTGTTAGTGCTCTTGAATTTGCATTGCGTTGTCCCTCAATCTCTCACTAGCACAAACTGCACAGGCTGGGCTGGCTGCTCCTTCACACGTGTGGGCAGCTGAGGTCTGAGCAGCTCTTCTTTGTGGGGTAACCCCAGAGAATGCTGTTGCTCTGCTCAGCTCACCTGCCTCATCTTCCTGTTTCCCTGGGAAAGATGATCTGTTCTTTAGGCAGACAGTAATTTCAATGTAAATTCCAGAATCTCATAGCTCTTTGAGGGAGGAGGGGGGGGGAAACCTTTATGAAGACTGCAAAGCTTTAGCTGAAGCGCCTGCAGCCTGAATGCGTTATTCACCCTAAGTACAGGCATGGGTTGCTGCATGGAGTTGGGTTAGTGCCACCACCATCTGCAGCACTGCTGTCGGGGTACCACGCTCGCATGGCTTTAAGGAGTTGTGAGCTGAACATATGAGTTTATTTGAAGAAATCTATTCCACTGAACTGCTTTCTCATGAGGACTTCTTAAGAGTCTGTAGTTAAGTGAGGGCTGGGTTGCTGGGGGAAGCTTTTGCTAGCTGCCTGTTTCATTTTGTACAGTGTTTGGGGGTTTTTTAATATCTCTCTGTGTGTGGAATAATGTAGTAGTTCAGTAATACCATTAGTTGTCATCCTGGCAGCATATAAAGAGTAATTGAGGACTGTGGAATGGAAAGCATGCCGTGTTGTGAGCTTATATTGAAAATGGGCCCTTTCTGAGAGGCATTCATGCAGCTTCTTGCCCTGACGTCAAAGCGACAGTAATTAAGTAATTCCTTGGAAGGTTTTGCTTTCTGCTGCTTTCATGCAGGCTGAGCAATGATACGGAGCTGTCTGCCGTAGAGCTAAACTGGCATTTCTGTAAGCTTTGAAATTGCAAGAAGCGTCTCAGAGAGGATGGTTGGTTACATCACAGCATAAGAACTTGAAATAGGTAAACATAACAGGCAATTTGAGGAACTAAATAGCTATAAGGAGGTTTTTTTCCACTAGATTTGGGTTGGGATAAAGGGCTGTGTTCCATCTCAAGCTTTGTAACTCATGTCTATTTAAAGAAAATCTTTAAAAACGGAGCATGAAGGTTGCTTTGTACTGAGTTTTTTAACCTGTTGCTGTAAGTGACACCTACATTTAGAGTTGGTAAAAAGAATTAGGCAATAACTATAAAACTATAGTGAAATAATTTCACACTTCATATTTGGAGGGCACCTTTAGAACTTAATCAGTTGTAACAGTTTCCTCTTGCTCTATTATTCTATTGCCCAATCTCATTAATTTTTCATTCCCCCCCATCTTTCTCTTCCTTCTATGATATTCAAAGTGACTCTGAATAGTAGAATTCAGAGAATGAAAGGATAGAGCAGTCTCTTTATCACCTGGATTTGTGAGCATTGTGCAGAGCAGCAGAAGGCTGTCAGCACTGTGCTTCTGTGCTTTCTGAGATGATGGAATACTTATGCTAATATTTCATCTGTTTGGTTTTCTTAATTTCAGGGTGAGATCTCAATTACAGGTGATGATGAGGCAGGACAAGTATGTGTTTAATTCATTCTGTGCTTGGTTTACAGCTGCCCCGAGCCCTGGGGGCAGTGTTTAGGCTATCTGCATGAACTGAAGCTGACTGGGCTCTGGCCCATGAGGCCAGGGGCTGTAAACAGCAATGCAGTCCTGCCTCAAGACTCAAGTGCAGCACTAACAAGGCACGGTTAGGTCTCCTAAAGGAAGGAAGCTTTTTTGGTGAACTCAGGGCAGATTGCTTATGGAAACTAGGTAAAAATATTTCAGCCACAGTTCCCTTCCCAAATAGGCTGAGAGAATCAAAGAAGCAATGATTGGCACAGACTTCCAGTGGTCTCTTGATCTCCTGAGGGCTGTTGCCATCACTAGGTCAGGGTGGCCATGGCTTTGTCCAGCCAAGTCCTGAAAACCTCCACCGATGGCAATTTTGTGGGTTCTTTGTGTACCCTGTTTGTGTTGCCCATCTGGGTGTTGCCTGGCATGCAGCTTGAACCTATGAAAAGCAATTTGTGGCCATTGACCCTCGCTGTGACACTACTGCAAGGAGAGTTTGGCTCAGTCATCTCCATGACTACCCTTCAAATAGCTGTAGGCAGTTACTAGATCTGTCATCCCAACTTCCCAATTTCTTTACCTGAAGCATGTTCTTCCTAGCCTGATCATCTTAGTCAGCCTTCATCACTTGAACTGTACCTGTTCCAGGTTGTCTTAAGTGGAGTGCACCTTAGCAGTCAAATAAAAGAGCTGCCTCTGTGATATGTCTATGCTATGAACGCCCTTTCTAAGAACTGGAGTATGAAGCCAAGTGGGCCATCATGAGACACAAAGCTCATAGAGTCATGGAGGCATAAATCAGTTTAAAGATGGTGTGTGGAGAGACTGGGAGAAAGTACATTATGGTTTGATTGGGTTAATTTTAACAGCTGTATCTAAATAGCCATGGTTAGGACAATTTTCTTTCTCATAACAGCACAGTTTGGCTGCAGAGCTGTGTAACTGTCACCAAGCACTGTTCACAAGTTAGTGTGAGCTTACTAATCTTATCCAGGCAGTGCTTGGAATTAGGATTACATCTCATTTCACAAATGAGAAATCAGTGGTGTATTGTTGCAGCACATCTTCTGCTCAATGACTTGTGGAAATTAATGGGCCTACCTGCAAAGGGACATGCTGCCATGTCCCATCTTCAATAGATGGAAGTACACAAGGCTGGTTATGGTACTGACACGTCCTCAGCAAATGTTGCTGGCTAAAAAGAATTCCTTTATGAGCTCGATGATACCTGTGAATGGTAGGCATACAATAATAATAAAAAAGTATGCGTTTCTGTGCAAGATATTTTTTAAATTAAGAATTTAGTTTTCATCATATGTTTCTCCAGCAGCACGTGGATGCTGTGGCAGGCGGTCTGAGAAACGATGGGCCTGGAGACAGAAGAGCAAAAATGTTATTAGGGAAGATGATGTGGTTTACCTGTATCGTTGCTTTCTTCAGAACAAAACCCAAACATACCCATTATGTCTTCTGCAAGGAAAGATTTGACCTAATAAATTAAAAAAAATTAAATGGGCTGTGTTCTTAGAAAGAAAGTACCATTTTAGGTATCACGAGACTTGTCTGGAGAAAGAGGAGAGCGCTTCTCTGTGTTGTGTGCTTGGGAGATGACACAGCTGATACAGCTCCATATCCAGGAACGTTTCTGCTCACTTGCAGGTTTATGTGGGGGTTCAGCCTCAATGGATTGATCCAACAGGATGCCCAAAGCTTCCTCAAGGAATGGTGTTTGTGCTGTGTGAATTTGCCTGACTTGTGCTTCACACTTGTGGCTGCCTTAATGGGTAACCATAGCCCATGAGAGCAGGGATGAGGAAACGAGCTGCTTTCCTACTGTTTGCTGTCCTTTTGTTTCTTTCCTCCATTGTTATGGCATTGGATCCACCTGACTGTTCACGTTGGTCACATTACCAAAGCTGTTCCACGCTTGAAGTCCTGCAGAGTTATCATACTTTCTCACTGAAGCTTCTTTGAAATGATATGGAGGTATTTCACCAACTTGCACAGCCCTAAAATCATAGGCAGAGATTCTTTTTCTTGTAAGAAGCAATTGCTCTTGAGTTTTTGTGAGTCTCCTTAATACAAAACAATTTCCCTAACTTTTATGGTGTTTTTTTTAAACCCTCTCTACTTCAACCTACAGAGCCCGTGCTTTGATAGATATTTTCAGTTGCACGTTTTGTTGAATTATTACATTACTAACGTGTTACGGTGTTTGTCCCTTAAAAAAGATGTAATGTTCTGAGCTGAGAGAGTCCACTACAGAGCTGTTTGTGTCTGTTGCAATGGGAAAACCATGGTATCCTCTGGAGCTCTGGCTTTTCCAAATAAACGAGATCTGAGTGGTGTGAATGCCTAGGTGTGTTTTGCTGGCGCGTGTTAATGGAAACAAGGCAGAGAGGGGAAGTGATTTTTTCACAGTCTGTGCTGAGAGAAAGAAAGAGCGTGGTGAGTTTCCATTGTCAGTTTGGGAGGGTCTGTGCTATAGGATCATAGAACCCTTAGAGTTGGAAGAGACCTTTAAAGGTCCTTGTCCACCTCCCCTGCAGTGAGCAGAGGCACACACAGCTCCATCATGTTGCCCAGGGCCTGATCCAGCCTCGGTATCCAGTATGTGCCAGGCCAGCGCTGTGCTACTGGCTGTTAGGCCTCATCCCACCAGCACGTACATTTGGGATGAGTTCATGCTTTCCCTGCTTCCTGGCAGCTTCTGTGCGTTGCTGGAACGGGTAACGAGGGGTGTGAGAACTCTTTGAACTCTTGTCTGTACAATCTCTGTGCTCTGATGTGTGCCTTCACAAGCAGCACAGTCCTTGCAGCAACTGCTGCAGCCGTGTGGCAATAGATGGTGAGGTGCTGCCACGTTTGGGGTCTGAGATTTTTCCCCTTTTCTCCCACATTACCACAGTGCTGGTTTTGTGGCATTGTACCCAACCAAACAAAGGCAGCGGGGAGGGCTGCATTACAGATCTGGTGGCAGAGGCAGCCTCATACAGTGGTGTGGTTGAAGGAGGCGGTGTGGAGCTGAGCCCTGGTGTGGGGCTGGGGCAGTCACTGTGCCATGTGGCGATGCGGACCACAACCCCCAGCTACACAAACACTGCCAGTTTGAGGGCACTGCAAATAGCTTTCAAATAGGTGACCTCCAGGGGCCCTTCCAACTTCAGTCACTGCGGTCCTATGAAACTTGTCTGTTTTGAGCTATGTTTGCATATTGGGTATTTGCAAAGTTGAAGTAACAAAGGTGGTCAATGCTGATGTGAAAGATCTTTGAGATACGGCATCTTAGAAAACTTTAGAAAAGTATTTTATTTATTAAATCAGTTTATCTTAATCTTTTTCTTTTTTGCTTTCCTGTTTAGTCAAAATATTATGGGCAGGCATTATTGGCAGAAGTTTACAAGCACCTGAATTTAATTGAATCGGACTACTTCGGAATTGAGTTCCAGAACATCCAGTCGTATTGGGTACGTATAATTCCCCAACAAATTCATTACAGTAAAAAGGCTGCTGAAGGTTCCGGTCCTGCTGGAGTCTTCTGTAGGGTTGTCTGTGATTACTGCTCCTACCTTACTCATCAGAACAAGGACAGCCACTAAAGTAGAGGAGGGAGATCAGATTCTACTTGTTAAACCTCAAAAAGATGTAAAGCAATTATATAGTTGCTGGTGTCTCCACCTCCAGGCATGTGAATAAAATCCTCCATTCCTCTAAAAATCAGTAAGTCAAAGCGTAGTTGGTAGAGCGCTTACAGAGTCAGATTAAATGTGCAACTTTAGTGGTTTTATCTTTAGTTAATTCAGCCTTTGGTTAATTTCCCTGAACAATCATTATGGATCTCCCATTCGTTCTGATCTTCTGTAATTCTGTATTCTGGTTTCTCTCTGTTGTCATTCTGGCGTTGGTTTGGCAGTGGTCTCCTCAGCATTGATGTTCTGCTCTCTCTGAAGGGACCCTTCCTCCTCTGGCCAGATGAACTTCAGGCACAGATCAGGGATTTTTGTATTGATAAATGTCAATTTAGATAAGCACCTTATAAAGAACAAGAAGAAACGAAGAAATTAAGAAATTGCTACAGTGAGGGAAAAATGCATATGCATAACCTACTTAGTTTGAATTTCCTATTGACGTTTTCACATTGTATTCAGATATGAATGCCAGTTTGTCATTTTTTTTCCCTTCAATTTCAGATTTGGCTGGAACCTATGAAACCTGTTATTAAACAAGTACGGAGTAAGTAGTTTCAAAAAAGGAAGTTTTCCTTAATTTGCATTTACTTTATGTGGGCTGCTTTCATAATTACTACTTGATTTACTGGTTATGCTTCCCTGAAAATTGTATTTGGTGGCGGTGATAATGACTCCTGTTTGGGCATGCAAACCTGTTGTTTTTATTATGTAGTGTGTGGTGGGTGGAATGGAAAATTACTGAGCGTATGATTTTTCTCAGTGATAAATATCAAGATAGATTGGATCAGCTGGTGTAGAGCTTGTGAAACACAACAGTTGCTGTTTGTGAGCTCTTCTGAATTGTGTTGTCTTAAAATGGGAAGAGAGAGGAATATTTGAGCAAGGGGGGGTAATACCTGCAATCATGATCCTTTCTGAGGGCTGATTGCTTTTTAAAAGAACTGCAGAAGCTGCACTTGCCTTCTCCAGTGTTCTGACTTGTTCAGACCTGGTTGACATTCAGAGAATTTCAACAGGATGGATGTTCCCCTTTTCGTTCTTAACATTTCCTCTGGGGAACTGCTTCCTTGACAGAGCAGAGGTGGTGATATCACTGTGTGAGCAACTGCAGCTTCAGGGTCCCTGGCAGTGCAGTCGTGAAGTTTCAGAGAGTCACAGGAAGGCTGAGGTCGGAGGTGCCTCTGGGTCTACCACATCCCATTCCTGCTCCATCAGGGCCACCCAGAGTAGGGTGTCCTCTACTTCAGCCAAGGTCTGAATCTTAGACGTGCCTTCTAAAAATAATAATAATAAAAAAAAAATGAGATGATCAGGATTTCCATTCAGATCCATCATAGGTAATCACCTATTTGGGGATATAGAAAACTTTGCTTTGTATGACGTGGATTTTGTTTTTGCTTAGCTTCAGAAGGCATGTAGGCAGCCTTACCGTAGCCCAGTGAAGTGCTGTGGTTTGTGGTCTAACAGGAGCAGTGGTGTGTGTCTGTGCAGGTTTGTTTGTTGCACAAACATCTCCGTGGAGCCTATTTTTAATGCTGCAGTTACTGTGCCCCCAGTCAGACAACAAACCGTTCGAAATTAGAAGAGTGTTGCCGTGTGTTGATCTAAATTGATCTAAATTTTAATTGTTATGCATGTTTGTTTTCCCTGAGAAAAGCAATGTACAGGGAATGGGGTTTCACATCCGTGGCATTTGGTTGCAGCAGGGCTTTCCTTTGACGGCGAGTGTACATTCAGACATTTGACTTCCTGATAGGCATGCAGTACACAGATGAAATTTGGGTACCATCTCTGAGGACTGCCAGTTTGTATGGGGCTGCTATTAACCATTACCCCCAGGGTGCTTTGTTTTGGTGTTTGTTTTCTTCCTTTGTTTTCAGATTTGATTTCTTACAGTGAATTCTGCATCTTGATTGAGAATGGCCCAGTGCTTCCCTGCACTATGCTAAAAGTTCTCCTGTGTAGAATGAGGATTATTCTTAGGGGAAAGGCAAGAATAAAAACAAACAGTGGAGTTGTGATGCAGAAGTATTATAAAAGCACAGATGCAGTTCTGTCTTCGTTTATTGTCCTTTAACATAAGTCAGGTGCAAGAAGACAGTCAAAATTGCTCCTGCAACAGTACTTCCCTGTTGCTGGGTGTGATTGATGTGTCTGCCTGTTCTTAACTTTGTGGAGGTTTTCCAAAGCTTAGGAGCAATTTCAGAAAATCAAAGTAATTATTTTTCTTTCTTTTTTTAGTATGGTCCTTTAAAACTGTTTACTTTCCTCGTTTGGTGCATCTCAAGAATTACAAAATCCTGAAAATAAGGCATCTGTCTTTGCCAAATGTAGACTTGGTGTATCATCATAAGGTTTTATTTCCAGCCTCTAGATGCTGTACTCTAATGAGGGATTGGTGGGTTAGTATTTGTGCTCAGCAGAGCAGTGGTAGTTCTGAGGCTGAGAGCTGCTCTTCATCACAGCTCTGATGGTCTGAAAGTTCTCCCAGTAAAGAGACAGCATTTGGCAGGAAGCAAAATTTCTTGTTCCTCTGTTAGCAAAGGAAAAGATGGATCTGTGGAGGATTAGGTTGGACGTCTGGGGCATAGAAATCAGGTACCGAGACAGTGTTGCTTTGGGGTTAATGGGTCAGGACAGTCGCACAAGAGGTGATGGGTCCACACAGCATGTATGTCCTATCCTCGCATTCTGGGAACACCTCATGGGGTGACCTGCAGAGCTCTTCTGTGAAGTCAGGAAACTCCTTCATGGCTCTTCTGTTGCATGAAGTTACTTCACTACGTTCTGCACCCTGGGAGTATTACAGATAGAGTTTGAAAAGAAGCCTGGCTGTGTCTGTTTGACATGGATCATCTGTACCCCATAGACCCACTGTAGTGAGCTGAAGGTTGGCTAGACTCTGGTGGGCTGTATTTCTGTGCATGTTGGGAAACACAGTGCGCATGTGCTTACAAAGAACACTTGTGACATGACTAACTTTTCTGACAGGACCAAAGACTACAATGCTTCGTCTGGCTGTAAAGTTCTTCCCTCCAGACCCAGGCCAGCTGCAAGAGGAATATACAAGGTAAAGTATTTTGGAAGAACTTGGTTTGCGTTACCCACTGAAACAAAGGTGAAAATAGGAGGGTGTTGTATCTATTTCCAAACAAATCTTACACTGAAGATATTGAAACAGCACTTTTGGGTCACGTCACATTTTGAAAAGATGTGTTGGTAGATCGATGCTATTGGAAAAAATATTTTTCAAACCAGAAAATAGTGCAGGTAAGGGCTTGCCAACCATCACAGCATTGAAAGAGGCAGCATATGGAGGAAACTCCTGTATTTATAAACAGAACCTATATAAAATAATCAGGACATGTATTAATAAATGGTTTATCATTTAAATCCTCACTAAGTATTCTAGAACCTGCAAACATGTTTTACTGTTCACAGTTATCACCAGTTCAGATGTTTGTAATAACGAGATGTCACACGTTTACTGTACCTTCTAAGTAAAAAGGAAAGCACATTCTTTCCAACATTGTATTCCTAAAGACGTATTAATACTGGATTAGGTTACAAAGTCAGTCCTTATCACTGCGTTTTCAGTCCTGCCACGTTTCTCTTCTTCCCTTGTATTTTCTGCAGGCACTTTATGACTAATAATATTCCTTTAGCTACTGTATTGGAAAATACTTTGGAGAATTAATATTGTGTATAAGAAAAGTAAATTTAATTTCTTGCTGTCTTTGTAGACTGCTAATATCATAGTCCTGGAAAATGCAACCACTGAGTGAATGAAATAAGTCTTAGCAGAAATTATGTTTCCTAATGAGATGCCAGCATCAGTAATGCTCCCTCGTCTCTATTGCAGTAGATAAAATCACTTGAAGTCTTCCTCAAGGTTCTTTCCATCTAAAAAAATACAGCTGCTGTTACTTCACAGCTCAAGCTCGTTGAAGAGAGTAGTTTTCCATCTGCTTCTTCATTTCTCCATGTTCATTTACACTGATGAATTGTACTGTGCAAGTGGATTGCTTGTGTGCTTAGTTTTATTTGGCTGTCTGCAGTAGAAAGTCTTCTGTTTTATGTTAGTTTTGGAAAGAGGAAGAATTAGGGGGATGTTGATGCATATAAAATACTGTTTAGCTGTTTTTAAGTTCTCACAACCTGTTAAGATTGTTCTTCTTACTCTCACCTTTTAGGTATCTGTTTGCTTTGCAAATCAAAAGAGACCTGGCAGAGGAGCGACTAACCTGCAGTGACAACACGGCAGCTCTTCTCATCTCTCATCTCCTGCAGTGTTAGTATTGCCTCCATGGTGACCTGGTGGTGTTGCCATTGCATTAAACAGCATGCAGGAGTTCTTTGCATGTGTTCTGGTAGCCAGAAGCATTTTGTCTTGCAGTGTTTCTTTTCCATACAAGGTAGTAAACATGTTTGACCAGTGGGATTATAATCAGGGCTAGCTAGGTTCCCAGTGTTGTGAAGAACGTCTGGTATTTACGTATAAGATAACTTTGGCTTTGTGAAGATCATGAAAAGCCAAAACACCTGTGTGTTGCCTTCTTACTCTGGCTCTGCAAACCGGGTCACCAACACTCCTCAGCTCCCAGCCAGCTCACTGCTTCTTTATGTTAGTTTCTAAGTGTGCCCGTGGTTGGAAGGTGATAGAGACTGGGCTGAAGTTTGGGAAATAAAACTAGAAATGTGTGAGAACAAGTTTAACAAGTGGGTTGTCAGCAGCTTCCCCTCTTGGAGGGAGTGGAAATGGAAATTGGAAGCAATTGATTTGGGAGCTCTCTGTGCTTCTGCTTACTCAGCCAGTAAGCAGCTAAAGAGCTAAAAATGTGGCCTTGAAGTCAAGCGGGTTGAGAGACTGATTGGTTTCAAAAGCAGATGGGTTCAGCTTAGCCTGCCCTCTCAAGCAGCAGCCAAACCTGTCATGTGAGCTGCAGATATAGGGGTTTGTGCCTCCTTACTTACATGCAGCAAGAGCCTGGAAATGATGCCTCTTCACATGTGCAATACTAAAGAGTTGTTAGTTCGCTGCCTCTAATTAGATTATTATAACTATAATAATATTAGCTACAGTTACCTTACACAGAACGAGATCTGTCCTGTGTGTGCAGCCAGGGAGTTGTTGCACAATTAAAATTTGCTAACAATTTGTCACAGCTTTGCGTAAGCTTTGGGAACAATTCCAGGGCAGTGTGGAGCTGCTGAGCAAACCTCAGTGTCTGGCCTTACCCATCTTGCTTTTACTGCACTAGGAAAGTAGAAGTGAGAAAGAATGACTTGTCTTAACCTGAAATTATTTTACAAAAGTGCCTTTCAGTTTTTCTCATGTTGTTTTGTATGCTGGCTTGATTTTAAACAGGATATTGCTATGCTCTGTTGAAGAACATCTGTCTTGGATGAGATTATTAGTTTGTTTAGTCCACTCTCCTTTCTCTGACAGTAGTTGGTAGCAGATGCTGCAGGGAAGGCATGAGAAACAGAGTGAGCTTATGGTGATACTTCCGTTACTGCATCCATCCAATAATCTTTGCATGTGACCCTTCTAAGTCACGTTGGTTCCTTAACTCTTCATTTAGCTGCCCTTGAATTTTACTTCCTTGTATTTGTCAAATTATTTTTTCAATTGGCTTCTATTTTTGGTGTTCTTCCACGAAAATGAGCTTCACAGCTTAATTTTCTGGCTTGCATAGGAAAGGAGAAATAGGGTTTCATAATGTGTGTTTTTTTCATGCTATTTGTAACTTTACATACATCTGCTGTAGGTTCTGTGTGCGTTATGCTTTTCTCTTCCAAACCAAAGACTTCTGGTCTCGTGTTTTATCAAATAGAAACTGTTTTATACATTTGATACACACTTCATCTGTAAATCTCTTCTTAAATGTACAGCATCATCTCTGAAAAGTGTGGATTTGTGCTGCTGTAACCCCCAGGAAATCTGCTTGGGGTAAATGTGAATGTGTTGTGAAGTGAATTTGGGTACAAAGCATAATGCACACCTTTCAAACAGTGAAAGGAAAATACTCCTTGGGGTCCCCCCCAGTTCCTTACCATGCATTTTCTGTCCATTGCTTCTTTTTATTCTAACACTTTTTTTTTTTCCTGTAATAGCTGAAATTGGGGATTTTGATGAATCAGAGGATCGAGAACACCTTAAAGTAAATCGATATTTGCCAAACCAGGAAAGAATCCAAGGGAAGATCCTGGAGTTCCACAGGAAACACGTGTAAGTGAGGGTGATGGTGCCCCACTGATGGGAGCTGGGGTTGGGGAGCAGGCAGGCTGGCTCCATGGAGGGGAGTGCACTGTGTGGTGGGATGGTGCCAGGCTGTATGTGCTGTACACCTGCTATGTATGCTGAGAAGGATTGAATTTATCAACAGTTACTATTGAGGCTTTTTAATTAGGAGTTTTAACACAGTTGAATGTCCGTTTTACCTGTGAATATTAGCAGCGCAGCTATTTAAACTCTGAGAACAAGGCAGTTTGTCTGTGAGCAATCTGCAGGTTTGTGTGTGCTGACTTTCTGTATATACATGTGGCTTGAATTAAACACTGGTGGCAAAAGGAAAACACAATGAGAACCTTGTTTAAATGTCTGCACTTCTCCAAATGCAGTGGACTGTAGTAGTATAGCAGGCACTTATAAGAGCACAGGAGGCAATAATAATGAATGTTTTTTGTAATACTGGTTAAATGTGTATTAATTCTATTATGGCAATTGAGAGAGTGTGAGAAACAGAAGAGGACAAAGTTGTTGAGCAGTAGTTTTTCTCATGTAATATTCCAGTGTACATTTAATAATGCAGCAAAGAAACCTATCGTGAGCTTGTAATAATGGCTTGAAGCAAAATCATTCTCCACAATTTCAGGTTTGCAAAGTTTGAGTTCAACGTGTCGTCAAATCCATGGGTCTTGCTTTTGTGTCAGTAGGAATAAATCACACTGTACTCACTTCAGGGTAAAGAAGAGAGCTGAGAGTTAGAAGGAGAGAAATAACTTTCATCAGAACAGTAAATGCTTCCCTGGTTCATGTATTTTTGAAATAATGAGAAATAGAGACCGAGGAGCTGTGCACCACAGATATGGAACTACTTGGAATACAGAGCCAAGGGCTCATAATGCTATTAACCTTAAGCTTTTATTTTTTCAGGAAGCTCCTTTTAATAATTCCATGCTCTAAGGAACATCATACTCTTGCCTAAAAGAAAGAAGTCAGAGGAAAGTTAGTGGGCAAAGATTCTGTGCTTCATAGGTTTACTTGTCATTAGTTTAATGATAATTGCATCCAACGTAACTATTTCAACAGCATGGTTACAATCTCATTTAAAGCACTTATCAGTGCTACCTGTGCAGAGTGAAGGTGTTTCACGTCTCCTTGCTTCTTTGGAAAATTTCTGTTACACAGATGTAATTTTGGAAGCGCTGCAACCCTAAAAATAGCTGGGACTTCCTTACACGTCTCTCCTCTCTGTCCTTACCCAGGGAGGACTGGGCACCCTTTTCCATGTTTAGTAAGAGTGGTGAAGGTCCTGCATTTCCTCAGTGTTTGCACACTATTTTCCACGTTTCTATTACAAGGAGCAAGTGGAAGCACGGACCCTGTCTGTCTCCTTCCTGCCGACACAGAGTGCTGCTAAATGAGCAAACTGTTTCTCTTCTCTCTTACCATACTTTTGCTTCATAGCTTGATTTTTTGGGTTTTCCTTTTCTATTTCCTTCCTTTCACCTCTTTACCCCCCTCCCTGTCTTTAACAGACCGCTCTTTCCTTTGGCTGACAGCGCAACCTCCAAAAAGGGAACCCATTGCTGAGGGGATGGCTCCTCTCCAGCTCACTGCTGCATCATCCATTCTCTTTCTGACCCCGTGCTCTGCAGCCCTCGCTTTGCTTTAACCACTCTCACTGGTGTAGCAGCGTGCTGTCCCTTTCTGTGCAGCACCAAGCAGGGCATGTCGGTCTGCCTTTCTCAGCCTGGGGTGGCAGCAGGATTCCTTCTGGCGCTGCACGTGAGTTGCTGGGCAGGAGCACGCGTGGCCCTCAGGGCTGTTTCATCTCAGGTGTCTCTTTGCGTTAGAAGGCTGTGCTTGGCTGTTGTGTGGCTTCACCTGAGCTATTAGAGCTGGTAGAAGAGGGGGAAAGCGGAATCCGTGTATCCCTTCCGTATCAGAACAGGAGCGAATCCATTGAGAAAGCTGTATTCAGAAGGATGAGGCTGCAAGCTTATTTTCTATTAAACATGCCCGTTTTCTTCCTTCTACAAACATACTCACAAATATAGAAACACGGGTTTTATATTTAACTTTGCAAATGCGGGAACAGTAAATAAGAGGAGCTGTATTTTTGGAGCAGCAGGTTGGTTATTTGTTTCAGCGAGAGCCTGGGTTAACAACTCGAGCTGTTTGCTTCCTTGGTAGGTTTGTATTTCGAAGCTGCTGTTGTGCAGTTACATCTGAGTGCCCCAAGCACTCTGAACGCGATGCTTTCTGCCTCCCTGCAAGTAATGCAAGTTGGAGTACTTGCTGTGAGGGGCTGTAGATCAGAAGTAAACATTACCTTGGATGCCTGAAGAAGAGCTTTGACTCTGTTTTGCTTGGTGGATTTGTTTAGCATAATTTGTGTGCCTTCAAACGACTCGTGGCTTTCTTGTGTGTGTATATATTTGTGTAAGTCAGGAAAGAAGCTGAAGAGTTGTTGTGTTTATACCTATCTCCATTTACTCTTATCCCTCAGATGCTTTCACAACTTGCTAGGCTTAGTTGTCCAGCATTAAAATGTTGGATGCCTCGTATAATGTTTATAAATAAGGTAAAAAAAACAGTATTTTTAGATTGCTGCGTAGTCTAACAGTGTGTAAAACTACAGCATCTTGGCTGCATGTGCTTTGAAATGCTGCGTTACTGCTTTTACAAGCTGTGCTCATTGCAGAGCTTTTAGCAGCGTGCGATTTGAAGCCAGTGCCCCAATTGCCACGTGAATATTGTAACACTGCACAAATATCTGTCTAGATGAAGGTATGTAAGCAGCCTCTACCTCAACACATACTGTGCTGACAGCAGTTTTTGCAGGAAAACACTTGCGAAAGATAGCCTGTTGTCCATTGACCTGGGGAAGAGTAAGTAGATTTATCTGCTTAATGGATGAACAAAATTAGACCAGATTGTTTTCGGGCTGGTCTGTGCAGCTTAGTCTACAGCAAACATCTGAGGGTAATTACTCTGAAACTGCATCTCATTTGTAAATGTTTGTTGTGCAGCGTGAGCTGCTTGGCATCGCTCCTGGCTTTCCCTGCTGCAGCCTCTTCCTTCTTTGGTAGGTGTGAGCAGGTTTTGTCTATGAGGACACTCGTAACAAATTTCCTTATTGTTCCTGAGCTGCAGCGGGCTTCTGGCTGTATCTGGGGGGGGTCAGAACACAGAATGCTGCTGGTTCTGCACCAGTTACACTGCACTGCTCATGGAGAATCTGTCAGAAAATGCTTTCACTACTTCTGGTCGCTGTTTCGTCCTATTTTATGTTTGCTTTCCCCTCCAGCAGCAGTTCCCAACCTCCGGCAACCTTAGCATCCTCTCTAAAGACAAAGCACCGCATTCATTCTTAATGCAGCTCTATTGAGAAGAATTATACCAGGAATTAGTGTGGGTGGCAGCTACACACAGTGCTCTTAGAGTGTAACTCAAGGAGCTGTGGCCAAAATTAATATTTATGATCTGACTTTTTCGTCCTGTATGTGTTTAATAAACAGAAACCGTGGTACTGCAACTATTTTGACACAATTAAGGAATCTGTGGAAGAAATGCTAGCGATGCTTAAAGCTGCAATAAAAATGCTTATCCCAGCATTGCTCGTTTTAGTCAGGGAAAGGGGAATCTGCTTTAGCAGTCCGAGTTCCCAGGCATAACTAACATCTGTGATGGTAACACTGCTGGAGGTGCAGCTCCAGTACTCTTCGTGCAGCTTGGCTGGCATTTCTTTTTCCATTTGAGATCAGATTTTTATTGCCTCTGTGCTTCACAGTTCTTTACAATTGCTTTCTACTTACACTGCCCTATTATACTGACATTGCAATAAGGCTGGAATTTGCAAAGTCAGGAATCTTTGCTTTCTCCGGTTGGGAATAAAAGTAAGAATTCCTCATTCCTGGTTTGTTGCATTTCAATGTAGTAGCTGCTCGCTGCAGTATTCTCCATTTGTATTTAAGGGAAATGCACATAGAATGAGAATTGTGAACTTAAAACATGGCTGGAGGTGGGCAGGAGAAGAATGCCCAGAAAGGCAAGCCAGGAGAACTGATGCAGCGCTGATGGCGCTGGCACCGCATCGCACACCAAAATAGATCCTGTGATAAACAGCTTCTCCTCTGCTGAGTGAACTGGAACGCGTTTATGGAGGGAAGGCAGTTCCTTGGAAACGGAGCTTCTAACATCTGTGTGTGACTGTGTGTGTGTGCAGAAATCTCAGCTGGTTTCAGCGCTCGTTGGCCCTAAACAGAGAGCACTTTTCTCTCCCGTGTCCCCATCACGCCCATCCTGGCCAAATGGCAGGCAGCAGCAGTGCTTCCAGTGGTGCAGCACTGCCCCATGGCTCATGCAGCTCTTGCTTGGAAGCAAGGTAGCACTTATTTCTTGTGGCTTTCAGCAGGGAGGTGCCCGTAGGCTGGCAGTGCCCAGGCAGCTGCCCACGTCTGTGCTGCTGGTGCTGGAGGAGGATTCGGCTTCCCACCGGCTCCTGCCTCAGCAAGCAGGAACAGGCAGTGTTAATCCACTGAACTCTCCCCCTCGTGGTGAAAAACAGGGAGGGAAGAAAGGGCAGGCCTCTGCTTCAGGGAAATAAAGTGCTGGCTGTTCAACTTAGGGAGAGCCAAACACCACGTACGTGAGTGGTGTCTCAGTACCGCTTGCTTGGACCTTGTGCGTACTCAAGCAGGAGGTGCTCCATTTGGGCACATCCCTCTCATGGTTTCAATGTTATTCCAACAGCAGGTGATGCTTCAAAAACAATTTTTACAATCCTCCTTCTGATTCTTTGGCAAGAAGGAAGCTGAACAGCCAAAGTCAGTGCTGGTCTAATAGTTGTGCAGTCCTGAGATCCAACCTGGAGCTCTTGCAGTGTTTGCTTTGTTTCCATCATGCTGCTCACAGAAGTCTTTCAGCTCTCACTTGTGTCAGGTTAATATTAACGTGTATACTAGGAAGCAGAGTAAAGGACACTGCAGATTAAATGCTGGTTTGTTGAACTCTATTGTTCCTAAGTTGGAAAAGCTGAAGCTGTGCTGGTTAATGTTTGTTTCGGTGCCTCTGTCTCTGGGATGGATTTTAGGCTGGTCGCCTGCTATTGAATGTTTCTCCTATTATACAGAAGTATAATACTTATATATAAGTACATAAGTATATTTATATACTTATATACTCAGTATAATGCTTAACTTGAAGTGAACCTGCCAAACTCAATTAGATAGAAAACTCCTTTTTAGTGCCGGAGTTACACATCAGCAGCGTTGTGCAATGCAATTGATCTTAAAAGTTTCTTTTTCTTCCTTATGACAGGGGTCAAACTCCTGCCGAATCAGACTTCCAAGTGCTTGAGATTGCTCGGAAGCTGGAGATGTATGGCATCAGATTTCACCTTGCATCTGACCGCGAGGGCACAAAAATTAACCTCGCTGTTTCACACATGGGTGTGCTGGTATTCCAGGTAAGGTGGGCAAAGCCTACCACGTATGGCCATCTGTTTCTCCATGAGTTTGTCTTGGGAGTAAGCCTTATTTTAATTTCAGGTGTGTCTGATGGTAAAAATCTAGGATGTATTTTATGGTCAATGGAGTATCATTTAGGCCCACAGATCACTGGGTAGTGCAGTTTGCCCTTGGAGGTGGAGATGGAAGAGCATGAAAATCACAAAACTGACAGTGACGCCAAATTAAAGTGTTTGATGTCATCTATTTGAAAGTTACTTACATATGTATTCAATAATAACCATCAGTCTATTCCATACAGCCCTACAACAGTTCTGTAATCCTGGTGTTTGGGTTCATTCTCCCTTGCTTTAACATCACACTGCATTTTTGCTAGGATAATGTTGATCTTGACACATAGAAGTATATAGGAAATAGTTTTTACATCCCAGTTCTCTAGGTTTCCCTTCAGTTTTCTGCTGTCAGAGACACACAGACATCATACAATTTGGAGTAGGCCTTTGTGTTAGAAGATACAATTTCCTAAGGTAATGTTGTTAGCAGAACTAAGAATTGAGCAGAATGGGTTGGGTGCACGTTCATGTATCTGTATGCCTGCAGAAGAATTTGCTTTACTGTTCTTCTGAAACTTTGCAAACTTTTTATCATTGTAATTCAGGGTAATACGAAAATCAATACCTTTAACTGGTCCAAGGTCCGTAAGCTAAGCTTCAAGAGGAAGAGATTCCTTATTAAACTCCATCCAGAGGTCTGTGTAAGTTTTGCCACAATAACTACCTTGTCAATGTTGGAAAAATTGCATGTATTTGTATGTATGTATATACTTATATGTACCCTTTTATCATGAACAATTCTTGAGGTTGTAACTTTATAAGACATTGTCAGAGAAATAGGCTTATCTACACCATTCAAGTAAAAATCTTTCTCACCCCATGCCTGTCACCATAGATTTCAGCTGCATGTATCTCTGACAGAGGCATGGGCATGTGTAAATACTGCAGGAAAAGAAATGAAGGATCTGGTGTTTCAGTGTGGCTTTTTTTTTTTTTTACAGTGAAAAAGTTACGTTTCCCATTTCTCTCAGATATAAATGGGTATTAAGAGTCATTCAAGCTCTCTGATCCACTGTAGTCCAAGATGAGCTGAGATAACTTAAGCATTGAAATAGCAAATCTTTGTTGTTCAGATAAAGGCACAGTAGGGAGTGCTTTTGCTGTAGCTCCTTAAGAGAACATTACAGTACACTGCTAATACAGAAGGTGATTGCTTTATGTGGCACTTTTATCCAGGAATTTGTTGAATATGTGCTGCTTAAATGAAAACTGCAGTACAGAGTCCCTTGATTCCATAATAAAGTAATCTTATGCATTTCAGGAAGCATTAAATGGCTGAGGTTACAGTGTTGGAGCTTAGTTTTAAGAGCCATATGAAAACAAAGTTGGACGTAATACAGTGATGTATATCTCAGAAACCTGAAACAGGGCACACTGACAGCACGTGCAGTCGTGTGTCTCACAATGAGACCCTCAGAAATGCAATGTGGTAACTGCATTCTGACACACACACACAGCATTTTCCAGCCTGTTCTGAATGACAGGAAGTGGAAAAAGCATCAGAGCTTTTAAGAAAAAAGTATTGTTAAAATCACTGCTATTTCACTTAAACATTTTTATTTCTAAATCCTAATAATGCTCATTTTCTGTTAATGTGGAATGTATCCAGTATGTTTGTACAGCCTTAGTCAAGCATGTTTTAAGCATTTTTGCATTTTCTACGTAAGAAATAGTTTTAAAGTAATTGAATGATTTAAACTGCATGCAAAATGATGTTCATAGCTTTCACGTATGTGAGAAATGACTCAGCAGAATGCTGCATCTCACTGCCTTTTGAGCCTTTTTGCTGAGATCTGTCCTTTCCTTTTCTCTCCCATTGCCATCTTATGTTCTACTTAGCTCTTGTGTTTTGTTCCCAGGGCCCATACCAAGATACACTGGAGTTCCTTTTGGGAAGTAGGGATGAATGTAAAAACTTCTGGAAAATCTGTGTTGAATACCATACGTTTTTTAGGCTCTTTGATCAGCCAAAGCCAAAGGCTAAAGCGGTCTTCTTCAGCAGGGGGTCATCATTCAGATACAGGTATGAAGGAACATCATGCACTTATTAAAGCTGAATTGCTTATATCTTAGGAAATGAACTCAGAAGGGAAAACTATTCTCAAGTAACTTCCTTTGTAATTCTTATCTACTGCTTTTCATAACTTGTATACGTTTGTGGATTCACAGTGGACGAACACAGAAGCAGCTTGTGGATTACATTAAAGACAGTGGGGTGAAGAAAACTCCGTATGAAAGGTAAATACAAATTATTTTTGGTCGAGACTTTCACAGCATTCTTTCTTCCTAAATTAGAACTGTTTGTAAGAGATTCTTGGAGGCATTTTCCTTGGCTGTCTTTTTAGTTACTAAGGTCTACTTCGCATTTAAAGTAGCTGGACTAATTATTTTTTTCTAGCTTGTGGTTTCACGGTGATGTAAAGAAGCTCACGAAAGTTTCAGTGTTGCATTTTGATATCAGTGGACAGCGTGCAGCTTGGCCATCCACAAGTTCAGCGTACTTTGGAGGTGCATCAGAGTTAGTGGGACGTGTACATATGTCATTGTGATCCTGTGTTTTGTACAAGGGGCAGTGGTAACCAAGAGCCCTGTTCTCATCCATTCTTCTTGAAGCTGGTTTATTCTAATGCATTGCAAGATTTTACTTTCACAACCTGGTGGGTGACGTATGCCTGTTGCATACCCATCTCCTTTGTCCTAGTACTTGGGTAATCACAAGGTGAGGTGGTTCAGCTTGCTAACTGGGCAGTGACAGAGGTTTGCATGTTGTTTTACAATATGGTAACTGCTAGAGTCCCGACAGTCCAAAAATAAGGCTGGGAGCAGTGCCACAGGGATAGCAGTCTCCTTTTGTGGCAGTATAGAGCTGCACATGTGTAGTCCTCATTGCTTTGTTGTCACTACTTTGCAGTATTAGAACTACAGTGACTTGATAAAAGGATATTGAAGCAAGATGAGGCATCAAATTCAAGTTAAAATCCAAAAGCGTTGCCTAAGTTCACAGTTTGTGAACGTAATTCCAATCATGTTTTTAATTTCAGGACACCATACAGCTTGCATCTACGGGCAATACTTAGGTCATTCCTCTTGTGCAGGAGTCATGGTCTGAGGACAAACTAAATATGAACACCACTGATGTTTACTGACACCTGATGTAGGATGTGATGCATAGCAATGTAATTTTAAATAACATTCATTTATTAACACACTTAGCATTTTGACTTTCTGTATAGTACTGTACAGACAGGAAATGAAGCGTGGAGAATACTCTTGCCTAAAATTACACAATTAGCCTGTGATACAGCACGATGGAATTTGAGATCTTCAAGCCTGAAACTGTGACCTTGAATATTCTTTTTCAAACATAAAGAATGTGCATTTTAATTATTAAATGGTCTCACTTAAACTTGAGTGTGAAACCCATATACAGCTGGGTGCCTCTTCACAGTCACGTATCTGAAAGTTTACAGGATTTTAATAGGAATTTCAGAAGGCTTTCTGTAATCTGCTATTCATGAATATTTTTAGTGTCTTGGGGTACAGCTGAACACCTTTCCTGTGTGACAACATAACTTGTGTTAGGTTGATGGATGAACCTGGTGATCCAACCTAAGCGATTGAACTAGTTGTTAAAAGGTAATACTAAAATGCATCCTGAGACTTTTTATTGGCTCTTAGAATGAAAACAGCTGAACAGGGAAGGGAGAAGGTTGGCTCTTGTCTTGGATACTCACAGGATGCTCTCTCTTCTGCAGGAGGCACAGCAAAGTCAGAGTGTCCACTCACACTTCGAACACAGACGTGCCAAAACAGGTTAGTTCTGTGTGACTCCAGGCAGTCCAGTCAGTGAAGCTGACAGCCAGCTTTCCGAGATGACTGCCTAAGAATATGGTAGAATGAACTCTCAGTCTGGAGTCAGCTTTGCAGTCTAATCTTTGTTCCTGATGCATAGTTCGTGGGGCTTTTTTGCAAGGAGTAACAGCTTTGATAGTTGTAGCTAATGGAGTCTAAAGCGAGTAATTTCCTGTTCGGAGTTCTGTTTGTCTGAGATGTGATAGTTCCTAGTGTGTTACTGTTTGAGAGCATCGAACTGCTCAGTTATATCTTACTGCTTTTTGTGGAAGAGTTCATCCTGTTACCCGTTGTGTTTTCACTTTCCTTCTCTCAGAGCGTCGCGTTCCCTGAGGGCTTGAGGACCCCGGGCTCTCCTGCCGCAGCGACTGTCCCCCTCCACTCCGTTCATTCCTCAGCTGCTTCTACCATCCTGCCCATCTTTGCAGAACCCAGCCCTTCCTCCTTGGACCCCCGAGCACCGTACACGAGGATTCCAGACAAAAACACCACAATGCCCGCAGAAGAAACGGGGAGGAAACTGGTGCAGCAGCCTGGATCTCCCATGTTCCAGTCATTCCAAGGTGTTGGGTTTGGTAGTGTTGCAGGAAACTGTAACCCTGCTTGTCCTGTTGTTGAGAGTGGTTGTGGTTTGGATTTAGATGTAGAGAAGAGTAACAAGGAGAATAGGGCTGCTCTTTGTAAAAATGACAATGATGAGGATGACTTTACCACAGGTGTTTTTGTTGCTGAAAAAGAGCATCAGCACTGCAGTAGGGGTGCCCCTCTGTTCACACTGACCAATTCACAGTTACAGGTGTCAGAAGAGTTTATTGATGATGACCCTGCAGAAATATCCTTTTTTGCAGGGGGCTCTGAGGCATTTTCTTATGTGTACAGCGGTTTAGATTTAAAGGGCTCTGATTTTTCTAAGCGTGCATCAGAGTCTCCGGGCTTAACGAAGGATGCCCTTCAACAAAATGCAGTCTCTCCTCAGTCAAGCCCTGACAGGTACTCAACAGAAGCGGTAGATATGAATATGGAAGACGACTTTGAATTTGAAGAAGGGAGCGACTTCAATGGCAACGAGAGACCATCCAACACCTCGGAGCTGTTTGAGGTTAAGGCACAAGCGAGCCGAATGCAGAGCCTCCTGAGCCCTTCTGAAACCAGCTCACTCATCAACAACCGATCTGAGAGCAGCTCCCTCAACAATCTGCCCCTCAACGGTACGTCCTCCCTGCACACATACAGCTCTGCTAACCACTCAGAGGCGAGCTCTATGGTGAACTTCCCAGCCTACTCAGTGCGCTCCGAGTCCAGCTCAGCCTTTCAGTTCACTGACATCATTGACCAGCTGGAGCAGCTGAGCTACCCTCCTACCACCACAGAAGACTCCAGCAGCACAGATACAGACTCCTGGGACTCTGAAACCGCTGCACCGCTGGATGCAAACCTTTTCTTCAGTAATCCTTTTACTCAAGCAACCGGTGAGAGCTTCACTTGTGACTTTCAGAATAACTTAAAAAATCTCACTCAAGAAGACTGGACAGAGAAGACTCACGTCAGTCATTGATTCCTGATTTTGGTGGTGGATTCTTCTCAGCTGTTCAGGCTTAGAAGTCAGAAAGCTGTGATGTCAGGCACTTCAAACAAGAAAACTCGAATCCATTGGCTGAATTTTAAATCGCGTATCACAGCTGATCACTTTTCTTCCTGTCTCTCTTCAGTTCCCTTAAAGCACTCTAACTTCAGTTCTGCATTTTGTACAACACGCTGCATCCAGAATATGTCATAATGGTCTACAGTGTTTGCAAAACACCGCAGTTAGGGAAAAAACCACTGATTTCAGAGAAGTTAAGAACCATCAGTTTGCAAATTACAGTATATCAAAGGATTTTTTTTGGCTATGAACGTGTCTGTAAGAGTGACATAATATGCTGTCCCTGATTACAACAGTCATTTTTGCAGGCAGAGTTCTTGGTGTTTTGTGTTGCTTTTTTTTCCCCCACAACCAAAAAAAGAGACAATCTTCAAGTTAGCTATGAAGGATGATTTTTAAGATACAGAACTATGCAATGTGATCAAGTGAATATGGCAAAGCTTCTTGTGAAGACAATCATATTTTCTGGCCATAAAGTGCCTTCAGCAGTCCAGCAACAAGCAAGCACCCTTCTGCTTTGTAGTAGTTTGGAGATGCATTCATAGACTATGAGAGCACTTAGTTTGCATTGCATTTTTGTCTCATCTTTTCTTTATTGTGCTACATTGAAGTACTTAGAAATTATCTCATGAGAATCTACTTGATTTAGGGAAGACAGGTGGAGGTAAATCTGGTGAAAGCTTTAATTTTTCTTTAAAATATGGCCTTTGTTATTAAAGGAAAAGGAATAGTACGGTACGAGGGCAAGCAGTGCCTCAAAATAGGCAGCTTACAGTGATAAGTGTAATTTCATACTCACTATCACTCAGACTGATTTTCTTAGCTTTGGTCTCGATATGTTGTCAGAAGACCTTCATTCCTTAGTCAAGCATAAAAACAAATACCATTGTTTCACAAAATGCTGTTAACTGAAAGTTCAAGGGAATTCCTCTCCATAGTAAAACACGAGGAAGTAAAACATCCTTTGATCACCTGTTCCTTATAGTTCAGTATTTAGCGAGGCAGGACTATTTTCTGTGGCACTTACAAGTATTGTGGGAGTTGTGTTTGAATGGTGTCGCTGTTGTTTCATTACAATCTGGTTGCCTTTGCCAGTGGCACAGGAAAACAAAGCACATTTAGAACACAGTGCTAGCTTGGACTTAGAGGAATGTGCAGCTGTGTCATTGGTCTTTTTTTTTTAAATACAAGTTTAGTTTTGTTTTTCTACTGAATGTGTATTCTAGCTCTTTGTTTGACTTGATTCATACCTGTGGAGATAATCTCATGGATGTGACATTTGTAAATAGGCACTTGGAAGAGGTCTTCAGCTGTGTCGCAAATGGTACCCTTAAGTGTGTTTCAGGCTGTTTGTCTGGTTTCCATCCCACAGTGATGTTATGTAACTTGAAAAACAGAAAAAAGTCTTCTATCTACTGACTTTCCTACAGGTAGTAGAGTCAGGGACAAATATCAGTGTAAGATTTAAGAAGTGGCCTTTAATTTCCTTCATCTTTAAGAAAAAAAAATCAAGATGGGGCTATCTGCGTACAACCACGTCTGCCTCTGCTTTATGATTGGTGCCTGAACCACGAGCATTCTCTCTGAATATGTTGCAATTGCTCAATATGGGAATAAGTCCCACTACATTCCCTAGCATTTCAAAAGCTCCTGAGATCTTCAGAAGAGAAAAGCTTGTTGGTGTGTCTCCAACAAACGTACTGGGTAATCATGAGAGAAGGCTTGCTAAGAACGTTTTCTTGCAGAGCACTTGGTCCTAAAAGCTGTCTTTGGTGCTTCTCCTTATACTTTGCAACTATGCAGATGTTCTGTTGGCAGTTGGCAATTTTAAATCTCAGGGATATGTATTTTTTTTAAGTAGTAGGAAGAGCCTTAATGTGATGCCCATTTTGTTTCCTAAAGGAGCTGGAGATCTGAGTCCTTTAGCTTAGAGCAAGGTGCGTGGAACCACGGGAGAGGATGGGCTTTGGGTAAGGAGTGTGGGAAGGAGTGCCTTGACCCAGGTACAGAACTGATCAGAATAGGGTTTTAGTTAAGCTATCGCCAAGAATGCTGACCTTTCCCATCTTCTGGCTCTGCTTTATATCTGAACTGGGGATGCTCACATAGAGACAGCACTGGTGAACACTTAAAAATCAGTATCCTTTGCTAGGACTGCACGCTGTGGTGTACTTGCAATCTGTCTGCTGCTTTCTCGTTTCCAGATGTGGAATGTGGAAGAGTGGAGCAAGGGTACGTGCTTCTTAGATACAATCAGAATGCTGCAAAGGAGGTCCACAACCCTCTACTAGCTGATAGATTGCTGGAATGCTCTTTCTGTAGGAGTTCAGTACTGCTATCTGTGCCTCCAGCACCTGCTGGTTATGTCCTTGCTGTTGGTAACTGATAGCATATGGCTGTTGTGGATTTTTTCTGCCCTTTTCTGATTTTTAAAGCTATGTGGTTTCTGAAGCTATAGTTGTGTGATGAGCTATTTTGCTTTATTTGTGATTTTCCATATAGGCACAGAAGAAGAGAACATTTAATTTGCAAGTAGAATTTTTACTGTAGCAGGAAAGCCTTGAGAAAAGCTTCTCCTTGATTTCCTCTAGGGGGATGAGTTTGGATTTCCTTTGTGATGGCGACCAAGTCAAAACCAGCCTGCCTCTGAGTGCTTTGCATCAATTGGCAGTGACTCTGGTGCACTGGAGTCATGCCAGGCATCCGCTTCTCCCCCTGAAGTCTTCTGATACAGCAGGAGAGGGTGAGGGAAGAAAGGGCTTTCCCTTCTCTGTGCTTTGTCTTTGAATACTGATGAGGGAATGGGTGAACTGCAGTGCCTTATGTCCTGAATACCAGCTCTACTGTCAAGCTATCGCTGTTACTCCTTGCAGTTTGCTCCGTTGTCTCTTTACAATGCTGGCTCACCTTGAGGAGGAGGAGTTGGATGAGCTGTGGTAGGGGCAGGTGAAAGCCTGGCTGCAAAGCTTCACTTGTTTGTGGCAGGTGAATGTGCATCTTCTCTCCCCGCATCGGTCACTTTTGGAGGTATGTTCGTTCTTGTTTGCTTTCTGTCCCCACCTGTGGGAGGCTAGGATGGGTGTAATGCTGTCTGAGGGACGTGGATTTCTTGTCAACGTGCAGCTTTTATTGCTGTGGTTTTTTCAGCAGCAAGAACCACTGGGGCTTTCTTCTGTTCCGGGCTGCCTGTACAAATACAACCCCATTTTACCAAATGCATGCAGCTGCAGAAGGTACGTCCACATCAGTGGTGTTCCCAAATGAGTTAGGCTGATAGCTACAGCTCTCTGGTGGTACTCAACACGTGCCTTGCAGTGTGACTAGAAGACATTAAGGAATGAAAGTCTTCAGCGGGTAAGGTACTCTGCACCTGTATTGCCATATGTGCCTATTTACAACCGTTTACACTTCAGTGCATTTATCAATGTCAAGCACTACAGGAGAACACTTGCATCTTTGTGTATGTCGTTAGTGGAGCTATTAATTTGCACAGAACTCTGGTCACAGGATATTCTTTGGCCAGTCAGCAACCCAGTTAAACTTTATAAGCCTTACCGGCCTGTATGATTGCTTATGCCTGTTCTTGGTAAGTTTAACATATGCACTCATTATTCGAGTATTACATGCTGTATATTTCCCAGGAATTATTGTATTTTATCTTAGAATGGAGTGGGGCAACATATTGATTTGCTCTCAGCTTTCATTTCCAGTGAGTTTCTGCATTGCTGGATGATAGCAACTTCCGATCCCCTTTTTCCTGTGTATGTTTCCATTGTGGTCATAGGTGGTTTTCTGTAAGGGTGGTTTTCCTTTTTATGGCTGGTGGTTTCTTTCTGTGGTGGCGGTAGTTCCTGTTTAGTTGCAAATCTTAACGAGGGTAAGAGTTGATGGAGGTGCCAATCAATGTCATTTCTCAGTGCAATGTGGTGCAAACCTGTTGGTAAGTCATTCCCATTATTGTCATTTTGCAAAAAAATCCAAAGCCATTCTTGTCAGGCATCGACTGAGTGAATGAATATACACTGCAGTTCTCATTGCAGTCTTTTAGCTGTCCTTACCTGTAGTTTTTAGTAGACCCTACAATGAACTCGTCACGAATGCTGTGTGTATGTGTGGGCCTGCATATACACCCTGTCTGAAGATGGGGACTTCACAGTTGACTTCACAGTTCCGAAGATGTATCGTAACATCCAGTTAGGTTATCTGCTGGTGGGCTGTTACAGGCTTAGCCCACAGAGCGTGCTGTAGCTTTGGAGCACGGTTCATCGAACCTGCCTTGTTGGAAGGTGCTGCTACATGTTTTTCAGATCACAGTATCCACCTGCTGCTTGCACGTGCAGGTTGGCAGCACGACAGTGTGCTTTGTGACAGTTCAGCAGCTGGGGAAGAAACCAGAAATGCCTACTTCTCAATACGTACAGAGATGCACGTGCCTTGATTAGAGTTGACTCCCCAGTGAAATAGGTGCTACTCTTTTCAGGAAAGGAAACAAAGAAGGCTGGAATTTCTTGATTGCTCTCTCGAACTTCTATCTTTTATACCGTAACTGTTTTATTGAATTACATGTTGGGACTTTTTAATACCTTTGTGTCTGTCGAGATTGCTGGTTATGAACCTACAGATTTGTACTAATTCATAATTCTAATTGTTTATGCAATAAAATAAGGAAAACTTTGATATAAATGACACTGTGGGCTTTTTAGCTTTATTTTTCGTTACCCTTGTGTTTGAAATAGAATAAATGTTTGTTAGAGTTGCATTACAGTTTCATGACCAGATTTCCCAAGGCAGTTTCCCTCTTCCATACCTTGGTTGAAAGTAGAGCACAACCCAATGTCGGTGTGTATTTTTCAGATTGCTGTCTTCTGTAGACGTTTTGTTTGGGATAGAAGTGGGACTAAAAGTTAAATATAATGCCTAGAGTGCAATGTGATTGTGGATGCACTGTCTTTTAAACTGGGTATGTTCCTCGGGCTGTCTTTTCTATGTTTGTGCTCATAGAAGAGCTATCCTTTATTCTACACATGGGCTATGCAGGCAGTTAGATTGCTTCCTGTTGCCTAGGTTCAGAGTTCTCCAGGAATCTGTGACCAATACGTGGGTAAACCTTTTCCTTGACATGGGTATTTGCTTCTAGAATAGAAGGACCTCTAAAAATCCCACTGAGCTGATCCCTGCTTCTCCAACACGGCACAAAGGCTTAACGTGTGTAGCGCAGTGACCGCGTAAAGGTTAAAAACCACAGCGTGTAAAACAACCCGTGTGTGTTCCTTGTCTGCAGGTCGTGTGGGCAGTTGGAAGGGAAGGCAGCAAAGGGGAGAGATGGAGGAGGGCAGCAGCCATTTGCCCTGGGCTCCCTTTGAAGGGGATCCCCCGATAGGGACGTGGTGGGGCAGCCCTTCTGATAAGGAATCCTACTGCTAACATTTGAACCTTGCATAGCTGTTAGGGCATCCCATCATGGTCTTCTTTAGTAGGATGCTCTCCTTGTTGTCTGTCTTTGAAGCGTTTTAAGCATTCAAGTGTAAGAATCAGCGTTTGTGCTTTATTTTTGTCAAACTTTGCATTCAAATACAGGTTTATTTGCCAAAATTTCCCCATGAGAAGCGTGACAGGTTAGAGGGGAGCCCTGCAGTGATTCTGTGAGCGAGGAGAATGAGAAGCGTATAGCTTCTCCCATGTGGAAAACCGTAGGTTATTATGAATGGATTTTGGATGCTATTTTGCTAATTTAAATAGGTGTAATTAAAATATAAATAAACCCGAAGCTAGAACAGACATAAGCAACAAGTAACCCAGATGCATGTTATCTTTAATAATGTCAGTGAGAGGGATGCAGTTCATGTACTCTTGAAGAAAACACAAGGTAAGGTATTGGTTACAGCAGCTGGCTTCAAGTTTGCTTCACTTGGTTCTTTCTTTAACAGCCTTAAAACGATCCCATAATGAACTTTCCATGGCTGCTTTGGTGTGATACTCTCAACTTCTCTTGTTGTCAAATTGGGGTCTGAATCTTCACCTCTGTGTGCACTGAAGGTTGCTAAAAACAGAGTGGATAAATGCTTTCAGTGATAGCCTTGTGTGTTAGATGGAGGCTTCCACTCCTGTAAGCGGATGCAAGAAGGTGGCGTAGACAATAGCTGAGCAAAGGACAGTGTTACACGGTGCCTGGGAAAGATGAGGCTGGCATCCTCACAGAGGTGCATGGCTGCCTTCTTCAAAGCTGCAGTTTTGCAATGTTTTACCCTTGTATGTGATGGTTTTTTTTCTTTCCAGTCGTACCCATGCTGGGTTTTTTTATGAAACCCTGTTCTTATTTGCCTATGGATACGGACTTTTAACCAACTACCACCCTCTGCCCTTATGCCTGGGGTTGTAAGCCACAGCTTGAGGCTTCTGCATGGGGCAAACGTGCCTCTCGTTTCCAGCCTTTGCTCAGGGACCAGGCGTTTGCATGGATTTCCTGGCTGGCTGCTGCCACAGGGGAACGTGAAACCCAGAGCAATGCAACAGGCAACGCTCCCGTGGTCAGCCCTGGCCCTGCTGCCCTGGCTGAGCAGCAGCCTGCACTGGGGGACATGTGGCCGCTGCGGGGAAGAATTTAAAGCAGCTCCTCGCCCCCCCCATGCTGCTGCCTTGTCGGCTGCGGAGCTGTTGTTTCACCATCCCTGCTGTGCAAAAGCAGCCTGCTGATTGTCCCCGTGGAGGTGAAACGGCTGTCAGATGGTTGTTTTCCTCCATAAGTGGCTGGAGCGAAGGAACGCGCAGGCAGGCAGGCAGGCAGAGGCGCCGCGCGTGCCTTGGCGTGCCTAGAGTGTTAACAGTTAACTGCAGCCTCCATCAGCTGAATCTCTTCCAGGTGACCGAGTGCAGCACTGTTTAGCTTCCTGCATTTGTCAATGTGAAATTACGCACTTCGCTTCCTCCTCACTGTCCTGCCGCAACTGCGCGCTGCGGGGCTGCTGCTCCCCAGCCCAGCCTGCCTCCTGCCTTGCCAATGGAGGGACCCACTGCACCCCAGCGCGTGTGCGGAGGAGCGCAGGGTGCACACGGGGCTGCTTGGCCTTTCTTGGTGGTGCTTTAAATAATAAAAGACTGTTTTTTAGATGGTTTTTTAAGCAGTCTGACAACAGGAAAAGGGCGACGCGGCTTAACGCAGAGCTCCCGGGCAGAGGTGGTGCTACGTTGAATCTGGAGTGGGAACGATGGCAGGGAGGGGACCCTAAGAGATGTCGGCTTGCTGTGTGTAGGCAGCTGGGGCTCCCCAGAGGGCAGGGGTTTGTTGTTTCGGGAGGAGTTCTGTGAGCTGCAGGAAGTCTCAGAGCACTTTGGCCGTGGGCTGAGCCCAGAGCTGGGTGCTGGCCTGGGGGGGGGGGGGCACAGATTGGCTTTGCTGTTGGTTTTGAGCTTGCCTTTGGTCAGGTGTCATAGCCCTTCACTTTTCTGCCTGGAATGCAAAGCAAATAGTGCTGGGGAGTGCTGCTAGCGTGGCTGTTTGTCATCGGGAAGATCAGAAAGAAAAATGCTTGTTTTAGGAAGGTTGTAGCGTGAATAATCAGAGCGTCTCTTAACTTGGTCATACAAAGTGGCTTTTGAACAGCCATGCTGACTGCAGGGCCTGTGGGGTGTCTGCATGCTGCATCTCAGGGGTCTGCAGAAGGGGGGAGAGCTGCTGCTGGACTTCACATGCACTGCAGCGGTGCCTTATGTATTGGGAGTCCACCAACAGATTAAATAAACAAGCAGCCCGGAGCAAAGCAGTCCACACTGCTCCTCCTTTAGAAGGGCTTTATTGTACAGCAGGGTTGTAACCACCCACTGAAAACCTCTGTCTTATGCTGTGCTGCAGAGGTGCTTTCCTGAGAGCAGAACATCGTTCCGCTGGTGTACGAAGCAGGAGGGCCAGCAAGAAACCTATTGCACGGTCCCTCTTGGTGTAGAACTGCTTCCTTTCCCATCAGTGCAATTCTGGAGATGCTCTGAATTCTGCATGCATTTCAGCTGGCTTTGTCTTCTGGATTTTATCTGTGGAGTGAAAGTAGTGCAGTGATTTGCTCTGACTTTCCCCTGTGGTGAGAAGTAATCCTTATTGCAGAAAGGGATAAACAAAAAGATGTGTTCTTGCTACTTGCAGTAATAGACCTGTATTGTGAGCTCTGTTACTCGACAATATCCAGGGGGATTTGGGCACTTAGACTGCAAACCATTTATCTGTGCCCTTAGATGCTGTTCTGAAGGTGTGTGTCCTTACTGTGCTGTCACACAACAGCTGATGTGCAAAGAAAACTGTTCACTTCGAGAAGCACACTCAAGTGTTTGGATGCATGTTGCTTTGGGTTTTTTCTAGTGTGTGATAGTAATTCTGATGTACAGTAACAGTGGGTAATTGTCTTAGATACAGTATATGCAAGGCATTTTTTCTCTTCGTTTCCACTCCATCTTCTGGTTCTCTTCCCCTCCAGGCCTCCCAGTGGACCATTCTCAGCTCTCCTCCCTCGTGCTGAAGAGCCCCCTGGGTTTGAACCCAGCATTCCCTGTGAACCTGAATGCAGCCGGCCAGGGTTCGTCTCCTCTCCTGAGCCCTGTCCTCAGTGATGCTGGTGGTGCCAGGATAGAAGAGGATGATGAGATGAAACGTAAGGTGAGACCATGGCGCTGCAGAGAATGTACTTAATGAACTCACTGCGGAGAGCCCCAGAGCAGCGGGGAGCGATTCTCACCACCTCTCCTTTATACCTTGGGATGGAAACAAGAGGGGCTGCTTCCCACAGGAGCTATTCTGGGGAAATGGCTGGTGTATTTGATATAAAGCAGTAACGGTTTGCTTGGCACCTTTTGGACTTGGAGCTGTGTTACGTTAGAAACTAGAAAACGCTCATCCTCGTGCTGAAACTATTAGAAAGGATGCTTGAAAACAAGTTTAGTGTTCAGAATGATTCTCACCAGGGGGGTGCATTGAAAGGCTGGGAGGAGAGATGGCTTTGGTTCTGGAAACTGATTGCTTCTGGCTGATTCAGTAATGAAAAATTATGGCACGTGCCGAGGTTGAACGTGGCACTGTCTTTGCTGACTGCTCTCGTAATTAACCTGAGTCAGCTTATTGGATTGTGCTGTCTGTGTGAAGTGCTGTCACATCACAAAAATGTATTCCAAGGGGCACAGAGCTTGTCTTGCTTGCAGAGTATGTGTGATCAGCCAGGTTTGTTGTCTCCGTGGTGCCTTAGGAAGAGCCCAGAATCTTCTATTGCAGCACGAGGAAGGCTTTGTCGTCTGAGCTCCATTCCGTATGGAGTTGATGGCCATGCTGCAACCTTCTAGAAGAAGCTGTTCTGTGTGCTCTTTTCTCCTGCTTTTTTCTGCTCTCTCCTATTAATGTTCTGGTCGCCTTATCTCTGTCAGGATCTTGGCAAGAAGGCCAAAGGGCTCTGCTGTTTGTTATCTTCCCCTTGCGTTCCTTCAGGTGCTCCTTGGTGCCAGCAGGTGCCAGCTCACTCACTAGTTGCATCTCAGTTGTTCTTTCTGTTCTATCTGACCTGTGCTTGCCCCCAGGACGGATTGGTGCTGTTTTGAATGGGCATGGGGATGTCTATACCATCTGTCCTGGCTCTCAGCTGCTCCAAGTTCACAGCGAATATACGGAAATCTCACCAAGAGCAAAGATGCTACTCTGCTTTTAGTGCTTCCAAAGCTCACGCTGCCTGTGATCAGTCCCTAACGCTGAGGGAACCCTCCTATCAAAACAAACACAACTGCTTTTTGCCCTCCTGACGTGAACCAGAAGAACAAATGAGCGTGTGCACTGCATGGGGCTGCTTCCTTTCTTTGTATTAGTAATACATTTCACCCTTATTACTGTAGATCTTCATGCACGCAGAGTAGCCTTCCAGGCCTTAGGAAAATGTCTGTCTCTGCGTAATCCACAGAGAAGTCTGCTGGGAAAGGCTTGATGAATGGTTTTGGTGTGGTACCCTTATAAGCATTGGAGCTCTGTTGGATCTGTCCTGTGTAGAACCAGATGTTGTTTTCCCATTGCAAGGAAGAATGTGTGTAAGATTTGAGCTTGTGCTTTGTAATGGAGCATCTATATTGTGATACCTACGGATGACTTTTGTGTTCTTTCAGCGCTATCCAACCGACAAAGCATACTTCATTGCTAAGGAGATTCTTGCTACAGAACGGACGTATTTAAAGGACCTGGAAGTTATTACAGTAGTAAGGATCCTTCACTTTCTTTAATGCTCTCCTTTTCCTTGAGCTCTGCAATCATTAATTTGGAAGAACCTGGAATTTCTTCCAAGTAACAGAAGTCCTCTGACAAAGCATAAAGCTTGAGCCATGTAGCTGTGCCTTCCTTGCTGTATGGGCCCTCACGTGACAGGGCTGATGCCCTCTCCATACTGCTATCATTTGCTCAAATATCCACATCTTAGATAATATTTAGTGAAAATTCTGCACGTGGGTTTCCTTAAGGATACCTTGGAAATGTTGCTGTGCATTCAGCCTCAGAGGTTACCATTGCTGTCAGCAGTGCTTATGATCTAGCAGTCACCGTTTCAGAGATCCCTCATCTTTGTGCCTTCAGATGATGAGGGTGGATGCCAATTTCAGCGAGAATTAAGGATCCGTAGAGTTTTGAAAGGTTTAGTCCTTTTGCTTTGCTTTCCTCTCCCCTCACTTTAAGGAGAGGAGGAAGCCCAGCATTCCTGGAAGCCCAGACGGGTGGGTCCTTATTTGGCTGACTCTCATTTCCAACTCTTTCAGAGCTGTTTGTTTACTTACTCCAGGCTTGAACACGATGGCTGCTGTGTTTCTATAACTTACTGTTTTAATTTCATCCAAGTGCTCGTTATGCCACGCAGCAACAGTTGGGGTGCCTTGCGATGACTCAGTGAGCACTGTCACATGGAGATTGCTCCTACAGACCTCCCAGACCTTCTCCTTCCATTCCATTGTGTCCCCACGCTCGTGCTTTCTCCTCCCCATCCCTACAAAAGCAGAAACATCTATGCTGCTGATAGATTTCTTACACAGGAAGAATAATGATGTAATCTGTGATTGTTCCTGCAGTGGTTTCGCAGTGCTGTTATCAAGGAGAATGCAATGCCAGAGGGCCTGATGACGTTACTCTTCTCTAACATAGACCCAATCTATGAGTTCCACCGAGGCTTTCTGAAGGAGATTGAGCAAAGGCTTTCGCTCTGGTAAGCATTGAAGTGCAGTGCGTGGGCAGCTTTTCCTCTGTCCTCACATTAAATCCGTACTCATTAGCAGGAATACCAATTCAAATGTAAGGAGAATCGACGAAAAGTATTCCAATAAATCAGAATTTTAATGCCTAAATACGTCTTCCAAGCACTGCCTTATATGCACTCTCCTGTATTCATCTGAACTGGACGCCCAGACCAATGTTTTTGTAACATAAGCTGGTGTTGTTTCTCTGCCCTTGGAAAAGAGAAGGTCAAAAAAAGGTAATGTGTGCATTTTTTCAATACCTTCCAGTTAATAAATCTCCAGGTGGAAATCTGGGAAACGCTTTTTTGTAATTAAAATCAGATTCTTTCAGCACTGTATTTATTTCAAAGGGCATGTTTTCATTTTTTTAACCTTTATATTGCTTTCTCCTGGCCTGGGATGTAATGTGTGAAGGTATTCACTGCCATTCAAAAGGAGATGCTTTTCCCTTCTCCTGGTGATGTTGAAACAGTAGATGGTTTTTGTTCTCTTTTTGCTTTGGTGAATCGAGCTGCTGTATGTACCTGAGTGTTCCAGCTCACTTGGAAGGCTTTCTGCTCTGGAGAGAACAATCCAGGCCATTGTGTAAGATTAAAGCAACCTGAATCTGAAGCAAGGGAAGTGGAAGAAGCACAGTCAGTGAAGCATGAGCAAAAATAAGTTCATAGGTCTGGGTGGGATTGTAACGATGGCATTTACTCAGAAAGTCTGAAAGGTTGAGCTCTGTAATGGACTTTCAGGTGAACTCTTTTCTATTTCTTCCTCAGTTCCCCAAGAGTGGCTTTTGGTTTTGTTGTTCTGTGCAGCTTCCATCGAGGCAATGGCAGCTGAAATGGATGGAGGTGGGATTAACATTAGTTCTGCTTCCCTCAGGAGAGAAGGGCTTGGAGGGAGGAAACAGAAACGTCTTCCTTTCTCATGTACTGTGCCTTCTTATTTCATTTTCTTATGTGTATTTCAGGGAAGGAAAGACAAATGCTCACGTGAAGGGAGATTACCAACGCATCGGAGATGTCATGCTCAGGAACATGCGCACTCTGAAGGTAGCTGAAGGCTTTGGGTAACGGAGTGCTGAGGCTGCTGGTTCCTTTCTTCCTGTTGCCAAATGATGATGGTAGTACAGCGTTCAGGAATCATAGAACCATAGAATGGCCTGGGTTGAAAAGGACCACAATGCTCATCCAGTTCCAACCCCCTGCTATGTGCAGGGTTGCCAACCAGCAGACCGGGCTGTCCAGAGCCACATCCAGCCTGGCCTTGAATGCCTCCAGGGATGGGGCACCCACAGCCTCCTTGGGCAACCTGTTCAGTGCGTCACCACCCTCTGGGTGAAGAACCTCCTCCTAATATCCAACCTAAACCTCCCCTGTCTCAGTTTAAAACCATTCCCCATTGATAAAATCCCCAGGATTTTAACTTGAAGTGACTTGCAAACAATTACTGCTGCTAAACAAGTTCAAAATAAATACTCTATTTACAGCAGGGCTCAATAGGAGGGTTGCTTGTTTTCTGCCTCTGCCTATCTTAAGGAAAGGCTGTGTGTTAGTTACTCTAGAAATATTTAAGTAGCTTCACTGTGTTCCTATCTGTGCACAACCTCAACTCACCCCTATGGAGACACTGATTCATGAGGTTGATTATTTTCAAAATCCAAACGTTCTTAAGTGCAGAGTACATTCTGAAATGGGGGCACCTTTGTGTGGGGCTGAGGACTTGGTGGGGCAGGTACCCTTGTGCTGTGGTGGCAAAATCTATAGCAGGCTCTTTTCCCTTTTCTGTGCCATTGAACAGGAGTTTACAAGTTACTTGCAGAAGCATGACGAGGTCCTGACAGAACTGGAGAAAGCAACCAAACGCCTGAAGAAACTGGAAATGGTTTATAAGGAGTTTGAGCTGCAGAAAGTTTGCTATCTGCCACTCAACACTTTTCTCCTCAAGCCAATCCAGAGGCTGATGCACTACAAGCTGATCCTGGGGAGGCTTTGCAAGCACTACACGGCGGAGCACCGGGACTTTGCAGATTGCCGGAGTGAGTGAGCACTCAGCTGTGCTGGGCAGGGTGTTGAATTGCATGGCAGCTACCCTGCGGGAGACAGCAAGCTTTGCAGCTGCACGTTCGGTGTACACTCCCCTTTTCTCCTCTCGAGACCTCTCTCATTCTCCCATGCAACCGTGAGAAGTGCACAGATTATCTGGTTTAGATCGCTGAAAGCAAAACTGCCAAATGCATTCTCTGATTTAAATATCCAGGAAAGGAATTACAGCACATCAAGCAGGAAAGAGTCAGGAGGCAGCTTAGTTCAGGTGGTGCTTAGACTGTGTTGAAATATTGATTTTGTTTTTCTTTACAGTTTTTGGTACCTGGTTTTACCAGTCTCCTGTCGTGCTCTGGTGCAGGGCTCTGAAGTTCTCTGCACTGGATAGAAAATAGTTCCTTTCTTTGCCATTGACTTTTGGCTACGTGGTCATTACTTTTTAGACGTGACACCAAGAGGCGTAGGAGACGCTGTGAAGCTACTTGTGAAGTTACTGTGAAGTTACTGTTTTGCCTCTCCCCGTATAAAATGTTTCTTAAGAATGAATCTAGCTGTCAGTTTCAGATTCAGTTTTCCAGGGCTGGCCTGGGTTTGTCTCCTCATTCTGATCCCATTGGCACCATTTCCCACACAGATGCCCTGAAGGAAGTGACAGAGATGACCTCCCAGCTACAGCACAGCCTTATCCGCTTGGAGAATTTCCAGAAGCTGACAGAGCTGCAGCACGACTTGATTGGTATAGACAATCTCACAGCACCTGGTCGGGTGAGCAACCCTGCTGAGTTTTTAAAGCCTTTGTTGTTTTTATGACCGAGGTGTTGCATTGCAACGCGTTGCTCAACACGCATCACCGCTGCCTTTACTGCATTCACGCAGTGCAAAGGCTTTGGTTAATAACTGTTTTCATAGCAGGTCACGTTCAGCTCCTGGTGATGTGGTAGGGGAGCAGATCGTAAATGCTTCTGCTTCAACTCCAGCCACGGGTTCATGTTTTCAGTGGGGCAGAAACTGGTTCCAGCCGGGTGCAGGGCTCTGTGTTTGAGTGGGAAGCAGGATGTCGTGCTCAGCAAAAGCCCACTGCCAGCCCTGCTTATGTATGTCTGATGTGACCTCTTTGTGGACGTAGCAATGGTGAGAGGTGCATCGCTGGGCAAAAGTGCTATTGGTGACTGTTTCTGTAAGAGTTTCTTTAGTTCCTGCTTGGTTTTCTGTTTGTTTTTGCTAGATGTACTGAGCATAAGTACAGGAGCATCGCTTATGCTTTTGGGATGTGATGGCAGTCACTGCAGTGGGATGTAAGTGTAACAGGTGAACTGCTGGAATCCAGCTGCTTTTCCTTCTCTCGCTTCACTGATTTAAATGCTGGCTGCAGCAAGGATCTGATTCATTGTGACAAAAGGGAAGGAAAGGTGTTGTTTGGCATCTATCAAATCTGTTGGGGATCATTGCCGGGCACCAATCGACATCTGTACGCTCTGGGATGAGAGCAAAGAACCAGTAGAATTCTGTGTAGTTGGGAAGGTCGAAGCTTTGCATCACTGTTTCTTTTCCTTGGCAGGAATTTATCCGGGAAGGCTGCTTGTACAAGCTCACTAAAAAGGGGTTACAGCAGCGGATGTTCTTTCTGGTGGGTGCTGCCTCTGCTTTCCTACAGTGTTGAGGGCCTTCAAGGTGAAGCGGTCGTGAAAGTGTTTCTGTGTGCTTATGATGGAAACCAGCAGTCATAACTGAACGCTGATTCCGAGGTGGTGGTTGTTGATTGTAATGGACAGAGTGACTGTGGCCGTGCTGTCTGTTCGGGCTCTTTCTTTGGAGATAGAGAGTTTCAGCAGAATTACAAACTTCATTTCCTCTCTTGTAAATAATAGTTTTAATAAATAAGTAAATGTTCATAAATGCTTTAAGGAGGGCACACCAGAGGGGGTGGAGGCCCTGTTTTTCCGTGTGTCTGTGGCATTTAAACAGTAGATCTGAAAAATGTGACAAATTGTTGGTACTGCCTGCTGTCCTCAGAACCAATTGCACCCTTCCTCTGTTTTTCAGTTCTCAGATATGTTACTTTACACAAGCAAAGGGGTCACAGGGACAAATCAGTTCAAAATTCACGGACATCTTCCTCTGCATGGCATGCTGGTAAGTGGTTTCAAGCTGCAAAGTCATTTCCTACTGCACTGTGGTGCTTTCAGGCAGGTTGGGGCATTCCTTCAGGGCTGGAAGGACTGAAGCAGCTCCAGGCTCGTGGGAACAGCTGTGCCCTACTAAGCATGGATGGGACCTTCACCTGCCTCAGCCTATGTGCTAAACAAAGGCTCATCTGCAGGCAATAAGCTTATCCCTTCCATCTCATTAGCAAAACAGCTGGAGCATGCCTGACCATTCATTTTCATGGTACAGTGCGAGTCTGATCTGGAATATGGATTTGTCTGGGCATTTTTTTTTGCAATGTAAATGCCTGGACGTAAAATCAACCCTCCTGTGTCCCCACCCCCATGTTCTAACAGGACTGTTGTTTTTGTGCTTGATTTGCAGCTGATAGTGCTTGACCCACCGGTAAGTAATAGGCTAAATCCTGTTCAGGATCCTCTTCTTCTCACCTTGCTACATGTTGTGCTGTGCAGCTAGAGATACGTCAGTAGAAAGACATGATACAGCTTTAAATGTAGAGCCAAAATAGTCTTAAAGTAGGTGATATTCATTTAGAATAAAAGTAGCTGTTTTGCAATTACTGCTACTGTGTTGTAATGGTGTCGAGGCTCAAATTCATAGCCAGCCAACGAGTGGCTCTTGGTGTTTATCAGTCACTTAGAAGTGATGAGAAAAAGCTTGTTATTTTTTGCCTGCAGGTGGAGGAGAGTGAGAATGAATGGGCCGTCCCACACTGCTTCACAATCTATTCAGCACAGAAGACCATAGTGGTGGCAGCAAGGTAACATTTGTTTTTCCCCTGTGCGTGTGGATTTGAGAGAGACCTCCAAAGAGTTGTTTGTTTGGTGCAGAGCCACCAGGGCCGTTCCAGGTGTCCTCTGGAAAGCACGGCTTCAAAACAAATGAGTGACACTTCACGATTCCTTGATCAGCTCCGTGTTTCAGGAAGGAGAAGTTTGTCAGCCCACGCCAGTTCCCGAGGGTGGGAATGCTCAGCAATGGCAGGATCCCATTAGCAGCACTCGGGGTGCTCTCCGCATCAGGAGACAAACATGCCAAACTGCCTCGGCACCAAAATGTAATTTAGGCTGCTTTGTTTTCCGTACGTGGTCAAAAATGCAAGCAAGGAGGATGAGTTGAACATTTAGAGGTGCTCCATAACCAAACTTTGCAGTGGTTCTCTGTAATTTGCTTTCCTCTATGTGGTCACAATGGAATATGTAAGCTCACACAAATCGTACAGGCTTTAATTCAGCTGCTAATCAGGCAGTGCTTTGACTAACGTTGAGTAAATCCATCTGAGCACGGCGTAACTCCCTTTGGTACCCCAGTGTCTGAATTTTGTTGATCTTTTTTTCATTAACCTGACAAGGAGAAGGAGTGCAAAACATTATGACAGAGTCTGTGCTGCCTTTTTAGTTCAGCACTTTGCGTTTGGTGTCCAAACACTGTACACGTTTGTATTTCACTGATATTCTTCAGTACTGTTCTGGTTGTGCCCACAACCTCCCAACCAAATACCTGAGTGTGTGACTGTATGCAGCACTTTGCAAAACAACTGTGCATGGAACAGGAGGGAAAAAAGGAATTCCACAGCCACGTGGAAGAGCTTGCTCTGTTGCATACTGACAAATACAGATATACGTGTATGAGTTATAGAGTTCTTACCCTGTACTCATGGCCATGTAACCAGCAATGGAAACTGCATGGGTTCAAAGAATTCCTCACCTTCCTGCACTCTGTTCTACTTGCCTGAGGTGAAAAGTAAATGATAAATCCCCTTTAAAAGATATGCTGGCTTTCGGCTTGACTTTTATCCCTCTAAATATCATTTCCAGTATGGTTATACCACCCGCTTCCAAAGTGCTTTCATTAACACTGTTTTTAGAGTGAAAACATGATTTCATTTTTGAAGCAGTCCATCAGCTATTGGTGAACAGTGATGCTCTAGCCCAGTTATGCTGCTGAGTCTGGTAGCTCTGAAGGACAATACTGTGTGGCCCTACAGCTGTCTGTTCATTCAGTCTCTTGTGAAGTCCACGTTTTCAAATGGTCCTTTTAAACTTGTTCCAAGGCTCTGGATAGTGGTGAAGGCTCCAGGCTGGGCCGGTCACCATTCACACTGTTGGTCTTGCAGCACCCGCTTGGAGATGGGGAAGTGGATGGAAGACCTAAACATGGCAATTGAAATGGCCAAGAAATCCACGGAGAAATCTGACATGCTTCTGGACAACTCCGTATGCAACCGCTCCAACAGTAAGTGGTGCTTCCCACACTTGAAAATGGTCAGGTGTTGAGTCCTGTTCATGTTTCCCCATGTAAATTTGGTGATGCAAATGGAGTATTTTATAATTCATACAGTAATGGAGAGCTCTTGTGCTCTTGTCGTGTTTTAGTTCAAGTTAATATGCTTGTCTTCCTAGGCTGATGCTCCTGGTAGCTTTAAATGCAGCAGAGATGCTCCAGCTGCTGAATCCTTGATTTTATAAGCTCCTTATTTGTCTCTTGTATAGACATCTCTCCATTTAACCAAGCAGTGTGTTTTCCTGTCCAGAAATTGAGTGGTGTCTTTGGAGATCAGCCAATTATTTTATAGCCCAGCACTCCTGTGCTCGTCTGTGGCATTGTTATGGATGTGCTGAAATTTGTAGTGTCCCTTCCTTGGAGCACTTCCTGTTCCTCGCTAAGGACCAACTGAAGATGAAGCGTGGGGGTTTTGTTTGTTACTTGTTTTGTTGTGGCTTTTTTTTCCCCCCACACTGTGGAGTCAGCCGCCCCAAGCAGAGCTGAGTAATGGAAGCCAAAACGAGCTGCTTCTCTTGCTCCGTATTGCAGTTTTCTTAAACCGCTGCCGAATTCTCCTCCCCCAGGATCCTCTGATGAGGTCTCTCTAGAACAGGAGTCCGAAGATGACATACACTCTTCCCGTAGCTCCCTGGACAGGCAGAGCCACCACCGTGCCAACACAACCATGCACGTGTGCTGGTACCGCAACACGAGCGTCTCCATGGCTGACCACAGTGTGGCCGTCGAGGTACCGCGGGGCGCAGCTCTGGCCTCTCGCTCTGTCCATCTCGGCTGCCTCAGCCTCTGCTCATCCTCCACTACGTGCTCCACTTTGCATTTCTGCTGTCTGTGGGAGAGCACGGACGATGGAAAGACCGCTGCGTGTCTGCTCATCTTCATGCATGTCTGTGTGTCTTCTGGCCCTCAGCCCTCGGCGTGGCTCCATGCGGCGCTGCTGGCACGTTTTGGTGCCGGTCCTGCAGCCTCTAAGGCAGATGTCTGCTCGGTGTGCTGCTGGCAGCTGCACCTCAGGCATGCTTTAGATGGCACTTAGCGGGGCCCGTTGGGTAGGAACCTTCCTGGAGGCTGGCGTGCTTGGAAGATCTTCAGAAATGGGAAATATCCTAAATGCCATAAAGAGAAAAAGAAGGTCCCTTGCTAGCCAAACAGCAGTGAGTCAGGGGGCTGCATCTGTGTGTGTGTACCTTCCTGGCCCTGCAGTTAGGGCACTTGAATGGAAGGTGTTGAAGCTGGGCTCTGAAGCTTCTGGGTTTTCACAGTGGATGTCGTGTACCGGTCAGTAAGGAGGTCCTACAGTGTTATGTTGGCTCAGGGTCTGGAAGTTGGACACCTCAGCCAGCAAAGCGGTTTCTATTGGAGGAAAGAAAGCTTTCCTTTCCATGATAGTATACCTGGGAAGGACGCATAATTGTTCTTCTATGTCCTTATAATGCAACCTGCCCACCACAGGCTCTGGGGCTTAACGTGTGAGTTCTTCCAGCACCTTCTTGCCTCGTTCCATTCCGTGTTCTAACACCATCACTTTGTTCACAATCCATTTCCCTTTAACAGACGCTTCTGTGGCATCACTTTCCTCATCCTAACGTTCTGTTTTTCTCTTTCTCTCCCCCTTTTCTCTGCTCAGTTTTCTGCTCTCTTGCTGTTTCTCCAGAGCTTCCTCCTCGCTATTTGCTGGGTCAGGCCCAACGGCCCAACACAATCACCCATGTTTGTTGGTACCGGAACCAGAGCCTGTCCCTCTCTGATTACCTGTGCATGATCCAGGTAAAAACCCTCTCAAGTTCTGTGCTGGTGGGAGGAGCTGTGGGATGCCAAGTGAAGCTGACTTCTCGCTCGGTGAACCCCCGTGTTGTGTTAGCATGAGGTTCAGCCAGCAGCGGTTGTGATGCTGCCTCATTTGATCATTGATGCGGGATTTCCTCCTATTTCTGCGCCTCAGAAGGGTTCTTTGCGTAGCTCTGCAGTGTGTGTGCTGTCTTTCTCTCTAATGATGACCCATTTGCCTTCATTCAGTGCCGTGGGTTTCCTTGCCCCGTGGCACAGATGCTGGGGACTGACCCTGGGGCGCAGCAGTGACCACGTAGCACTCCCCTGCAGGCTGCTTCCCTTTGGGGCTTGGCTTTGCACAGCTGCTGTGTTCTGTCCACAGCTCTGGCTTTCATCATCTTTGTTTCTCCTCTGTTTTTTCCTCCTCCTCTTGTTTTTGGGTTTGTTTTTTTTTTTTTCATGTTTAAAAAAAAAAAGGGAGTGAAAAAAGGTGAATAAAGGGATGAATGCCCTTGTGGCTGTCGCTGTTTCCTGGCTACAGACTGCAGAAGACAGGGCTGGCCATAGAGATGAGTCAGGGCTGCACTGCTGTGCACTGCCTGGCAGAACACTGAGAGCCAGTGAGCACTTAAACCAACTCCATATTAGTGGGATGCACTGTGGAGCTGAACTCAGCTGTGCGCAGAACTGCTCAGCTGAAGATGGATCCAGTCACCGTATGTAATCATAGCATCACTAAGGTTGGAAAAGACCTCTAAGATCCCCAGGTCCAACCCCAGCCCACCCCACCGTGCCCACTGCCCACGTCCCTCAGTGCCACATCTCCACAGCTCTGAACACCTCCAGGTAGAGACCCCCACCTCCCTGGGCAGCTGTGCAGTGCCTCACTGCTGTGAGGTAGTGTGTAGGAGGCCATTTAAAACATGGGAATAGGGGCTGTTGGAGGCAGAGCAGTTATATCAGAGGGCTCGGGGTTTCTGACTGCAGCAGCTGACTTTCTCTCGAGGACAGCAGTCAGTGGTTTCACGGCAGCCTTCTGTTTGTTCTTGCCAGAACCAGCTCTCTGGGTACCTGCTGAGGAAGTTCAAGAACAGCAATGGCTGGCAGAAGCTCTGGGTCGTTTTCACCAACTTCTGCCTGTTCTTCTACAAAACACACCAGGTGAGCACACGGCCGTGCGCTGATGTTTAGGGGCTGGGCTGAATCTGGAGACCCTTTGCTTTCAGCTCCAGGTGCCTCTCCTTGCAATCTGAAGGAGAGCAGCAGGTGAATGGTTGGTAGCACTTAATGAAGCCAGGTCTCTGTAGGGCCACAGGCCCTTCTTGGAGGATTTGATAAGGATTTGTTAATAGTTCTTATCTTGTGCATTTGGGAGGAAGGACGTCATAACGCCCTGACTAATGGAGCTCAGTGAGTGAGCAGCCTTTGGTCTGTTTCTCACCTGGGGCTGCAGCACAGTCACCAGTTGCACAGGCAGCAGGAGTTTGCCTGCCCGTGGTGCTCGCAGTGCCCGGCTTTGTAACAAGCTGTGCAGTGCAACGTGTGCCTCTTCATCTTATTAATCCCCAAACCTTTTTATTTTATCCATGTTTCCCTAGGGCATGCTTCTCTGGGGAACGATGTCTTAATGTTCCTGTAGGGCCATGCTTGGAATTTCAGACACAGCGAGGAGGGGGAAGCGGGGAGCCCAGGGGGCAGCAGAGACAGGAGCAGCACTTTGTGAGTGCGGTGCAGGGAGTGGGGGAGATGTTAGCATCCACCACAGGCTTCACGGGAGATAAAGGCAGCTCCTCCTCCATTCCTTCCTAAGCAAAACCACAAACCCCCCAGCAGCACAGTACAGCAGGGCAGTCCCGATGGCCTGGCTGGCACTGGCGGTGTGCAGGCTGCCTGCTGCTCAGGCTGTGCTGTTGGGCTGTTGCAGGACGATTATCCCCTGGCCAGCCTCCCACTGCTCGGCTACGTGGTCAGCTCCCCCGTGGAGGCGGATGGCATTCAGAAGGATTATGTCTTCAAGCTGCAGTTCAAATCCCACGTGTATTTCTTCAGGGCCGAGAGCAAATACACCTTTGAGAGGTAATTTTATGCTTTCTTCGTATTTATTTCTCGGTATGTAGCACACTGCTAATTCACTGGTTGCAATGCAGAGCCCTGTCTTTGCTCCCCACTGCATCCTGCTCTGAGGGACTGTACAGAACACCCAGCATACTGCCACTAAAGTTTCCTTCCCCTCCTGCCCGTAAGCAGAAGCATCCTCTTACAGGGGAAGGCTGCGGTAATACCAAGGGCAGTAGGCTCTGCTCTGTCCCAGGGGTCTGGAGCTGTTCAAAACCCTCATGCTGCTTTGTGCCTTGCAGGGTTGGTTTTTTGGAAAGCACCATTTGCTTTCCCTTCCTTGGGAAGCAGCACACAGCAGCTACCTGAGAGAGAGGAGTTGTGCTCTTCAGTCTTCAATCACACAGCAGCTTCGATCTAATCCAGTGTTGATGTTTGTCTTGCTTTCTCCGTTGTTGCTTTTTTTCCATATAAGCAAGTTGTTTCTTCTAAGAAAAGCAATCTACACGACTTAGGGAAGTATTGCCAGCCTGTCCTCCATGCATAAATACTTTGTGTACAGTTCTGAGAGAACACAAGGTGCTCTAATAAGAGCTCTCGAGCTCAGAGCATTGTAGAGCTGTTTCTTGAGCAGGCAAGCACGTTTGCAGGCTATTTGCCACAACTCAAGCATTCATTTGAAGAACCAGCTCATTTGCTAAAACAGAATAAATATTTCCCTTTAAAAATAAATTGTGGAAGAAAGAAGGGTGGAAAGCACTTGTCTGCGAGGTTCGGTGAGAGTAATACAAGCCGTAACAGAAGCATGAGCTTGTGTTGGTGAGGGAGGGGCTGAACACTCCTACTGCCCTGTTCCTTCTCTTTTCCCAGGTGGATGGAGGTGATCAAGAGGGCCACCAGCTCCCCAGCCAGGTCGAGCCTTTTGCTTCCGAAGGACGAGAAGGATCGGCACACGGACTGAAGGGAGCAGAGCTGGATCTCTGCCATAACCATCGCTAAGAGGCAGGTGGAAGCAGGAGTCTGGGGAGGTGATAAAGCAGAGAACCAGGAGGCTCATTTCTACCTGGTATGGAACGGGAGAGCTTGGGAGTTGCAGACAGGGATCAAGCCCACTCCAAATGGGGTGTGGGAGAGGGTCACGACTGCTCCAGTTGAACCTACTTAGAGAGAATCTAACAACTGCAGAGCTTTGGCACGTACACCTTGTGGAAGGTGTACTGCTCCAGTTGTATCTGTACAGTAATGCCCTTGCCTGCCCCGAAGGTGGCAAATGCCACCTTTTTTTCACATTTTGACCGGATGGTCAGCATACATGGGGGAAAGCAGCAGCTGCTGGGGTGTGAGTGGTTCACAGCTGCTGGCAGCAGGCTTGCTGGCTCCCAGGAGTTCCCTTCCCCAATGCTCACGGCTGGCTCCAGCCACGGTCCCACAGCTGTCCATGTCAGCTGGCTTGCAGGCCTTAGACTAACAGGGTCCCACAGATGTATTAGCATAACGAGTACATTTTGAACAGAAACAGCAGCTCTTGCAGAACAGTTCTGCTACTCAGAGGCTGCCAAGGCAACGATTTTCCAGGGGAAGTGTGAACCTCTGCTGAGCTGCTGAATGTTGTCAGCGCGCTGCGGGTTGGTGCAGGTGGGGTGTGTGGTTTCTCCTCTGAACTCTGCTATGGTGCATGCTGAGAGGGTCACTTACTAGTCTCATATCACAGCTCCGGAGTTCCTTTATCCTGTTGTAGGCGTTACTTAAGGCATGGGATGGCAAACACTTCACCCTTGTGTGAATGACATTTTCAAGGCATTTAAAGCAATCTAGGAGAACGAGCTTCTCGGAAAGTCACTGTTGCTTGTGCTTCTGTGTCATGTAAAGACTTTGGAGAATCCCTTTTCTTACCTTTAAATATCGAGTGGGAACCATCTTCCATTTCTCGTGAAGGTGTAAAGGTCACTGGATTCCAGGTGGAGCATTAGCGTGCCAGGACTCCATTAAACCTCTGTATTAACGCTGACACGGTTGCGGTTTGTTGTTTTTGCAAAGCTGTCACAGTTGGTTGCTTCCACGGGACTGAAATAAGGTAAACGCTGTCAAATGCTGTTGGATGTGGTTTTGAGGGGCTTTAGGTATCCTGCTTTTATTTCGGTGTTCTGGGAGTAGAAAAAGGACCCATGAGTTGGAGCAGTGCAAGAAAAAGGAACGTGCTGCGTGTTGTGTGGATGGAGGATTGCTGGGATCCCTGTGAACGTGAGAAGCACAGAGGTTGTGTTCTCCAGGACTTTAGATTATGGTCTACAATGCTTTGGGGGCAGGGCGGGGCTGTAAGAGAGGTTTCCCAGACTGCTCACGTGGCATTTGCATTATAGAGAGGACAGGTGACTGCAGACCCACTCTTCACTGCCACTGCTGCGACGACCATTGTCCCGTGTAATTTAAATGTACTTAATTTATTAGTGTCTTCATTTTAACAATTAACTGTCGTAGGTGAACACGTGTGGATTGACCACGTATATTATAACCAGCTGAGTTATGTTGTGGAAGTAAATAGCATCTTGATATAAAATGATTTCAGCCTCTTATTCCTGCCAGGTGCAGCGGAGCACTGCACGTGTGCTGTGAAGGGTTTAAGAGGGAGCCTGGCTCAGTGCTGGGCACTGCTAGGAGCAGCACGGGGCAGGAAGATGCAGGGAGGGAGCAAGCACAAGGCAAAGAAACTGCAGGTTGAACCAACACTTTTTACCTGGTAATAAAAAGTTACGCCCCACCTCATTCATTTTGTTACTTTATTGAAAGTGGCAGATCCCTTTCAATGCTTTTAAAAACTAAAACCATTGTTGCTTCGATACTGGACAAAGTCTGTGGGGATTGTTTCCTTTCAAAATTGTACTCATTACACTGCAGTGCATGTGAGTAATAACACAAGGTACCTTACTGACACAACTTGCTACTGTCATGAACAGCAATTTTAAAGCAGCAGGAGCCCTTTCTGCTAGACTGCAGCCTCTGCCTTCAACTCAGTAACTTCTGTGCCTATACATCGACAGCTCCTCCTCCTGAGGGAGAAATGGGTTTGTTGTGTTCTTTGTAAGGACAGGCTCCAAGGCTGCTCACCCAGAGAAACACCGCCCTGCGGCAGCACCTTTTCTCTACCAGATGAGATCGCTGCGTGTGCTGAGCCCGTATTTATCCATCAGAGAGGAACAGGAAAGGACCCACATAAGCTAAAGTGAACACCGCACATGGGGATGGGGGAACGAATGCTCCTTTTGAGCTCCTTTTAGCCCAGCACTTACAATCTGCAGCTCTGAATCAAAGTACCAAAAATCAAGCCTTACCACTAACACTCTGCCTATCTATCTCTCCTTTAAAAAACGCTGAACAGCCGCAGCTTTTGTTCTCAGTGGCTTTGGGGTGAGCCACATCATTCACACAAACACTCAGACAGAAAGATCTGGGTATCTAAGGTCTTGCTGACTTAATGGGAATATCTTTACAATTAGTGAGCAGATTGCTAAGCAACCGGCTATCAGAAGTTATTATCCTAAGTCTATTTTTCTAGACCTTGACAGTATAGATTATATCAACCTCAATTAAAAAGCAGCTTTATAAACTAGTACTATACAGGAAGCAAAGCTCATTGGGATGGCCCTGCCAGCGCACCTTTAAGCAGGCACCGCAGCCGTGGATGTTTCAGTCTCTGCCAGCAACCACCACCCCAGCCTGACAGGTAGAGCAGAGCCCTGGCTCCAGCCAGTTCCCAGCCCAAGCAGAAAGAAGAGCCAGAAGGTTCAATTAAGAAGATGGAGAAAGAGGCCTAGAGTGGTTTTGGAAACGCCCACCCCCAGCACATGGATGCCACTGCTGCCAGTCATCCCACCTTCATCTTTCTGCAGAGGACAGGCATCTTGCCCCAGGATCTGCTGCGCAGTGCCAACCTGCCCTTGGAAGAACCGAAGCCCTCACTATTGGCTGTGGGCTGCTGTGTTCCCTCTCCTCTCCCTTCTTTTTAATCCTTCTGCAAGGTTTGGGCACGTGCAGCTGTCTACTGAGCTCAGAGGTGAGGCCTGCCCAAAGCTGAGTATGGAGCCTTCAGCTGCAGAAAGCACCCGGGAAAGAAACCCCAGCAGCTCCCACACCAAACATAACCACTGGCCCCTCCCAGCCCCTGGAGACCCAAGGCGAGTTCCGCCGTTGCCTGCATCACATGAACCAACGCCCAATGCAAAACGATGTCCCAGAGCCAAAAAAGAAGCAGTCAGCAAACCCATCCTCCCGTGCAACAAGCTAGGGAAGAGCAGCAGCAGCCTACTTATTTTACTTTGCCTGCTGCTAGAGTCAAAAGCTTTTCTTTACTAGTGTGTGAAGGAGTTGAAAAAATCCTCCAGAACATCCAAGGAGCTGTTCTAACTTTCTCAGAGGCTGTAGTGCACGTAGAGCTTACAAACATACCTGCACTCACATATTACAGCTCACAAACACTTCTGTAGGAAGGGTGGGAGGCTGAACCCATCAGGCTCACCTTTGAAACGCGCACAGCCGAATAGAGGAGAGCCTCCCCCTTCTCCAGCAGGCAGCCATTTACCAGTGGGAATCAAACCAAGCCAAAATGGATACATCCATAGGGAAACAATTAAAAACCGCGTTGATTACATTGTAAAAACAATTAGACCACCCATCTTGGGTTCTGTAAAAGGTCTAAATTGTACTTGCATTGCAAACCTCACCCTGGGTCATCATGGAAACACGTGTAATATGGAGGCTCTGAAATGTCCTGGAGTCCGTAACACAATGTTATATCCAACAGCAGACAGTGGTCTGGATTAGAGATGTAGTTCTTATGAAGCTGGAAAAAATCCTTCCCCCTCTCAGAACAGCAGCAGGGAATGTATGCATCAGCGGGCAGAGGTCAGGTGGTTCCGACTGTGTGAAAACCTGCATGAAAAGAACGGGGAGGAACAGGACACTGCTGCCACATTACAGGCTCACCTGCGGGAGGCATGCACAGCCCAACCAGCACCCTATGGGCAGAGGTGAGGCTGCCTCTGATTGCCTCTATCCATCCTCTAGATAAAGCTGTCAGTCTTGAAAGGAAGACCCAACGCTTCAAGAACACAGCCAAGAATTGCAGAGGCTGGAAGGGACCTCTGGACATCATCCAGTGCAGGCTCCCTACAGGAGGGTGCACGGGTAGGCGGCCCAGCAGGTATTGCCAGTCTCCAGAGGAGGAGACTCCACCACCTCTCCTGAGCAGCCTGTTAAGTCACTTGGTGATTCCATTGAGACTAACAAGAAGTTCTGAGCACCATCGTTACACAGCAGAAATAAACCAGGGGCTCTGAGGCTTTACAAGCCTTCAAAGAAGTGTCGTGCTTACACTGCCAATTACAGGCTGCTCGCAGTGAATGATACCAAAGTAGCTGACCCTCAGTCATCCAAAGTACATTTGTGAGCATCCCTCTACTCAGCTGGGGGCTAAAACCTTTGAAAGCATCACCAGGACACATCCTGTAACCTCTGTGAATCAGCCAGAGTGCTCTTTCCTGCTGTGATTGTTAGATGCTGTCTGTATGAACAGACCCACAGCGTATTTGCTTGAAAGCTGTAATGACTTGGTAACAAGGCCATAAGGAAGGCCAGTGTTTTCAGTCCTCCATATCTAAGACTATTTTTCCCCCCTTGACAGCATCTTATTGCCTTTGATGTCAGGACTGCTCAGCGCCACACCTGACCATAGCTGCAGAGTGCAACAGCAGTGCAGTTTGCTGCCAGCCCTGCCCTGCTGGCACCCACCTTTGCCCCCAGGACCCTCACTCACCTCTGTACCCGCTCCACCATGTGTGCTATCAGTTTGTCAGAGATGCCAGGGCAGGACTCCTCCGCCAAGCTGAAGGCGTTCTCCAGCTCCTCCATAGCTCCCACATTGCCTCCAGTCTGCTTGTGCTTATCTTTAAGCTGCAACCCAAGAATAGCATGTTAGCTCCTTAGCTCACTGCAGGGAGCACCTGTCAAGCAGTGCAGACATCAAGTCCCTTTCCCTTGTAGGAAGACTCCAGGAAGGTGCAGGAGGGCACCCACATCCTTCAAAACATCCTTTTTGTAGGTCAGGAAGATAACATCAATTGAATGCCTTACAGAACAGGCTCTGATGTGCAGCTAAGCATCCTAAATGATACTAGTGCTGGATCAATAGCCCTGAAAAAACATTGGCATATAACTGGTACAATCACTTTGCTGCTGAGGACAGCCCAGCACCCAGACACACACCAGAGGCTTCTGGACAGGCAAGGTTGAAAACGCTACAGCACCTGAATTTAGTCACCACTTCAATCACTCCAGAAGAGAGCTTTCCCTGGGAGTATGGGGGAATAAAGCCCACAGCAGGGCCAACATATAAAGCCTCTGCTTGCATTTAGCATTTTTAGGACACTCTCAGTGGGCCTCAGCAAGTTCAAGTCTCCTTGTGCACGATCCCAGTTGTTCATTTGAAACGGCTACGCCTTCGTCATTCAGTTACATCACAGAAACCTCAACATGTTGCTGATGCTGAGCCCGGAGCAGTCTGCCACTGGAAATGCACGGTCACATTCTCTGTAAGTTTCCCACCATTACTATGTAAGCGGCTCATGCTGCAGCTCATTCCCTGGCACACCAGGATGCAGTGTGCTGTGCAAAAATCAGCCCCTTTTGTAGAACAAGCAGTACCTGCCAGCTAACCCCTGTCTGGCTCAATTAGGCTGTGCCAACTGAGGAGCTTTACATAAGTCCCACCGCTCTTTGCCTCCAGTTGCAGTATCAGCCCTCCTGACTGCTGGAGGTCACCTTTCCTCCCTGGGCCAGAAAGCAGGATACCACAAATGGTTTGACATTACCTGATCAAAGACTGCCTGCCTTGGAGGCAGGAGGGGACAGGGGCTGTCTCGCAGGGGAGCTGCCCACCCACCGCTGTGCTCTGACGCAGGGCTGCAGCCCTTCAGCTTGCTGTGTGTGGGCTGTGTTACATCAGTGCCCTGTGCTGCAGAGCAGCTTTCTGGAGGTTAGCAGGTGGCAGAGAGCTGTGCTGCACTATGCCATCCGGCCTGGCTCTTACTATGCCTTAGCCCTCCAGGCCCAAATACTGAGCCTGACCTCTCCCCTCTGAGAAGGAGCAGCTGGGTTTCATGGCTTGCAATTGCCCACACCTGTGCTGACGACCTGCTGTGGGTCACTTTCCATATTAACACCCAGTAATAAAGATGCAGGCAGCCATACACAAGCTCATGAACAGCGTCTCACTAGAAATTCTATTCACAAAGCCCAGCTCCAGCCTTTTAATGGAAGGAGCTGATCACAATTCAGCAGATTTCAGAGGCATTAATGCAGCAGTGAGAAGCAGCTGCTGTTGGTAGGAAGCCAGCACTTAGAAGAACAACGCGCACACCTGGCTGAGAAGCAGTTCTCCTACAGGACTTGGAGAAAAGCTTTTTTCTACCTCCTGCCACTGTACACAGAAGCCAGGTTACTTCAGAGACAGCCCAGCACCTCCCATGCTCCTGATTTTGCTCAGTGGGATGAGTGGGGCCAGCAGGGAAGTCTAACCCAAGAAAAGGAGGGGCAGCAAGCCTGGGGCAAAGGAGCCAAAGCAAAAATGGAAGGCCAAGACGTCACCTCCCATCTGATATCAGCACAGTGGTACTGCTAAGGAGAAGCCCACAGGTGCACTCAGTGGCTTGAAGAGCTCACAGCTCTTCCCAGAAGGCTGCTAAACAGACAGGACTGAGAAATGGTTAGCAATATGCTGCAAAACAAGCAGCACCTTCTGCCTCATGAACTGACCTGTGCAGTCAAGCACAGTGGACTATGGAAAAGGCCAGTCAGCACAATCCATGGAATCATTAAGATTGGAACAGACATCTAAGATTTCCTAGCCTGTCAGTTCTCCATCTCCTAAGCAGTGCTGTCTCAAGCATGGAATGCCTGCTTTCCAGAACAGCCTCTGCTTTTTGTCCTGAAGCAGTAAGCCCTCTTTCCACATAAACTCTTTTCCCAAGTCTAGTGCAAAGTCCAGAGACCATCCTTGAGAAAGCAGAGCCCTGTGCTGGAACAGCATCAGGATATAGAAAACAGCAAGTCCTAAGGAGCAGGGAAAGGCCTCTGTGACCGGCACCCCAAGAGAAGGCACGCTGGATCCCAGCACACAGTGTCTGTATAAGGTATTTCTTACTTAAGAACCCCCCATTTCTACTCTCCTGCTGGGAACAGCAGCTAAAGATCATTGCCAGCGGGCTCCATTATGATTATTTTCCTCTCTCCTTCCCTTAAAACATCACCCACTCAGAAATCCAATTACGGACATTATCCCATCAATAACTGCCGTTTTCACTGCACCTCCACATCCTCACCCAGAACACAAGGCAAGGAAATACTGGATTTTAGAACTCATTTTCTTTGTCCACCTATGACAGGCCACGCAGTAGGTCACTCCTTAGCTTTGGTACCCTAGCAACAGAAGATGGCCCAGTGGTTGGCAGAGCCAAGGTCCTACTCACCTCCCCAAAGACTGGGTGGACAAGTGTGGAGAGACACTGTGACCGTGGTTGCCTCTTGATGGGCTCAGAAGGCTAGAAAACAACAAGGAAAAAGGTTACAAGCACGGGCAAAGGCTCCCCAGGCACACAGACTGCCAAGCCTTTGTTAATTTCACTGCACCTCAATGGCAGTCCCCTCATCAGGTCCCAGGAAAACCACAGCTCGTGTTACCATGAGGATGTGGAGGAGAGCTCTGGGGCACTAGCCTTGATACTGGACTAAAGCAAATTTTAGGCAGAACAGACATGACTGGCAGCTTCACCAAGCCCCATGAGATTGTGTTAGCTTAGCCCACTTCTAAAGGAACAGATGGCAACCAGACCTTCTGGGAACCATGAAGTGCCATTCCTTTGTGCAGCTTGCTCAAGGAGTTGGGACGAATAGTTGGTGGGAATGTCCAGATTGGGCCCTGGTCTCCATCCTCTGTGTCTCCATCACTGCCAACGAAAAGGGGGAGGTCAGGAGAAAGCCTCAGCTCTGCACACAGTTTTATCTATGCACTGTCACAAGCTCTCCCCCCCACAGTGATCCACAAATGCAAATATAGAAGTATTGCCACAGTTATAAACCCTGAAGCTCTTTGAAAGGAGATATATATAACTGAATGCACATAAAATACAGGCAACAAGAGCCCTGTTTCACTACATTAGATGTTTCTCATTACTACTTTTGGTTCCTTACACTCAGGAGGTATACAGGTTCCATAGATAAGACTAGACTAGAATACCAGGCTCCATCGAAGCAGGAGCTACAAGCCTGTTTCTTCAGGCAGAAGTCACTGCCACAAAAGCAGATGCTCTCGTGTTTTCCTGGCTATGATATGATCTCCAACCCAGGTGGGGAAAAGGACCTCAGTCACTTGCACCTGGGGCACATGTGGCATAGAAGGGGCATCCTCCATGTGCAATGTGTACATACATGTCAGAATCACCAGAACTTGAATCTTCTCCATGGCCCTCTGACTTCCAGCGTTTGAATCTGTCAATCAACTCCATTAGGAATGAGGTTTTCTTGGTGTAGCGTGTGATGAATTTGTGCTTTAGCAACTCTTTAGCTGTTGGCCTCTGGAATAAATAAGGAAAGCAAGCTGCATCTAACCATTTCTGTACAATAAACATGCAAGTGTACCACCTTCAATTCTTGCCAGTACTACTACTTCAGTAGAGAGCAAGTATTGCCATACAGGGGTATTACAGATACTCTACCCAAAGGCAGAGGTGGACAGCAGTACTCACAAATCTAGGATCCTTATTGAGGCAGGCTTCCACAAACTCCTTGAAGGGCTTGCTGTGGTGACCTTCAAGTGTTGGAGGGTTATTTTTGGGGATCAGGAAGAGAACCCTCATAGGATGGAGGTCAGAATTTGGAGGCTCTCCCTTTGCTAATTCAATGGCTGTAATTCCAAGGGACCATATGTCTGCCTAAGAGAGGAGCAAAGAACAGTGACTACAGAGCAGCAAGGAGCAATTCTACAACATGGAACTTTGCAGCATGGAATTCTGCAGCATGCAACTTTGGCACAGCTGAAGGGCTCATCACATAAGATCACATAGGATGCTTCACAACTAATAGACAAACTTCTACAGACTCTGAATGATAGGAAAGTACCCTACAAGCAGCATTTCCAGACCCTGTATTAACCCTACCACTACCTGCAGCAGCATCAAGCAATCCTCCTGCTCCAGCTCACCTTGAAGTCATAAGCAGACTGTTTGATGACCTCTGGTGCCATCCAGAATGGAGTCCCCACAAAGGTGTTCCTCTTGATTTGTGTATCTGTCAGTTGTCCAGCCACTCCAAAGTCAGCCAGTTTCACATCTCCTTGTTCCGAAAGCAGCACATTGGCAGCTGTTCACACAAATAAGCATTAAGTCCACTAGTTCCCGAGTCATCTGCAGCCCACACAGAACCAAACAGTGGGAAGGGACGTCCCACAACATCCCCCCCTTTGCCTCCATGTAAGCCTCAGATTGGATTCCCAGTGTCAGACTCATCCCCGTGCTCTGACCTCTGCTGGGTAACACAGAATTCTTCTGTGGTAGTAACAAGAAGTAGATGTGAAGGGCCACACGATTACTAGATGTGATTCCTGGACGCACATAGGTGAGAGGCACTTGGCCCAAGGTACCTCAAATGGGCTTTACTTTTTTTTCCTCACATTTCAGCAGCATTCAGTACAGGTTAAACAGCAGAACCCTGAAAGCAGCCTACTCATCCTGGCCTTGTACCACTTCCCGCTCACTCAGCTTAAGGAAACAGCACTGCTCAGGCTCTGGGGAGGGGGGTGTGTTGTAGGACTGCAGAGCTAGCAGCTATAGAAACTTGCAGTGTCACGTACACAACAAAATCCTTTCTGTGTCTCCCTGCATGAGGTTTCCTCATGCCGCTTGTTCACATGCCCTCCTGCAGAGGGTCAGGCAGTGAGCATCCAGCACTGCCCTCCTGCTGTCCTTTGATGCTCTGCGCCCGATGTGAGACTCTTCTTTGGGAGGCAGGTGCCAGACCTCTCTGCACTGCACAGGGCCAGCAGCCACAACAATCAGGACAAGAGGACACATGCAGCCCTGACTTTCCTGGGCTATGAACCCTGCCTGAGGACACCACCGCAGTTAAGTCTTCGCTTCATCACGATAACCAGCATGCACATGCCTTGGCATCCATCAGAAAAGCAAATACCCAGACCTAACAGCCAGCTGATATTTGAGCACACCATTTGCTGACTCCTTCACTTTAATACCCTGTGTCCATCCAAACTACAAGTGTCAGAGAAGAGCTACAGATCCTTATTTTTGCACTACCCCCTGAAGACGACAAAAACATGAGCTGCAATAAAATGAGAGGAACCAGATTCAGAAACAAGCAAGTCGACAAGAAATGCAACGCTAGGAAACAGTCTCTGAAGCCTCTGAGATTAGTTCTGCATCATCCTTCCGAATTTCTGTTAGGAATACCCCAACAGCTGAGCTCCCTGCTCTTACCTTTAATGTCCCTGTGGATCTTCCTCTCAGAGTGCAGGTAATCCAAGCCCTTTAGGATCTCCCTCAGGATAGTAGCTATGTAAGTCTCTTCCAAGGGCCCTGGCTTTAGCTGAAAAAGGGCAGGAAGACAACTTAAAGGGTGAGTGATACTTGCATTTTCCAGCCTCTCCATTTGTTACTTGGAAACCTTTGTCAAGCAGATCATATTCAGCAGGAAGCACCGCCTGCAGACAGCCTGGTGCACATCTTATTCTACAAGCAGAATGCCAGACTTTGCACCTGGTTACGTGACATGGAAAATCTTTGGAAGCTTTTTTGTTAGTCTATTAAAGGCTTCCCAGACAAACAGCAGGATGCTCATCTCTTGCTCTCGCTTGGAAATACACTGGTGAACAGAACACCTTATCTGTTTCTCTGGATCAAGCCTCTTTGTCAGCACGCAAGAGCTGAATTTCAGCCACTGCAACAGCAGTGAGAACTTCTGCCTTCTGGCTGTGGAGTGACAGGGCACTGTATCACATCTTTTCTCCTTTTAATCAGTTCTCCTCTAAACAAGCCCTGCCTTCAGTTGATTAAAGGTCCCCCTACAGCACCCTTCCTCCACCTCAGTGCAGGCTCAGCAGTTTTCACTATATGACCTTGGTTCCTTCTGGAAAAACAGGCTTTATGGTCCCAAAGAGAAAAGCAGAATCCTGTGAAAGAATACAGCACAGCAGAACTTTTTTTTCCATGTGTTTACTCTGCATGAGTGTTCCCCTGAAGTCTGGGGCAGCTTGTTAGACACAATCAGTATTATTAACACCTGTAAATCCCAATTGTAGGCCAGGTCCCTGCCAAGCCTGATGCCACGCAAGCATTGAACCACAAACTCCTGGCAGGCAGAAGACTTCAGTTAGGTAAGCTATGGATTTATGTTGCTCAAGAACAACTTACTGCTGTCAAATTGCATTTCACTGTTTTTTTCCACTGTAAAGCAACAGAACACCCTGGAGAATTGTGTTTCAACAGCTGAACTCCATACAAACATTTCCTCTGTCCTGGGATATGCATAACCAGCACATCCGCCCTGCACTGCCTACCCTTCAGGCACAGGGCTGTCAAAAAGACATCACACAGCAAGTCAGCATCTGCCTTACGGGCATTTCACAAATCAAGGCTTCAGCCAAGATATGTCAGGACCCAGAGCTTACCACATACTTACCAAATCCAAGGCTGAACCTCCTCCCAGGTACTCCATGATTATCCACAGCTTGGTGCCCTGCAAGTAACAGCACAATCCAAGAGCAAAGACAGCATTAAGACCAGGCAGTCAAGCAAAACACTTGATGTGAACAGCCCCTGTGCACAACACAAGAAATGTTGCCTGCCACAGCTCTCAGAGACAACAGAGGTCTGGCTCCTGCCCCCACCATTTTTTTTATCTCCAGTTCTACCTAAGCAAGCTTAGTACCACTGCAGGCACCAGACTGCACAGCCCAGGGAGATAAGCATATTGTCAGGCTGGAGCCATTCAGCATCACTCCAACAGATCTAGCGCATCTTGCCAATGACAGGGGAGCTTTGCAGCCTTTGATCACATTAACAGGATTCCAGTTGGAAGGGTATGGTCAGCAAGGCACTTTCTTTCTCCCTTGAGAAGAGATTTCCAGACTGAGCTTCTGGTAGGAGATAAGCAGCGGGTCCACGAAAGCACAGCTTTCATGGTGGTTTTGGCAGAACGCTGAGAAAATGCATGATTGCCTTTGAAAAATACGTAAGGAATAATCGGGATCCAAAGAGCTCAAGGACTGCTGTGCCATACAGCCAGCATTACACATGCCTCCAGCAGCTGGCATCACCACTAGAAACTTCTATTGGGGGTTCCTGAACCTGTTTTCAGGGGGAACAACATCACCTCGTTGCTCCACCACTCCTTCAACGACTCAGACCCTGTTCTTTTCATTACTTCTTCAACCCTTCAGTACATCCTTCCCTGCTCCTGTTCCCTCATAAGGTATGGAGTGTGGCAAGAGAGCTTCAGCCCTTGATATGTGTTCGTAAGTGCTGCCCCACGCCTGCCTGCAGGCTAGCTTGCAGTGGAAGTGAAACAGGCTTAGAGGTTTCAAGCCATCCACTGGAAGCATCTGGTGCTCTGGTGGCCTTTTCAGGGCAGTGATGACATGAGCAGCATTACTCAGAGGGCAGCTCAGGTTCTGGGGAACACTGCTTCATTGTGAGGAAGTCCAGGATGCTGCGGGGTACCGGAAGGAGTGCTCTGAGCTCCCAGCTAGGCATTAGGAAACAGGCATACCCCCTCAGAAGAGCATACTGCTCTTCCATGTGCCACATTCCCGAAAGTTGTTGGTGCTGCATTATGCCTGGGAGAAAAAGGGGTTGGGAAGAAGTATCACAATCACAAGATTATGATAGGCTCCTATTCTTTCCAGAGATGGCCTGGATCCTTCTACAATCATAAAGCCCTCAGTGCTACTACCTTAGAACTGTGGTATTTCCAAAAAGCATTCCACAAATCTCCTCTTGAGGATGGTCAGATGGGGGAGGGATCTGCCTCTTCAGTGACAAGTTTGCTCTTCACTCAAGTGGCCTGCTCTTGAGACCATACCAGGAACTTCATTTCCACATGCTCTGCAAGTGTCTTAAAGACCAGCCTCATATGAAAACCACATACGTGCAGTGGGCAGAGCTACTGCTGCTCCTGCTGCCACGCTGACTCGACGCCCATGGATTGGGCACCTGAGCAGTGCTGTTTACCATCACCAGCTGTGGTATCCTACAGAAGCCCAATCAAGTCCCCACATTGCTGGCAAGAGAATTGCCAGGGTTTTGTCCTACCTTCAAGTAGGAGCCATAATACCGGGTGATGTAGGGACTGTCACACTGGCTGAGCACCGTAATCTCCTGCTGAATGTCCTCAATTTCATCCTCAGCCTCTTCCAGATCAATAATCTTGATAGCAACCACCTCCTTGGTGCGGTTGTCAATCCCTTTATACACTTCACCGAATGATCCTTTGCCAATCCGCTCCAACTTGGTGAACAGTTCCTCAGGATCCACCCTGGAGTGCTAAAGAGGAAGGGAGAGAAGGGAAAAGTCAGCAAGTCCCTCAGCAGCCCACAGAGCACCATGTATATCAGATCTTTTGGCCTTGCATCTCCTATCTACACGTCTGCTGTGCTGTTGAATTCACCTGAAGCCCACAGGCCCCCATGGTCTCCATGGGCTCAGAAGCTTATCAAAGAACATGTCCAGGACGAGAGCTGAAGCAGACTTTTACGTGGGGTCTCTGCCCCTGCAGATCACAGCTGGGGAGGAAAAGGAGAGTGGCCAGAAAAGAAAATGTCAGCAGGATCCATTCCTAAGAAGGCAGCAGCTCCTTTGGGATAGGACTGATGTGGCATGCAGCTCAATGGCAGGCACCAAACTGGGGCCAAACGACCTCCATGAGCAAGGACTCATCCACACCTGAATGAAAGGCAGGTGAGGTGTATCAGTACCAAACTTTGTCTGAAGACTGGGATGAGAAAATGGGCACAAATTGGAGGCCATCAGAAGTTCACAAAGATGTTTCCCTTCTCACATTCAAATATGTGACTGATGTGAATGATGTTCACCTTCCCTACTTGTTTGGAGGGCGACATACTCCAGCAATACAAACGCCAATTTCCATCAGCTGCCTTTACTGCAGCCTGCTTTTCAGGCAGACCCAACCCTGATGGAGCCTCGCATCTCTCAGAAGGTCAGCAGCACTCTGTGAAGCCTACGCCCACACCACAAGAGAAGGAGCCACATGGACACCCCATCTGCAGACCTGTGCTTCTGGAACAGCCTCCTCCAGCTGGCACAAGAGTGAATAGTATTTTCCTCATTAGATAAGCATATCAACTGGGAAGCTACTGACATGACCATCAGAGAAATACTGACTAACAGTGGCTGGGCTTCAAAGTTAACTCTTCCATAAGAATAAGCACAACAGAGGGAGGAAGAATCATCTCCTGATGCTATTTCATTCCATTCAGCTGCAGACCAGGAGGGCCTGCTCTGCTTCATGCTATTAAAAGGCTCTTTGTGATTAATTTTTCTACCTTAAAGTAAGGCCTAGTTTAAACAAAAAGAAAAAAATCTGGCAAATACAGCTTGACCCACAGGAAGCAGACAAGTGGTTACAGGGAGTTCTCCACACCCAGAACTTCTCAGTCTCACCTCACACGACACCCAGAGGGACCACTCCCATGCAAGGACCTTGAGCTGGGCAGAGATTTTATCTGAGCACGAGGCGGTGGTGTTTTTGCATCTAACACCAGGTTTAGCAGAATTCCTGGCTGCTGCTTACTGATTAACCAAGCAGTCATTACATGTTGTTTGCCTTCTGCACCCAGCACATTGCTGTAGGGAGTAAGCTTCACAGTCAGCTCACTCAACAGGATTTCCATGTGTATTCCAGTCCAAGATACAGATAGATAACCAAATATCCTTCTGCATCCATGGCAACACCCAAACAGGCTGTATTTGAAGAAACGCACTGGGAACAGACTGGAGGGGATAGGCAGAGAGGAAATGAGCTGGAGATACATAACACAGACTGGAGAGAGTGAAGGGAAGGAAGATTGAGAAATGCCAGGAACCAGCACAAGAACAGTTGTGGTGCAAAAGGAACAGCCTGGCTACATGCAGTTCCCACCTGCTGGTCACTTTAACAGGAAGGGGCAGCAAAGTGGCCCAGGCACTGCCTCACAGTCATCTGCTGCACTGGAGAAACACCACTCATCCCACCAGCCAGACACCAAGGAGAGAAAGAGAACCATCTCTGAGCAGCACCTGGCTCAGCATACATTCTGCAGGGCAGCAAGCCTGCAAGGAAACCTCCCTCTCCTCCTACCTGGATCATTTTCCCACGAGAAAAGAAAGGACAAGGTATGAGCTACTGCTTCCCTCCTCAGCCTTGCGTGGCACAACAAGGAATTGAGGATGTAACGCTTCAAGAATGGGACATGAAACAGAGGAGCACTGGCTGCTGCAGGCAGCTTTTGGGACAGCCAGCAGTCTGTGTTGCAGGCTCTGTCATCACGGGCAGCTTCCTGAACAAGCGTCTATACTTTGAGGTAGGTTTATCATGCTTTCTGAGGAACAAAGCAGCTCAGGCAGGGGTGGTAGAGGAGACAGACCACGACAAGCACAAGAAAACTTGGCCCAAGGAACTCAAGAAAGCAATACGACTCTGATATTTGGTTATCCTTCTGTATCCTTGACCGGAATGCACCTGGAAATCCTGTTGAGTGAGAAGAAGGAATGAGGCCAGAACTGTTCAATTATAGGTGCTAGATTTACCTTGCTGTAGCTCACACTTCAAAACTGATCTGGAAATGCTTCAAAGCCCTTAGGTGACAGGGTGAGAGTATGCCCTGTGCCACGCTGAGGCAGGATATAGGGGAGCAGAATAACACATTCTGTGTAGCCTGACTTGCTCCTGCCCCAGTAAATCTGCTCCTGTGGAGCACTGCGATGAGGGGTCATAAAAAGCAGAACCTGTCCCTTTTCTAAATACCCACTGATCTCAGCATCAGTCTTTTTGTCAGAGAACTGCCCTGCAAAGCTACAAACACACCAGAGAAACTTCATTAGTAGAAATGCACAGAAGGCAGATGAAATAACTCACACCTGCACAAACAGTCACGGATAACCCAACGCACATCATTACCACCTGCCAGCTTTGCAACTGTTGGCCAACTCAAGAGCTTCCCATTTTCTTTAATGTTCACAGTCCCCACCAGGGCTGCAGAGCAGAGCTCTGGGTCACTGCCAGAAGAACTGACTGCTACTCCTTGTTGTGCTGCAGTGTATAAAGCCTTCAAGGGATGAGCACCTCACTGCACCTTTTTTCTGACTGCTTGTGTTACATTGCAGTTCTGGAGCAGAAGGCCTTATGCTGTTTCTCCCCATTGAGTGCAGTCAGACACTAGAGATGGCTCACAGTTGGACAGCACACAGGGCACTATCTTGTTTGTACACACAGAAAGAAAACAAGTGTAAGAAGGACGAGGATGATCCACCAGTAATGTGCCAAACAGGATCTAATCTCTTTGAAACTTCCCTGTCTCTATGAAATGAGAGCGTGTTCCTCTTCAGCTGCTGAACCCAAGACGGTTTCCAGCATCAGGAGTATAAGAGAAATTCCTGTTCAACACTTTGAACCTCAAGTATGAAACACATATATAATCTGTTGTCTGAGACTCCCAGCCTGCTTCACTGATAGCGTTGTTTTGCTTCAGGGTAAGAAAGCATTAGCCAGAGAACTTGAGAGGCTTTCTCAAGGTTGCCTAAAGGAACAACAGAACTGGAAACACAGCTGGATTCGGAGCTTTAAAGGCTGCAGTGCAAATACATCATCGAGAGGGTAGAGCTCCCAACAAAGGCCCACTGCGCTGTATGTACACAGCAAAGGTCAACGAAGAGAAGAGAGCACCCAGCTGGCCTGGGCAGGGAGGCAGGGGCACTGAGATAAAGCAGATCTGCCTGAGGTAACCTAGCACATCACCAGATAAGGAATCCAAGACAAGTCAAGGCCCTGACATCCCAATCCAAGTCCTATAGTCTCTCAATTTTTACAGCACTTCACCACCACTGCTTAAAACTTGGCTAACAGAATGTATGGGAACTGTTGAATCCTGACCTGAACCACTAATTGAGCACCTGGGAAAAGGACTCAGTCAGCCCTGGGAGCACAGGTAAAGGCAATTCAGCTGTGAGACAGGAAGGGGTGGAGCCTTGCTGCACCTCTCTTAGACCCCCCATTTAAGGGCTGACTGCCACTAGGAAAGGTTCTTCTTCTGGAGATTCCTCCTTGGTGAAGTTTTCCTCTGCAAACAGAGAATCTTCTAATTCAGGTGAGCAATCTTCTTCCCTTCCTTTACAGCACCTTTCTATTGTGCTAGTCCTTCCATCATCATGTCTTTGTTGTAATGCCTTTCCCACTGTACTGATCTGTCCGATTGCTACACAGAACTTCAGGCCAATTCCCACTGCTCTTCCAGGAAGCCTCAATTAAACAGATTATGAGGTGCCACCAAGCCTTCCAGGAGGGACCTAAGGAAGGGATAGGTAACACATACTGCTTTCCTATTTCAGCACCAGAGTTATCACAGTATGACCAACTCTGAAGGCACCTGACATTTAACTAACTTACAGATTAGATAACCAGAACTTTGACTGTCCCTATTATTGAATGCTACAAAAAAGCATCAGAGCAACCACTCTGCACCAACAGAGCTCAGCTCCCTGCCTTGAGCAGACAGTATCCTTCGTCCTTTTATTTCTCTCCCTGCACTGTGACTCATTCAGGCACTAAATTTGCATTTAATTCCACCAGTGCTTTGAGGAAATGGTGTATGTGAAAGGCAGCATGCAAACCGAGATGCATTGTAAATCAATTTTAAACCAGAAAAGGTTTGGAGGAAGCATCATCTCAAACCACTGAAGCTTTCAGTGCTGTAGCACTACACCTAAAAGCAGAAAAGGCTCCGGGGAGACCTGACAGCAGCTTTTCTGTACCTGAAGGGGGGCTATAAGAAGGAAGGAGACCCTCTTCAGCAGGGTCTGCTGTCATAGGACGAGGGGAAATGGTTCCAAGCTAAAAGAGGAAAGATTCAAACTGGATACTGATAATATAAGGAAGAAGATTTTTACAGTAGGAGCGGTGAAGCATTGGCACAGGTTGCCCAGGTTGGTGGTGGCGCCCATCCCTGCAGACACCCAAGGTCAGGCTGGATGGGGCTCTGAGCACCTGATGGAGCTGCAGGTGTCCCTGTTCAGTGCAGGGGTGTTGGACCAGATGGCCTTTAAGGGTCTCTTCTGATTCTACCTAAAGAAAAACACCCAGATTTTTCCCCAGAGATCAGTACTCGGCGCTGACACTCACCAACCATCAAACATACCCACAGCCGAGCTCAGAAGAAAGATGACCCAAGTTGATACCGTTATTGTGCTTCAGCTTTTAGCCCTGAGTCACGACATCATCCCTCCTCGTGCCACCACCACAGCAGGACGTACTACAGCCCCCGAGGCCGACACCCCAATGCTCAGCATCACGCGGGGCCGCTGAGGCTGGAGAAGCCGATAGGATCACGAAGCCGACCCCGGCAGCACACGCTGACCCCGTGCTCAGCCTGCAGGCACCGATCCCCGCGACGCGCGCTTCAGTGAGGTGAGCCCGCCGCCACCCGGGCCCGCTCCCCCTCGGGGCCCGGCAGCAGAGCCGCCTCAGAGGAAGGCCGGGGCAGCCCGAGCGGCGGGCGAACGCCGCCAGCGAACAAAGCGCGGATCGATGGGCTGCGGGAGAAAGCCGAGCCGTGATTGCCGGAACCAAGGGCGGGCGGCCCTTACCTGGCTGGCGAAGTCCCTCAGGTGAGCCATGCCTGCGCGATCCGCGGGGCCGTGCGGGCGGCGCTCCTCGGCCGGCGCTCAGCTGCGGGAGACAACACAGCGGCTCTGCCCGGTCCCGTCTCGCCCGCACGGCCCCGCCATCCCCGCGCGCCGGCCCTTCCCCGCTCCGCCCCCGCGTCCCCCCGGGGCCCCACCTACGGCCCTCGCCCCCCCGGCGAAGCGCTCTGCGGCGCCATGCCGGGACCCGGCGCACGGAGCCGCCGCCCGCCCGCCCTGGGACACCGAGCTCGGCCGCGGCGCCGGGCGCAACGACGCGGCGCCGAGGGGAAGCGGGAGGGGAGGCCGCGCCGCGCTGCCTGCTGGGAGCTGTAGTTCCCGCCCCGCCCCGCGCTGTCCGGGGGCCGCCGCTACGGACTGCGTGTCCCGGCGGGCTGCGCGCGGGGCGGGCGGAGGGGCTGAGGGGAAGGGGAGGCGCGGACTACAGCTCCCGTGGCCCCGCGCGGCCCCGGGCCGGCCCGTGTGCGGCGTGGGGTGGGGGCGACGGTGACAAGGAGCAGCAGCAAAGTCCTTGTGTTGGCTTCGTTTAGGGTAAGCCCTTAAGAAGTGCCTTAAGAAACGCCCCTGCCGGGCGAATCGCTGCCTGTGGGAGCGATCGGGGCTGGCGAGTGGGTTTCTGAAGCGACCCCGCTTTGTTTTCTGTCGCTGCCACCAGGTGGCAACCGCGGATTGCAGCCCCGCGCCTCTCACAGGAGAGCGGCGAGCAGCGCCCGGCCCTGCCCGGCTCCGCCGTGCTGCGTGAAAGGCAGCTTGGTCCGGAGAGGAGCCGTCTCAATGGGACACTGACGGCCTGAAGCGCTCTTCTGAAGCCTTTCGGAGGGAAGCGAGAGTTGGGCTTTGCCCTGCAGCTTTCCTCCTCGCTGTGGTTTATGGCTGCTGCCTAGACTGGGCCACTGAGCTTCTGTTCAGCAGCTGCTAGGCAAGCCCGAGCCAAAACAGCCTCTGCCTCAACTTGCAAGCTGTGCTCACAGTGTAAAATAGGATGTTCTTCCCCATCGGCCTTCTTTATGGTGAAGGTTTTGAACTGAAGCAGTGAGTGTCCTACCTGAATCTAGCAAAGCAAAGTAAGGGAGGAGACTGCTCCAAACCTGAAGTGCTCGTCCCTTCGGTGCGGGGCACAGGGCTGATGAGCTGCACTGCACCTGCTAGGCACTGGTAGGCATGAGGTGACTGCTTTGTGATGGCTGCCATGAACTTCTCCAAGCCTTAAACCTCGCTCCTTGTAGGAGATACAAGGAAGACTGTAAAGAGGAACCTGTCCCTGCCAAGACAACACACCGAGCGAGTGCTGTAGAAGCCCACTTGCTCTTGTGGTTCCCCTCCTTGAGCCCCCAGCTGTGTGGAACTATATAGAGCTCCAGCATTCTTGCTCCTGCCTGCAGACTCTATCACTACAAGTCTTGCAATACTGAGGCTCTCTTTCCCTGCCGGTATCATGGCTCTTAAGGCTGTTTTGAGTGTCAGCATATAAAAGAGCCTTTATCTCCCAATTCTGCTATTAAAGTGGAATAAGCAGGAGTGACTCTTGCAGCTGTAAAGCTCCAAGTCGAGCCGACTCCTGGGTTGGCTCGGCATCTTTTTCCCTCCCAGTGACTAATCCTTAAATTAAGCGAGGCTCCTTCCAAGCTGAGAGCACAGAGTACTTGTTCTTCCAAACCATGTTCCTTTGCAGCGGCAGAAAACAGCTGATGAAGCTGAATCCCAAACCCTCACAGACGTCGGCGCTCTGCTTAGGCAGGAATGGATACGGCTGATGTATCTGCAGGGACACTTTGCCTTCCCAGCTGGTCCCTTCTGACTGCCGTGGGAGCCGTGTGCTGATAGCAGGAGACCCCAGGGTGTCCCTGCTTAATGGAGTGAATGACAGGAGCCAGTGATGGGGGATGAGCTGCACAGCAGCCAGCACCTGGGGACAGAGCTGGCACTCGCTGAGCACTCGAAGAGACAGCCTTGTCTGGAACCACAGCACAGCTATGGAAATTAGTGTGTCTACTCTTTGAAACAGAGCACAGTGCTCTGCTGGAATCAACAGCGTGACGTCGTGCTTTCATTCCCTACCTGCTTTTAAACTGGAGGATGTGGAGGAATCCACTTGGAGTTGTTCACTGTGGGAAGTGAGAAGAAAGAGATGGCAATAGCCAGAATCAGGAAAGAAATGTTCTATAATTGCCTGCCATTGCCTGTGCAGATGGGCCAACCGGGGGCAGAGAGCTCAGCTCTCGTTCTGATGGAACCACGCTATACTCATGCTTGTGTTCATAAAGATCTTTGCAATCCAGATGACAGCCTCACTCACTCTCCCGAGACGCTTCTGACCCCCTTCTGAGTTCAAGGTTTCTTCTGTGAAACCTCCATGCTTTTCATGCCATTAGACTTAAAAAAATAAAAATAACACCACATGAAACTGATTACTTGGAGATATATATTCTGAGAAATGAGCTCTCGTGGTGCATATCTGAGACCCTTTGTGCAAGGGAAACCCAGCAGTCCATGCTTTGTTAAGGGAAGACTCCTCTTGCATTTGTCCAGAACCATTTTTAAACAGAAAGATGCACAAAATGAATTGTTTGAGGGCATTGTTTCTCAGATGAGGATTCTGAGAAGGCTTTTGTGTCTTGTGTAATAAGAAGCTGCAAAGCTACTTACTCCTTTATGCATCTTTCTGATGTGGGACTTGATGCCAGCATCAAAATCCTGTCCTTTGCTGGGCCAAAAGAACCATTGGCAGCTCTATGATGTTAATTTCTGTGAGGCTAAGTGATAATTCAGGCAAATTAGTGAATCAGTCTCACACACTGCAGTGGCTCCTTCTAGAAATGAAATTCTTCAATCCCGAACATATATTTCTCCTATCAAAACACTGGACGTGTGTTAGTGCCAGCAAGAAACGTGGCAATGGGTTGGTTCTGTGCTGGTCTGTGGTTACCAGGACACAAGAAACCAGACCTTGGGTGTAGAGGTGCTTTGGGAACGTGCAAGAGCTACTTGCACAGATGCTGTGCAGGTCTGCGTGAAGCTGATTTTACTCTCAAAACTCAAGGTAAGCATTTCCTACTTCTTTTAAATCAAGAAGCTCTGCCTGTTAAATGACTCACGCTGAACATCTACCCCGTGTTGTCACTTCTGGTAGAGGGGCACCTCTGTCCCTTAAACCACAGATGTTCAACAGGAAGCATGCAGGGCTGCACAGAGCCTGTCTGTCAGCCTGTCTGTCTGTCTGCGGTGGCCTCAGAGGAGCTGTGCTGGCTGCTGCAACTGCAGTGGGAAGCCATGCAGCTGGCTGTGCTCCCTCCTGGGGCTGGTACACACAGCCTGTTGCTCTCTGATACAATTCAGTGTGTGACCTGACTGTTTGTGGCTTCTTTCAAATTGTCTTCACCACGAGGGACGACGTTAAGCAACGCTGCTCCTCCTGCGGAACAGATAACCATTCACTTGCAGCTTCTTGAGCGTGGCTGATGGGTTGTTGGTGGGACCTGGTGATCTTGGTGGTCTTTTCCAATCTTAATGGTTCTATGATTTGTTTCTATAGTTCTATACTGAAGCATTTGCTGCGTCTGAAAGTTCCTCTGCTCGCTTCAGCAGAAAGCAGTGACTTGAATGAGATAACTCCCTCCCCCAGAACTGCAGTTTTGTGTATTTCTTCATTCCTTGGAAACACTTGCCTTAATTCTAGTTTAACTGATTGACCTCTCGTGTACTGCAGACTTCGGGTTTGAGCTGGCTGGGGTTCTGGACCATGGAAAAGGCCATCGGTGTCAGAAGCTGCTTATTCATTTCAGCAGTTGACTCAGTTCGGTAGCTGCATCAAACATGTTATTTCTCTTTTGCTTTGTCTCAGGTGCTTTATGAATTCTAACAGCCTTTTCATGTTTGCTCTTTTAATTTAGCGTGCAAAGACATCATTGCTTTCTATATATCTCTAACTGTGTTTGGATCACTCTTCAGGGAGGCATACACCAAGTGACACGAATGACCTGCTAAGCAGAACATGGCATGCTCAGCACCTGTGATGCATTCATATTTCTCATTTGTTTCAGCTATAGAATTGCTTTAGTACATAATTTTCCTCCTTTGTAGCCGAGAGAGGAAATGTAGCACTGAGCTGTGCTCACTTGCAAGTAAACAGGTCTTAATTCCTGCATGTCGCTGAGGCTCACCCTACCCGAGAAATGCAAAAACAGATTAAAATCAGTGACCTCAAACGAGATTTCCTGCTTGCTGATTCTGATGTATGATTAAAATTGACTCAAATCGCTTTGTCTGAAGTGGGCCCACCCTGAGCATCGTTGGCAGTGGCTTTGAGCAGCTGGCCAGCAGTTTGCTGGCATTCCAACGTGCAGTGCCAGCAGCTGATCTGTGGCAGCACTCAGGTGGGTGGCCCAGGACCAGCAGCAGCTCTTGCAGTGAGCCTGGAAAAGTGAGCAGGCCGTGCTGTGGAGCCCAATGAAGGTAGTGCTGGGGCTCTTCAAATTATGTTCGATTCTCCCTTCTTGCCTTTCAGAATCAGGCAAATGCTCCGGCCCAAAGCTGTCCAAGTAAGGGAAATTCTGGAGTTCAAAGCCAACAGATGTAAGCTAACCTTGCTTTGGGCACTCACCCTTCTGGTAGGAGGGGCAGCTTTGTCCTGGCTGTTCTCCAAAGCCAATCAGGATAGGTCAGTCTCAGGTAACAAGAAGTTGCAGTCTCTTTTCTTTGTTTTTGTTCCTTAGGTCTCTCCCGTCTCAGCTCATGAAAGCTGTAATCGTGGGAGCACTGGGAAAGCCGTACTTGGTGAGCTGTCTCTGCTCTTGCACAAGGCTGTGGTGATTACCTCCTGGTAGCATCCATCTGCCTTGTGCAATGCATGGGGCACTTCCAAATCACTGCAGCTGCACTTCTGTATGCAGAGGCGACAGTAGGGCTGTGGCTTCATGGACACTTGTCTGATGGCAAAGCTGAGGTGGTTTCCTTCTGCTGCCCTTCCCAGCTCTAGAGGCTGAGTCTTTCCAAAAGTCAGCAAGGGCTTAAGTTAAATGCAGAGCTGCGTCCTGAGTGTGCAGAAATACTTTGGGGCATGTTTAGGTCATGCAGACATGTGCAGGGCAGACTCCTCCTTGTTATCAGCTCCAGCAATCCATTTGCCCGTGTAGGACACAGCTGTGCCCCAGCACGTGTCTCCGGGCTTGCACATCAATGCGTCAGAGCTCATAAATGCTGCCAAGCCAGTACGGGACCCATTTGGGCTCCTGAGATGTCAGGGTCAGTGTAGGCAGAGGCACCTGCCTGCCTTCACTTGTCTGCACCTGTGAGAGCATCCCTGCATGGAGGTGGGACCTGGCTTCCATCCTGGGGGGCGATCGGTCAGTGCAGCAAGGCCAAGGCTCATCCTCTGCCCTTGTGCCTCAGAGACTGTAAGGGGTTCGGGGATGTTGACTTCATCCAGTGCTTTCTGCTCTCTCTATTTTAGTGGTACAGTATCTAAATGTTATTTGTGCTAAAAAATGAAGTTGTATATCGAACCACAGCTAGGAGCTGCTCTTTTTGGCTTGATACCCGAGTGGCAATGGTTGTGCTCTTCTTGGGAGATCAAATTTGGGAATAAGGGTGGGGATGGTGAGGATTCAGCTCATGGCACTGCATAGTAATAGGAAGTTCATGCCAGTTTCCCTTCAATGGGGTTGTACCCAGTCCTGGAGTACAGCATGTCTATATGTATCTGTATGTATGTATATAGGCGTGTTTATAACAGGAGAGTTGTGCCTACAAACGCCAGCAGTGAGCATGACAGCTAAGAGAAGAAAACACTGGTGTTAGTGATAATCTGTCAGATCCCTAAGCAATGGATTGCTTACTAATCCCGATGAGTGTAAACCACCAGACCTGTGTACTTGAGAAGGTGAACCATCTGGATGCTGTGGAAGGTAACGTTCCCTGCAACACAGCCCCTTTGTTCTGCTATAGGACACACAGCACTGCAAGATGCTGCTCAGGATGGGTTCCATGAGGCTCTGAACTGAGCCCTTCAGAATTAAGGGGAAAGTTCAAAACCCCTCTGTGTTCTGCTTGGGTCCCATTATGCTGCTACTTCCATGTATTGTTTTCCTGTCGCAGCTGGCAAAATGTTTCTGTATGAAAAGTGCTGTTTCTCCTCATCTCACTGATCCTTCTGTTAGTGCCCCATGTGGCTTTGAACCTGCAGCACCCGTGGGCACTCTCACAGCAGTAAGGGAAGAGCTGCTGCTTAAATGGGGCAGGAAAGGCAGCAGGGAAAGACAGAATGGTTGAGATGATGCAGGAGGGTCAGGGTGGCATGGTGGAGGGCTGAGGTCTATTATGGTGCTGGTTCTCTGCCAGAGTAGCCCTGTTTATGAGGTGTAGTCCTGTCTCTTCTGTGCTCTTATTTTAGGAAATGAGTGCTTCAAGCTTTTCTGATCCCCCCCCCACCTGAGATAGATAGGCAGGAGCTGTGATTTAGAGCCTGTTGCAGCCAAACCACTGCCATGCCAACGATAGCTACACAGGGAACAGTGTTTTGTGGTGAGATAAGTGTTTCAGTGCCATTTTCCTGGTAGTCCTGGTAGTCCTTTGCCACGAGGGATTCCCCAGTATAGATTTAGCCTCTAAATGTTGTAGCCTAAAAGTGCTATGGACAAAGGAGTTCATATGCTCCTTGGGCTGCAGCATTGTTCCTGCATGGCCGGCTCAGTGCTGCGTGCTCAGCTTTCATGTACCATCACCTAGAGAAGCATCTTCTGGTGTGACAGCGGGCAGGGAACCTCCTTAAGAGCGCAGAAAGGGGAGGAGAAAACGCAGCTCTCCGGCTCCCGCAACCCCACCTCCCGGTTATTTCATCTTCCTTACAAGGCTAAAGCTAGAAGCTTTCCTCTGCCTCTGGGTCCCTTAAAAGCAGCGCGGCGAGCCCCAGGGCTGTCAGCGGGATGTGGGGCTGATGGGGATGGGGGCACAGTGGGGCGGTGGAACCCTACACACGTTGACCCAGCTCTGCCGGAGGAGCACTGAACCATCCCATCAGGAGCCACCGAGGGGGACCAGAGCCCAGCATGAAGGGTAAATATATTTTTCATTGGCAAGAGCAAAAGTAACTGGCTTTGTTTAGTCTGAAATTCGTTACTGTAAGCAGCTGTCCAACAATGAGGACTGAGAAATGCATTGACTGATGCCTGGACAGAGCCTTAGGTCTGAGCCTGCTCCCCAAAGGAGCACTGGCTTAGAAAGACCAAGATGAATTCAGGTGGCTGAAGAAGTTCTGGGTTTTCTCTTTAGCCATTCACACCTGGGAACTTTTTTTTAGAACCTGATTTCCTTTTTTGCAGTCACTGAAGCATTTGATGCAGCAGTAAGTGTTGCTATAAAAACAGGAAAGAGCCGCAGAACCAAAACCAGTTCTGAGAGTGTGATAAGGACCAGGTCTTCTGCCACAGCCAAGGGCTGGTGGGACATCTCAAATGCTTCTGCCCCTCTGTTCCTGTGCTGTCCATAAGTGCCGTTCCTCCAGACAGATCCATGCCCCACTGCACTGGAATGTCTGCGTCGAGCTGAGGTTGCTGCAGCTGGCATTTGAGATTCAGGTTTTTTTTCCAGTTTAATTGAAACAAGATGAGGTTGTCTGCACGACTTATGAATCGTTTCCGTGTCTGACCATCCAGTCTGTCTGCAGTGTGATTCTGGGGCTGCTGAACGTGAACGGATAAAGGGAAAACACCTCAGTGGCCAGGAACTGCTGTGGGCTGTACTGCTGGTGGGGTCAGAGTAGCTGGGGGACAGAGGACATGGCCACTCTTGCAAATATGATTCTACCAACATCAGTGTAGCTGGAAGGCGTGATACCTGGGCTTCTGATTCGGAGTTCTGGAGAACTTAGAGATGCTCTTATTCAACAGGTAAAATGAAAAACCGTCTTTGGGAGAGCAGCTCCTGGGAGCTGTGATGGAGCCCCGCGGATCGCTGCTTCCCTAAGGCTCAGCCCAGCCTGGAGCTGGGTGGCTTTGCTGCGAGGATGGAAGTGCTGCGCCGCTCGTCCGTCTTTGCTGCAGAGGTGATGGAGGTGTTCGACAGGTCTCCCACTGACAAGGAGCTTGTGTCCCAAGCCAAGGCTCTCTGCAGGGACTACATCAACTCCAGGCTGATCCGTGCAGGCGTCAGCTGGAGCAAACCTGAGCACAATACCCCGGTGCCTGGAGGCAAGCTGGCTGAGGTGTCTGCCATCCTGCTGCGCCTGGGTGAGTCCCTGCATGCGGTCTGGGCTTGGGAATCTCCCCCAAGCAGCTCCTTGGCTTGCATGTCCTTCATCCCTTAGGTCATTGCTCAGCGCTGTGGTTCTGAGACCTAACAGCAGATGAAGTTTAACTGTGTAAAACTGCATCTGCGTAAAAGTTTTGTTTCTCTCCATAGTTTTTCTCAGCTTGGCAGTTTGAACAGGGCTTCTAGTGGTTCTCCAGGCACTGGTGGGATCCTAGCAGCTCCACACCTGGTCTTCATCAGCAGCTCACAGAGGTGGTTGCTCACCCAGCTGCAGGGATGTTTAATTAGGGGTAATTGCTTAGACGTGTACCAGAGATTTTGTAACAGCTGCTTTTGAGTGGCAGTGTGTTAGTGTGCTCTCTTCGCCTTTGCCTACCTCAATCATTTAGCAAGACCTTTTCTTGCTTTTAGTCACTGGGGCAGCTGTAGAATCTTCCATGCTTGGGCCATGAGGTACATTGATATAGGGACCCCTGCACCAAACTAAGCCTTGCGATGCAGGACAACAAGGATGGCTGTCTGTGCCCAGCAGCACAGGGCTGGGGGTGACTTCTAGAATCATGGCACTTGTGGACACCCAGCAGCTGGCAGAGCACTCAGCTGTGCACTTGGCGTGGCTGTAGGAGCTGTGCTTGCAGCCTGAGCACCTTCTGGCTGCTGCCCGTTGCTTGCCCTCGGCTTTAGGCTTCAGCCTTCATGCTCAAGTCAAGTACTCATCTCTAGATCCCAGCACTCTAGAAGGTTGCTTCCAACATCCCTCTTTGCCTGCAGGTTGGAATATCAGTTCACGTCTGGCTTGGAAACTACCATTGGCATTTGCATCTGATTTAATTATACCAAAGTTCAAACAAGTCTGGTGAAGCAACCTTTAACCGAGCCCAACCAACTCAGGGCCAGACTGGTTCCCCCGCTTTCTCCTCTTTCTACTTCTTTTGGATGTTATCCCAAATTTCTTTTTAAGGCATAGATGGTTTTCTTTTGGCTGGCTTTTATTAAATTACTATTCTTTTACATGTTTTCTCCCCTATGCTGAATCTTCTTTTGTTTTCGTCCATCTGTCAGCCTGGCTGCCTCTGTCTCCCCAATTTTTTCCTGGGCTGGGGTTGAGCCAGATCTTCTGTGGGAGGCCAGAAGGACTCTGAAGGGTGAGCAGGTGGCAGCCTGTGTCTGGAGGCATCTCCTGGGTGACTCTGCTACCACCGATTCTCCTCCAGATGGAGAAGTTTGGCTGACAGTCATGGGAACTCTGTGCTTCTCTGAGCAAATCTGCTTGGAGAGGGCCATGGCTTGCTTGGCTCCTGTGCAGCAAGAAGGGGGAGCTGTCCTTCTTAGTAGGATAGTCAGAGGTGGTAAAACCCAATGATATGGCCGAGAGATCTCAGACCAACCTACCACATGTGGCATAGGTCTGGTGTATCTGAACCAGAGGTTGCAGCAGCAGCAGGCTGCAGGCACTGAGCTCAGCCCAAATCATGTCCCAGCCACCTCTCTGGGCTGGGGACAAGGCTGTGTCCTCCCTGCGGGGCCAGAGCAGCTGCTGAGGATGTAAGGAATGGTGCCTCTTATCAGCCCTGGCCATGCAGGCTCAGGGTTTCCTCTTTCCTTGGCCTGTGTGGAACAATGCCCCGGGCACAAAGGGCCAGAAGAGTTCATCTGAAGCTGGGTTATGCTCATGTTGTGCTGAGTGCTGCAGAATAGTTTTATGAATTCAAGTTGAGCAGCTGCTGCTTAACAAACCCCTGATGGGATGATGCCTTTGTTCCCAGTTCCCATTTAATGCCATCCTCTGGGTGCTCGGTTGCCCTCTGGCTGGGACAAGCCACCTCGGCCCTGCAGTGACATTGACTCGATGGTCCTTATGGATCCCACCCAAGTCAGGGTGCTCAAGTGACCCTATGGATGTCTAGGGGCCGTGACAGCTCTCCTCTTCCCCTGGGTCCTCCTGTGCAGAAGGACGAGCGTTCATCTAGGTGGCCAAATGAGAACCTCTGTGCACACAAGGCCTTGGTCCCATGCCATGCTCACACTGTGCAACACTCCTACACCATCCATGACAGGTAAAACAATTAGAGATAGGGGTTAATGATTGCACTGGTCAGGATGGCTTGTTAGATTGCAGACGAAAGCTGTGCTGCTGATGCTCCAGCACAAGCCTGCTAGGAGGATGTTCTCTGTTTGTCCTTGCTCTTTCTGTCTTGATCTTCAAGCTAACCTGACACCTCCAACTGGGTCCCAGCTGGGGAAAAACCAGCCTTGGGGAGAAAGCACATCCTGTGTATGCCAGGATCTTTGCTGGGGAAGCCAGGCAGGCAAATGGACTGCTGGGAGTTGGGTAGGAGCTTTGCTCCATCACTCTGTGTGCAAAGAACAGAGCTGAGAGTCTCTGCCCAGTGCTGTGTGGCTCCAGGTGGATTCCTGGCTTCTGTCAGCCTCCAGCACGCCTGAGTCACTCTCATCCTCAGGACTTTTTTTGTACAGGTTGAGAAAGGGCGTATCTCCCAACAGTTCACACAGGTGTATGTGCCTCCTTTTCACTGCTGGCTTCATCCCTTTCGGGCAGTGGGGTGAGGAGGGCATAGGTGACACTGGGATGAAGGCCTGAGGTGCCAGGGCTGCCTCTAAGTGACCCTGAGCGCCGTGCTGCCTGTTTAACACCAGGTGGAGGGATGGCCCCAGCTGTGATTCCAGCATGCTGACCCCAAGTGCTTGCTTGCAGGGGATGAGCTGGAATACATTCGCCCCAACGTCTACCGCAACATCGCCCGCCAGCTGAACATCTCGCTGCACTCGGAGACGGTGGTGACGGATGCTTTCCTGGCCGTGGCTGCGCAGATCTTCACTGCAGGTACCGCGCCCAGACAGGCAGACAGGGCTGGGGCGGGCAGGAACAGGATGGGGCCGCTGTTATGGGATGGCTGCGAGGTGGGGCCAGGTTTCGGAAAGAGCCGTGGGCAGTTTGGCGGCATGCCCTCCTGTAATGATTTAATGAGCTCCTCCGTGCTGTGTTGTGCTGGCAGGGAAGTGCCCCATTCTGTGCATCCTCCTGGCGTTACTCTCTCGTTCCAGAAGCCGTCTCCTGCCCTGCCTCTGTAGGAGGTGGTGTTACCGCATCACACAGGGAGGTCACTCATTCCAAGCTCCTTTGCTCACCGCTGGCAACCGGAGCAGGTTCATTACACGGGAGCCTCCCTTGTTCCAGCTCATGCTGCTGGTGCTGGGAGCCAGAGCTAACTCATCACAAGGGAGTTCCCTCTTCCTGGCTTCCTTTCCCCCAGCGACAGCCAGGGCTGCAATGGAGCCTGCTGCTCCCAGCTGCTGCCTTGTGCTCAGAGGTAGGGCCACTCTCCCCTGAGCCAGGCAAACATGGCAGGCATGTCTGAGTGTGGCCATGTCAAAGGACAGTCTTGACATTTTAGTGCTGAGCTTTATTTGAGCTGAGGCTTACAGAAAAGCAGAAGTCAGGTTTGCGGGCATGGGTATTCGTAGCACAGGCAGGTAGGTTATCTTCTTAGCTGAGCACAGCTGACTGCATCCGAACCAGCCCACATCCCAAGCGACATGGGGAATTAAACAGAAAGCTGGATGGCTCCAGGCAGAGCAGCATGCCATGTGCTGGGAGAAAGTCCTGCAGCCTGCTGGCTGCTCACAGTGCACTCACAGTGTGCGTTTGTTGAGATATGGACTCGTTGTTCTTCAACTCCCAGCTCAGGAGTTGAGTGAGAAGCTTGAATGGTCTTAAATATTGTGGTCTTGTTTTATTTGTTGTTGAAAGTAAAGCTGGAAGTTGTATCTCTTGGCCCCAAACTCAGGGGTTTTGAGGTGGAAAGGTTGCAAGCTCCACCCTTTTAAGGGTGGCAGTGGGGAAGCTTTGGGGATGTTTTAGGAGCCCAGACTAAAGCTCTGCTGTGGGTGCTGGGGACTCAGTGCTGCGTTAGGCTCCAGCAGATGGTTGTGCATGGGCACAGGTTTCAACCTTACACTGCTCTGCATGCTCTGGTTTCTCTTCTTTCCCATCTCTGCCTCATACCAACCAGCAGGACAGCCTGTGGGCGTGAGGCTGAGGCAGTGCTTCAGTGGCTTTTATCAATTCCTTACTGTAGCTTCTCTTGCTAGAAGGCTGCTGAGTAGCAGAGGAGGAAGACTTCACTGATTTTAACATTCCCAAATCCTAGCAGCAGTCTCAAGACTCAGCATTTAATGTTAAATCCAGCAGATCCGTGCTGGCAGTGACAGCCAGACACTTAGTCCTCATTTATTTTGTCATAGTTCAGAGGAAGGAGGCTCTTACTGGGAGAAGGAAACAGGAGAGCTCGAATGCAGCCTGAATTTTCAAACCAATTACCAATGGCTAAAGCATCTGACCCTGTTTTTCACTGTCCAGTTTATTAAGAAAACAGCTCCAGTCTGACACTGCAGTGCCAAGACAATCTGAGGAGCCCATCAGTCACTCACAGTGCCTGTCCAGCAGTGGAATGTGAGTTTGACCCTATCTTGCTGAAGAGGACAGTTGTACCCCCCTGCTTGGCACCGCTGTGTAAATGTAGCACCAAGGGACATGGTCAGTGGGCATGGTGGGGATGGCTTGGTGGTTGGACCAGATGACCTTAGAGGTCTTTTCCAACTTCAGTGATTCTATGGTTCTATGATTATCCTGGTTTTATAGTTGTGGGTGCTGGTAAGCTCTTAATTAACAGTGCTTGGGCCGCAGTGAGCCCTGTGCGAAAAGGACCAGGGATGCATGAGGTTGCCAAGAAAACATACCTCCCTGCAGCTGGAATGTTGCTAGCAATGCACCTCGCTGCTGCCTCACCCTGCAGGCTTTATGAGCTCCCTGCCTTGTGCACATCTCTCTTGGCACCTTTTTCTCCACCAGAGGAGAGCACACTGAGCCCGGCTCATCCTCCAAGCTGCTGAAATGTAGCACTGGATTATGTTTCTCTGAGGTCTGAGTGGCAGGTCAGGCGGATGCTGAATGGGGTGAGGGCAGTTTGTCTGAGTGCTTGGGCAGCACAGTGCTGGGGGCTGCATGGCCACGTGCTCCCCTGGGCTCGCTGACATGCAGTGGGAATGCATTCAAGAGCAGCTCTTTCCTGCTAATTCATTTTCCCTTGGGCTCGCAGTGTTTACATACCTCCAGCTCCAAGGCTGGCCTTGAGGCTGCAACTTGTATTTCTTACTTTTAAAAACACCTTCTAAGTGGCCTGTTGCATTTTCTTCTGTTCTACCTCCGTGGACAGAAATTGCAGGGAATTTTCTGCTTTAATCACTCTTCAGGACCAATTACATCCAGCTGGTGCAGATGCATCCAGCTGCTGCCACCCTGCCTCCAGCAGCAGCGATGGGGAGCTTTGGCATGGAGGAATTGGGAGGGAAGGGATTTCCTACTCCCCTACCCCTGCAGCTTGGCTTTGCCAGGAACAGGAAAAGCAGCCTCAGGGATTGATAAGTTTGACCCTTATAGAGTGCTCTGTAAAGAGGGAATGGGAAGTGACCACTGAGCCCTTCACATCCATCACTTCGACAAGCATTGTTGTCAGTTTGTGTCATCTTTGTGAAGGGGAGGGCTCTGTCCCTGTGCTGGGGAGGGCTTTACCCCCTGAAATGTCTAGAATCTAACAGCCTGCAAGAAGCACCATTGATCAGTGGGGAAGGCAAGAACTGAAGGAGCTTTCCCTCCATCCTTCTTTGCAGCTGGACCAGCATGTCCATAGGGCAAACCGCTTTGCTGTGTGTTAGAACCACAGAGGTTGGAAAAGACCTCTGAGATCCCCCAAGTCCAGCCCCAGCCCATCCCACCATGCCCACTGACCATGTCCCTCAGTGCCACATCTCCATGGTTCTGAACACCTCCAGGAAAATAACAGCCACTTTATCAGTATCTTCCTACGATCCTGGGGACAGTGCCTATGGAGAACAGAGCATCACAGGACACTGCTGTGGGTTATTATTGCTGCTACAGTGCCTCGCAAAGTGATCTCTTGTAGATTTTGATGTCGCATCGGTCATGAGTGGAAGAACTGCTTTTTTGGAACAGTAAGTGGATATTCATCAGCATAACAAATCATTCCTGTGGCTGATACTTTGAATAGTTTCTCTATAAAGCAAACTTCCCAGCATAGCCAAAGGAAATCCACATACCCCCATTCTGTGTGCGTGCAGAGGGCTGCGTTGCCAGGTCGCTGCTCCTGCTAAAAGCCTGATCAGTGATTGCCAGCTGTGATGCCTGAGCGTGGAGGATTTACACCCTGTGGTGTTGGCTCAGTATGGGGATACCCAAGAGCTGGCTGGTGCCCAGAGCACAGCCCGGGCATGGATTGCCAGCGCTGCAGGGAGATGGCTGCTGCTGGGACAGCATCCATGGGGCTCGTGCTGCGGGCAGGCCAGCCTCACAGGAAGCTCTGCGTTAGGGAGATTAGATAGCTGGCTGGCATGGCTGGCTGCACTGCCCTTGGTGGGACAGGTGTGAGCTGTGAAATGCTCGTGGAGTTACCTAGTTGGAGATTGAGTCCAGGAGGACTCCAACTGTCTTGAACCCGTAGCTCTACCTCCCTCGTTTGGTCTTTGTCATGGCAGAATGGACTGTGAGGATGCTTACTGCTTATGTGCTCTGTCCATCACTTTGGAACGGGCTCTTTTGATCTAGAAAAAAAAGCAAACAGGAATGTTCTAATGTATTTGGGTGGTGTCCTTGGGCTGCTTCCTCCGAAGCTGCACATATGGGGCTAAGCAGTGGTCAAAGCATGCCCAGTTTTAGTCACTCACAGGAAAGCATGCAGGACCACGGCTGCAGCCAGACTCACACCCTCATGCTTACAGAGTGGGCACCTGTGATAGAGGAAGGTTTTGCCCTTCGATCTGTGTAAATGTGAGCACCCTCTCTTCTTTCCCCAGGCATAACATGGGGCAAGGTGGTGTCTCTCTATGCCGTGGCAGCGGGGCTGGCAGTGGACTGCGTGCGGCACGCACAGCCAGCCATGGTCCACACCATCGTGGACTGCCTGGGAGAGTTTGTCCGCAAGACCTTGGTGACGTGGCTGAAGAGGCGAGGAGGCTGGGTAAGAGATGCTGGCTGGTCTGGCTTGCTTCCCCACGGGCAGACCAGGAAACAGCCCAGTTAATGCATCTTTATGTAGAATAACATTGAGTGAGGTTGTTCCTACACCTGCACTAGGATCCCTTAGCTCTGTTACTATCTCTTCACCCTGTCCTCAACAGCATCAGCTGTTCTGGTCCTCAGCTTCCTGTGCACTAATTCAATCCTCACCCACTGGTGCCTCTTCTGTTCCTGTCCTGAATTTCTCTGGAGCAGGCACACAGTTGTAGTAGCAGACTGTAAACAGGAGCCATCACCCAGTGTCTGATTTCTGTGGTTCTCTCTATAGGCCGTGGGAAATACAATGCTCCTGTGGAGAGCAATTTGGAGTAAGAGCTTTTTAGGTGCTGTGGAATAGCCAGACACCTCACCAGTGACCTCCCCAGGAGCTCGAGCTGATGGCTGAGCTGTGGCAGGGTCAGAAGCAGGGCGATGTGCATGATGGGGGCAACTGGGAAGGTAGCAGTGTCCTGATTTTGGATCCCTTGCCACTTAAGTGCCATTGCCACCTTTGGTCATCCCTGCCCTTTCTAAAGCTGTCACCTTGGCTGATTGGCTGGGCTGAAGAATAACCATTGTATTGAATGCCCCGACTTGTTTCATTTTGTGTCCGCACAAATAATTGTGCCGAGGTACTGGAGAGGATGCCATGGGAAAGAACTCAGCAAGCTGCACTGTTGCTGTGCCTAAAATCCCCACCTCAGCCCATCAGTGAGGTTTAACCTGGGCACCTGTGGGGCTGATTTAAATGTTTTCTCTGAATCAGTTTTTCCTTTGGGGGGGAGGGGAAGTTTCCTTAAAATTGGAATGTTGCATAGGAATGTGTCCCCTCCTAGTTTCCCAACTAAGCTTTTGCCTTGTTCTGGTAAACCATGCATGTTCAGATAAGTTAACATCTTGTTTTAATTTTTGTGGTGTGTTGTTAGACTTCAAAACAAAGAGTTTGATAGTTCCAAATGGATATTTTTGGAAAGTCTGCATAGCAAGCAAACCACAGAGCCCATCCCCTGCCCAGAATGGGCTCTCAGCAGCTGAGGAGAGGAGCCCTGTCCTTGTCTGCTCCTGGTGCAGCCATTTCTACTCGAGTGCCATTCCATTTGCCCTGGTGCTGCTGAAGCCGTGCTGCTTGCTCTCAGGATCCGGCCCTAGGAAAGGGAAGCCCCTGATCAGACAAGAGGGCTGTGAAAGCTGCTGGCTGGTGCTGATTGCCTCCTGTTGTAAGCACACTTATCAGCAGGTCTGGGCTGCACAGAAGAGATAGCTTCCCTTCAGAAACAAGTGGCTCCTTCAGCTGAGGGGAAGTCTCCTTATCCCCGTGCCTTTGTGCTGTGTTTCCCTGAATGTTGTTCCTCTCAGCTAGGCACTGCAGCGTGACATTTCCCAGCCCTGTTCCCAGACGAAGTGGCTTTGTGCTGGAGCCCCTTTCATCTGCTGCCTGACCTCACTGCTGCTGGTTTGTCTTGGCCTGGCGTCCGCCTTCCTTCTGTGCACATGGCCCCACCACACACCTGCTTGGGCTGCCAAGAGGAACCTCTGTGCTCCAGGCTCTGCTGGCAGAGCCTCTGCTCAGCAGTAGGGGTCCGTATGGTCCCCAGTCCCATATTTTATAGGGTGGAGAAAGCCTCTAACTGACACGGTCCAACACCTCACAAGCACAACACCTCTGAGGAGAAAGAAGAAACATTTCACTCCTGGGGCGGAGGGGGGGGGGGGGGGTGGGTGCCATCTCTCCTCTGGAGCATTCACAGCCCTGGCAGTGGCTTTGCAGGGGAGTAGAAAGGTTTTTTTAGCAGCTGCATGGATGTTTGCTCCAAAGAAGAGCTTGAGACCTGAACTTGTTCAATGAATAAATAACAGACAAAGATCAAACTGTCACTGTAGCAGCTTATCAGTGCCTCACAAAGGCCTGTTTAATTAAGCGGCTTTGAAATTTTCAGTTTCAGTGCCTTATCTGGTATGCTTTGTTTGGATTACAATAACCAAGGCAATTGTTAAACAGCTGAGCAGTTGTGTTTATCTAAGCGAGCACAGTACCAGTCTCAAGGTGCTGCTGAGCATGGCTCCTCTCAGCTGGCCACAAAGAACTCACTACATCAGCACAGAGCAGGTGATGCTCATCTGAAGCCGTCTCTGCAGCTGCCATTCACCAGGTCTGTGCACCCAGCACTGATTGCCATGAGGCTCTGAAGGCAGGAGCCACGCGGCTCACAGGGAGCCATGGGCTCTGCTGCCACTGTGTGTTAAGACTTTGGCAGCTGCAGCATTTCTCCACCTTGCTGTTCACCCCAGGAGCTCCCCGTGCACTAATTCAGCTTTCTGCCACCATCTGCTCCTCCCTACCCATGCCATCTCTGCTCACTGTGTGTGTGCGAGCTCAGGGACCCCAAAGGCAGCATGGCAATGCAGTGTGCCAGCCTTCAGGCTTCCTGGGGCTGCTGTTATCAGACCTTCCACTTGTAGATGATCTTGGCATCAGTTAATGCAGCTGTATTCACTTTGTCCATTGTGTCCACCCTCTTGTTTTCTTCTAATTATTGCCAAGGTTGCTCAGGTGTGCCTCACTGGCATCTTGAATGCAGGTAGAAACACTGGAAAAGATTATCAGGGTGCTCAGTGATCCTCGTTCCTCTCTTCAAGGAGGGCTGCACTCTTCTCAGACGTAGGATCACAGAATGATTTGGGTTGGAAGGGACTTTACTCTGGGCAACAGTGCCAGGGTCTCACCATCCCCTGAGTAAATGATTTTTTCCTAACATCTGACCTAAGTCTCCCCTCTCTTAGTTTAAAGCCATTCCCCCTTGTCCCATCGTTATCAGACTGTGCAAAAAGCTCGCTCCTGCTTTTATGCTCCCTTCAACCACTGAAAGGCCACAATGAGGTCTCTCTGCAGCCTTCTCCAAGCTTAACAAGCCCAAATCCCTCAGCCTGTCTTCATAGGAGAGGTGCTCCAGCCCTCGGATCCTTTTTGTGGCCCTCCTCTGGACCCCCTTTAACAGCTCCACATCCTTCTTGTGCTGGGCCCTCAGGTCTGGATGTAGTACTCCAGTCAGTGGTTGCCAAGCCACGGCATAAAGAGAAAGCTGTGAGGCCAATGGATATTTTTCCTCCTTGTCACTCAGTTTTGGTTCACTTTTGCTGCCCTACAGTCCCTGGTATTTCTGAGAACCTCATCAAACTGATACGGTAACAGTGCACTCAGTGTCACAGAGCTACAGCCCATAGCTCCTTGTGCTTGGCTCGTGTTTGGCCACAACACCAATTTTGCAGGCAAAATTGCAGGTAAGCAAGTGAAAAAAATTGCTTACCTCTCCCAGAAGATGTACTTTCCTATCCACCTCTGTCCTGTTCGCTTTACCCTCCAGATATTTTCCGCTCTCTCCTCCCAGTCCCAGCTCAGATCAAGTCTCCATGAATTCACTGCATTGTTATTTCTGTTCATCGCTGGCTGCCATCCCTGTCAATACCTGACAGCGGCCGCCCAGCAATCCATACCTCTGGCCCGTGTGCCGGGCGGCACCGCAGCCAGCAGACACATTTCCACAAACAAAGCTTGCATTGCTCGTGATTTAAATCATGGGTTTGCTTCCTTGAACGAGTTCCAAATAAAACATTAAGGCAAGAGAAAAAAGTGCAAGCAACTTGAGCTGATGTTAAACAGGACAACCTCAGGGAAGCGTCGTGCTTTGCAGAAAGGGATGGGAAGGCTGTTGTTGCCAAGGCTTCTCCTGGGAAAGGGAGGAAAGTTTCTTTTCTGTTGCTGTTGAAAATGGAAATGCTCGCTGATCCTCCTGTAGCATTCCTTTCCCCAGGCGTGGCTTGTTTTGAGGTACGCAGTGGCCGGGTGGGTCTGGGCACGGCCGCTGACCTCTGCTCCCCCTCCTCAGGCAGACATCACCAAGTGCGTGGTGAGCACCGACCCCAGTCTCCGTTCCCACTGGCTCGTGGCCGCCGTCTGCAGCTTTGGGCACTTCCTCAAGGCCATCTTCTTTGTGCTGCTGCCCGAGAGATGAGCCCCACCGCCCTGTGCCCCATTTCCTCCCCCGCTCCAGAAGCAGTGGCCGTGGGCTCTGAAGAGGAGGAAGAGAAGAACTGGTACAGACACAACTTGTTCTCCTCTCCCTTAGCTGGTGGCAGCTGATGGACTTCATTCTCCCTTGATGGCCACAGGAGCCTCTCCCACCGTTCCTGTCCTAGAAGCCCCGTTTCCCATGGGGACCAGAGGAGGAAGGAGCTATGATTTGAAACGGAATGGAAAGAAGAGAGGGGGAGCAGCCCTCCCTCACTGCATGCAATCCTCTTTCAGTCTTCAGACTCACATTGTGTCACTTCTTGTTAGTGTGTTTTGCTAAGACTCCATCTTCTCCTCACTCCCTGGCTCTGCGTCATTGGGCTCTCCCTACAGCACAGCGTGGCAGAGGGCACCGTGCTGTGATTGGATTTGCATGGGATGAAACCAAATGTACCACCATCAGATGTTTCCCCCTCCGACCTGCCTTGGGAAATGCATTTTGTGGTGTGTGTGCAGGGCAGCTGCATGGGATGCAGTTTGCAAGGGCGCTGCTCTGACCTCCTACTGAGCCCACATGCATCACATCAAACAAGGGACTGAGCAACAACTCAGGTTGGAATTTTGCAGTGAAGATGAAGCTCAATGTGTAAGTGGGACAGGTGAGATGAGGGAAGCAGTAAGTGAGCTGCCTGGTGTTACGAAGGGGGAAAGCTGTGTCAAAAGCAACTGTTTTATATTTCTCCCTTATTGTCTTCAGGAGTACAGCCTATAGTCCTCTTTGTATTGAACAATAAAAGAAAGTAGGTGTTGTTTCGTTATTGTAAAGGGCAACGCATTTGTTTCCAGAGTTAAAAATTCCAAAAAAGGCCGAAATAGTGCAGAGACGAACACTGGAGCCATGCTAAAAATACTCCAGCATTTCCCCTGGTAGAAGATGTTAATGTGTTAAAAGCACCACCCGCCTGCTTCGTGTGGGGGTTTGGCCCATGGTGTGGCAGTGTCACAAGTGGTTGTTCCAGGGACAGGTGAGCTGCTCTTGTACAACCAGAGTGGGTGTAGTGTATGTGCTGAGCTGAGCTGACCACACTGAGAGCACAGAGAGCAATAACTGCAGTGGAAGCAGACTGCTAGGGGGATGCAGCTTCCTTGTCTTAAAGAAGCTTATTAAAACCAGACTTGTCCTTCCTGGAAGAACCCTGGCTGTGTGTTGCTTCGGCACAGACAGCTCTGCAGCTGGTAAAGTGCAGCCCACCTTGTCATGCCTCGTGGTTGATGGGGTGTGTGTGAGCTCATGGAGCCAGCTCGATCACACTGCAACTGCGAAGACCTTCCTCAGTTTGGATGCTAGTTTGAAATGTAATGCTTTAGGCTACGACTGCTCTTAGAGTAAACAAAGGATATCAGAGGGACCAACAAGTAACATCAAGAGTTAAAGGCACCAATTAAGTCAGTTTGAGAAAAAGATAAGAATGATAAGCCAAAGAAAGCAGCATTGCTGGAAAGGAATGTGCGTGGGTGGGAAGGGGCTGCACACGAGGCAGACAGCAGTTCCATCTGGAAGCTGCAGACAGTGAAGGGCTGAGGAGGATCCCTGCAAGCACGTCTCAGTCCTTCGCCTGCAGTAAAATGCAGCATCACGGGTGCTGTGGAGGATGTGGATTCCCAGTGATATCTGTGTGTGGTTTTTGAGAGCTGAATGCACACTATATGGCTGGGCAAGTGGTGTGTGGAGAGGCTGGAGCAGCTGATTCTCTGGGCTCGTGCTCTCCCAGGCAGACTTCTCCAGCTTGCTTCTTTCTTTTCCCATTTGCTAATATGTGTGCAGACTGGATTCAGCATGCTGCTTGTCCCATGGCAGTTAAACCAGGAAAATGCTTCCAAAGAGTCCCGTGGGCTCTCGTTGTGGGAAAACCATGTAGTGTACTGCCGGAGGAGCCCTGAGCTACCAGCTCCTAAACCACAATGGCTCTTAAACCATATTCCTAACTCAGCCCAAATTTTGGGGCTGTAGGAGTGTGTCTGCACCTGCTCCTGTATGATTTCTCACTCCCTGTGCAACAGCCACATTGACACCAGTCCTCCTACCAAAACAAACAGCAAGCAGTACTGTTTGTGCTGTCATGTATTTCTAAGCAGTGGTCTCAAGCCTGCTTTAGCTGGGTATTTGTACTGTGTTCAGCTGTAGTTGTAATATTTAGGCATTTCAGAGTGCTTCCGGAGGTCCTTGACAATCTCAACAAGTCTGTGGTTCTGTGGTTTCTTATCCTTCTGATCAGTCCCACCTGATGGAGGCATCGGGTTGGTTGTTTATCACCCCTGTAAACATCGTCCTTTTATGTGATGGGTAAAGATCTTGGAATTGTGTTGAATTTATTTAGCTGCTGAGGAAAAGGACACCATTTGTGGAAGCTGGAAGAGGAAGAACCAGGTAACATGGCTGCCCCTCACCAGCTAGCCTGCATTCCTTATGCTCACATAAAGTGCTATGAAGTGCTGCTGCCTTCCTGCCACACTGAAATGGGCTTAGGCTATTGTTCTGGGGGGCATGGGAGATGCCCAGACAATAGCAAGAGGAGGGAGAAAGGGCTGCAGTGGGGAAACAGCACTCAGTCAATGGAAATATTTGTTTTATCAGAACAGTAGAGAGTAGAAAAGCTATCTTGGCTGGGGTGTTCCAGTGACAGGCACTTGAGCAATGCTTACCGTGTCCTAGAGCTGACATTGCTTGAGATGCAGCCTCACTTACACAGTCCCTGGTCAAACACCAGCACTCAGTTCACCTTCTTCAGAGCGCCTGGAGGAGCTGAAGTGGTCTCACGATTGCCCAGTTGACATCACGTGCTCCTGCACTGCCATCTCTCTTGTAAATGGAAAGAAAACAATCTGTGAAGCCCTTAATTTATCGTCAGGCTCGCATCTGTATCTTATACTGAAGTACAAAAGAGTCAGGGAGTGACATTAGGGTTTCCTGCAGAATTGAAGTACTAAACTTCCTCATTTTCAGTCTACTTGTTTGGACTTTGAGAAAAAAACTCCGTCTCATTTTCTATGATTCTTCTTTTAGTGAGCAAGCTGTGTGTGTGGATTTTGTGTGCGATTAAGTTGAAGATGAAGCAGGTCTCGAGTCTCTCAGATGGCTTTCCGAGAAGATCAGGCCCCCAAGTTGTTCCGATGGCCTTGCCAAGAGCTTTCTTCACGTGCCTCTCACCCACATGTGGTTCCTTGAATTCCATTTCCTCACTGATGTTGTTTTTCTGTCATTCTAGATTTTGTAATTTTTGATAGCCATAAATTTGCCACGGTTTAATTATTTTCTTGGGGCAACATGAAAACAATACATTTCACCAAACCAAAGACAAGGAAACAGCAGCTTAATATACTGCTGGCAGAGTCTATAAATTTTTCTTATCCAAGTGGTTTGACAGATGGAGTTTAAATACTCCCTCAGAAAAGTCTGTAACCTCTTCAACTCTAAACATTTTGACCCACTGGGATTATGAGCCTGCAGCGGAGCTAAACAGAGTGATCCTCAGCTGAACTTTACACCACCGTGCAAGACCTGGAAGTGGATTGCATGTTCAAGCAGAGTCTGTGGGAAATAGAGTACTCCTGGGTCAACCACACGATTGACCAGCGGGTGTCCAGGCAAGGTCATATAAAAAGACTTCCCTTCCACAAGAAAAAAATTTAAAATGTGTTGGGAAAATAATGTCCAGCTTCCTTACAAATATATGTCAGACTTCGATCTCAGAAGAAACTTTGTCTCGTTCCTTGGTTCAAAGCTAATGCTAGCACTACAGCTTTCATTCTCCATCATAGAATCATAGAATCATTAAGGTTGGAAAAGACCTCTAAGACCATCAAGTCCAACCATCAACCTACCACCAATATTGCCCGCTAAACCATGTCCCTCAGTGCCACATCTCCGCCGTTCTGAAACACCTCCAGAGATGGTGACTCCACCACCTTCCTGGACAGCCCATGCCGGTGCCTCAGTGCTCCTTCAGAGAAGTTGTTTTTCCTAATATCCACCCTGAACCTTTCCTGATGCAACTTAAGATCATCACCTCTCATCGTATTGAGATCTCCTCTGAGCCTCCTTTTCTCCAGACTGACCCATCTCAGCTCCCTCAGCTGCTCCCCATAACACTTGTGCTCCGGACCTTTGCTGCCATATCTCTACTTTTGTCAGATCTTGGATGGCTAAAGCTGAGCTCAGAACAAAGGGCTAAAGAAACCGATCTCCTGTTGTTTCCACTGCTGGTCCTATCTCATGACCTTCTCTCGTACTTGTATTATTCCGCACCGCAGCTAGATAAGGTGACCTCCAGAATGCTCTATCCCATGCTGGAACATGACCTTGATCCCAAGTCCCTTCCAGTCCACAGAATGGCAGGGGACTGTAAGGTACAGAGAGCTTTGTCGTCACTGATCTGCTGGGAGGCAAGAGGATGGGCAGGACAAGCCCCACACCAGCTCTTGAACCCCAGCACAGCCAAGCAGAGGAACTGCAAGGTTGAATCCGAAGCCCTCTCAGTTTCACAACGTCATCTGTTTGCACCTCATGTGACAGTGCTGTGCTGTGGTCACCACAGAGGCGGTTTTGTTCCCGTTTCCCACCAGAATTAAGCCTGATTTTTCTGGTAATCTGAAGATTAAAAAAAAAAAAAAAAAGCCTTTTATTTTAATCTCATTGGCACTTCAAAGGAAAATTTGAATCATCACTAAGCTGCTGGAACATTGCTCTCAGTTCCTCAGCCAGGAGATACTAAGAGTGCCTTCTGAAGCCTGGCAAGCTTCCACTAGCAAAATCCCTGTCCTGTTCAGTGCTGGAGGGGCTATCAGAGCTCCTAGGGAACGGTGCCTGACCCCATGGCCATCCCAGTAACGCAGCAGACTGCTTTCTGTCCCAGAGGAGGTTGAGGGGAGTCCTCATGGCAGCCTCCATCTTCCTCTTGGTGGCCTGCAGCCTCATGGTGGCCTATATCTCCCTCATGGCGGCCTGCAGCCTCATGGTGGCCTATATCTCCCTCATGGCGGCCTGCAGTCTCATGGCGGCCTATATCTCCCTCATGGCGGCCTGCAGCCTCATGGCGGCCTGCAGCTCTGAGCTGCCCGATCTCAAGGAGCATTTGGACACGGCTCTCACACAGAGAGTTTGCCTTGGTGATCCTTGTGGGTCCTTTCCAACTGAGGATATTCCATGATTCTATAAGTCTTATGCAGGATGAGAAAGGATGACTGGTGCTTGTGTTCACAGCATAGGCTGTGGTTTGCTCTTGGCACTCCCTGGGCTGGTGCATGCTGCAAGCCATTGGGTTGTGGCTGATGCTAAATTATCCAAAACTGTGAAAAGATGCTTCAAATGTCTGTGTCCTTGGTTTTTATGGCTTAACTGGAGAAGGAGAACAGCGCTGCTAAAAATACTTAGATGTTCAGTGTAGCATTCTGTCTCTGAGGGAGAGCAACGGCCTCACAAAGTGGAGCCAAGGCTGTATATTACTACAAGCAATAAACCTACTGGAGTCTGTAGCTGGCATGCTCTAAATTATGAGCCAGTCTTCCCAAAGCTTACAGACAGGAGAAGTAGCACAGCAGCCTCGCTTAAATTCAAGCAGATTAATTAAGGAAAAATATTCAATTCAGTAGCATGCTCTGCGTTATTTTGAGAGGGCGTTCACACACCTGAGGGCACAGCAGCCCCCATCACCCTGCACCTCGGCCCTTCAGCCCGTCGCTGCATGCCATCATGACGGGGATGTCTTGGGGAGATAGCTTCTTACTGAGAAGCGTTTGTTGACTGTATATATTTATATCTACAGACATAAAAATTTCAATCACTCCTTCTTCTGAAAGGCGTAATAGCAGCTGAGAAAACATATGTCCTTTTTCAAAGGGCTTTATTTACATTAGCATCAGAGTGATTCAGTACGGAGGCACCAGGCAGGGCTGGAGGGGACTTGCTTCTGCCCTTGAAGATGGAGTAGAGGCTTACATCAAAAGTGGTATTTAATCCTGCTGTATTTCACTTAAAAGATTTAGCAAAGTGCCTCCCTTCTACTTCAGCAGTGTCTCCAAGCGCTCTCAGGCTTTAAAGAAGTAAAATTCAGAGTGGTTCTTCTTATTTTGAAAGCTATCAGTGGTCAGCTGGGGGACAGGAGGAGTCCTCACATGCCCCAATTCTTGGCCCCAGCCTCCCCAGCTCCAACACTTGTTCTTCTGCTGCAATCTCTCTGACATTTCCCAATCTTTTCACATTCATATTTTAACATTCAACATCAAGGTTACTCCAAGACATGTCCATACAGGGGTTGGGTGCTGTGGGTATAGCCATCTGTGCCATTAAGCCAACCCAAGCGGCCACACTGCAAACTTAATTCCTTTCAAAGGAGTGCTGGAGTCAAAAACTGGTGCAATTAGAGGGAAATGTGGGAGAGGTTCACTCATAAAAACTCCTCCACTGTTTTTTGTTTGAGCTAATGGGTCCCTCAGCTGATGCAATCGGAGCAATTTGGTTCATGATGTGAAGGGAAAAACTATGGGGAAGAGGGCAGCGGGATGCTGCTGGCTGGTCCTGCACGTCCCACTGTCAGCCTTTCAAGCTTCTCTCTTCCTTCAAGTTGCATGCAGGGTTTTGTGGCTCCCCGGGGCTTTCTGCAGCTTTCCCCAGAGGCCAGCTAAATCAACGCACAAGTCAATGTGTTGTTGCCATTCATATGTATCCAAATGAGGAGGAATAGCTTTACTTGGGTGTGTTTAAAACATTTCTAAAAACAGCTCGCCGTTTTGACCTAAGAAAATGCATGAATGATTTCCAGAAGAAAACTTGAGATCCAAGCACACTTACTACGTTTACATCTCCTGTGATACAGCTGCTCCGGCCTCACTTTCCAGGAGCAGGAGCAGCAAGAGTGTGCAGAACACAGAGAAAAAGCTCGGAAAATATGTGCACATGTGCCTGTTCTCCAGGCACTCATGGGAGAAGATAAACAATTTGCTTGGACATAATCCTGACACCTTCCTCTCCTCATTTAGTAACCACTCAACCTGCTGGAGAAAGTGTGTTAGTTGACTTAAAAGCTGTCACAGGACCTAAAGACTGTTTATCTCCTCCTTGGTGGCTGCTCTCCGGGATGGCCAACTTGCTGGGTCTTCATGGGATGTTTGCAAGGAGGTGCTTAGCAAGGAGGTATATATGCTGCTTTCATCTCTTCCTGCTACAGTGCTGTGAAAAAATAAAGCAACGTAAAAAAGAAAGGGCAGAGTAGGAGAGCTCACTGCTATTATTGCTGCCACCTCTTCTTTGCCTGGGCAGTATGCAGAGATGTGTTCGTGGTCTGCATGCGCCAAACCTGCTCTGCCGTGCCATCCCAAGCTGCTGCTATATGGGCAGAAGCACCAGGAATGGCTTGAAAGAGTATGCCAGTCTCTGCAGCCCTGTGTTTCTAACACTTACCAGCGTTTCCCTGTTACTGCTGTGGTTGCCTTTGAAGGCTGGAACCAAATTGCAAGCTCCCTGGGGGCCGCCTTGTTTGTATCCAGCTGGACATGGGTGAAACTATTTCTAGTCTGGATGGGTGCGTGGAATCCGGCTCCAAAAAACGCCTTTGCTGCAAAAAGTGTGTGTTTAGCCCAGTCTTGTCTCAGAGGAAACACTGTTTTATTTAAACACGTGATCATCCATAGAACTTGGATAACGAACGTGGAATTAAAAGAAAAATCTCCGTGCCCAGACACATCAGTGCTTCAGGCAACAGGAAAAAAGAATATTTCAAGGTTGGAAGTCATAAACAGGCAGTTCTCCTTTAACACAGTGCTGGTAGCCCGGCCCCGTTAATTACTCTTGGGCTCGAGATGCTCCATGGCTCCTGGGTCCCTTAGCAGTGGGCTGCAGAGCTCCCCTGGGCTGCCCGACCTCTGCTGGGGCTGCCCTCTGTTTGTTTTCTTAATGCTATCTTTTTCTTTATCTGCAGAGCTGGCCTTTTCCATATGTTGCTTGCTGAAGGCAGCAGCATGACAGATTTCTTCTTTCCCCTCAAAAGTCAAGGCTCAAATAGTTGAGTGGCCCTTTCGGTTGTGTACGTGGTCATCCAGACCATGTTGCGTGGGAATAAACATGACATTACTGCTACAGCACTGCTGAGCCCACGCAGCTGGATAGAAAGAAAGGGGGAGCTCAGCACAGACACTCTGCTAAGGAGGAATTTGGGTGCTTGCAGCTGCTCCCTGTTCTCCCCCATTTTTCTCCTCCCAGCTAGCTGTGTCTGTGCACAAGGGCATCTCCTGGGAGCAGGACCTGGAGGCAGCCTCCATTTGAAGGCTGTAGAGGGAACTACAAGGCGGAACATGGTTACTTGAGCTTTGTTTCCTTTTGGAAACCAGGCTAAAAAGCACACCGTCAGCTGACAGCTCCATCACCAGCAGCCAGCATCAGGAACGGGGCACCCCTGATACATGCATACAGTACACACCACATTAAAGCTGGAGAATTGCTGATCTTCCACAAGCTGTTAACGACTATGTTGGCTCAGGTGGCTGCTGATGTCCCCTAGGGAAGCCCAGGTGGTGCTCACTGTGGTGCCAGCCCCATTCTGGCAGCCCTATAGGAGCTCTACTTCCTCAGCCCCTTCTGTACCTCCTTAGTTTGTCCCATTTTCTTTTTCACCATACAGTGCCCTAAGGCTGCCTTGTGTGCTTCAAGGTGTGATCGTGTTGCTGATTGTGGCCATTTATGGCTTCTCCATGACAAAGGTATGAAATCATCTTGAAACCCTCACCCAAATACATAGGTGTACCTGTAAGCCTTCACCGCCTGCAGGCGTGCAGCCCAGGACTTGTCTCAACAGCGCTGCAAAAAATCAGCAGTTTTCAAGTTAAAAAAAAAAACCTATCAGGCCATCCAGCTAGATCTTGTCAAATCCTCTCACCTGGGGGGATGCAAACTCTCATTTACAAGGAAAAAAGAAATAAGGTGAAGCTAACAAGTCTCAGTTGCATCCACACCTGCTCCTGTCCAAAAGCTGATGTCAGCACAAAGCTCAGCTCGTGGGAAGCTGTGTGTGGGGTGTCTCATGCTTCGTGTGTGCCCTGCATGCAGGGAACTGGGGCAGAAATGCTAGGTCATGGCTTGAAGCAGTGATTGAGCACCTGGTGGAAGGCAGGGCCAACCCAGGGGAGCTCAGGTGCATGCAATGTACCTGAGTGATTGGAAGGGTGGAGCCAGGATGCACCTCTTCCCAGACCTCATTTAAGGGTTGGCAGTGGTAGTGAGGGTATCTTGCTGGGGTTTTCTGCCTGTCTGAAGCCTTCTGAAGGTAAGCAGATTATTTCCTTTATTTCTGCGCCTAGAATTGTTGCATTTGAGTATATCCTTACTTGTTGCAGCCTGGGACTTTGCTGCTATGCTGCTGTTGCTGTGCTTTCCATTGTGTTGTAGTATTACAAGTGTGTTTCGATAGCCCTGTATCTGCCTATTGTCTCTGACTTGAGAAGGAAACTGAAACCCAGTGTGCTGGGAAGGAGAAGTTCAAAGTAATTGTAGTGATGTTAATTCCATACATTGGTTTTTCTCATGTGGTAAGAATACACAGTTCCCTTCAACTTGGTAACCTTAAGGAACTTGACATTATTTCAGTGTAAAAGAAAAGTGGGGTCTGTAATGCATGGACCTCATGGCCATTGTAGGTTCTGAAGCCTGGTTGTGAACCTGGCAATAGCACCCAACAGGTGGCATGAGCCCAGCACTAGCTGGGGAGAGTTTGGAGGCAGTGGTATTACTTCTTTCCTCAGCTCATGGTGCCTGTGGGGAAGAAGTGAAGGATGGAGGAGGTGACACCTAGTTTGTGTGGTGGGGCTCCAGATGAAAGCCAGATCATAAAGTCGTAGAATGGTTGAGTTGGAAGGGACCTCAAAGATCATCTGGCTCTGTCTCCCCTGCCCAAGGCTGGGTTTCCACCCACTGGATCAGGCTGCCCAGGGCCCCATCCAACTTGGCCTTGAATGCCTCCAAGGACAGGGCATTCAGGACCTCTCTAGGCAAGCACTGAAGACCATTTCATTCATCAGCCCAGTTCCTTTGCATCCCAAAGCACATGGAAGCGTTCCTAATGCATGCAATAGGAAATGTTGGAAGGGGGTTGCTAAGGGCATCCACAAGTCTGCTCCATGCCAGATGGAGAAATGCAGGAGGTGCTGGTGGGGGGGAGTACAACAAAAGAAAGGTATCAGAGCCAGCTGGCAGGGCCTCCAGGGGGTGAAGAGGGCTGGTTGCCCAGCTGGTAGATGAGGTGGGTGTAGAGCAGAACCCAGGTGTGTGCAGGCTGAAGCCCAACGAGCTGCGAGCTGCTCTCTTGTGTCATTACATTTAGAGACGAGCAACCAGGATGTGTCTGAAAAGGTTACCAGGCTCCTTTCTAATGACTCATTTCAGAACAGTGGCGTCAGTAAGCCACAATTTTTGCTTTGCTGTGATTTTAGAGGGTGTGAAGTACCAAAAAAAAAAAAAAAAAGGGAAAGTAAAGAAGTCAGTTGAGCCCAAGTGATGGCAAGGCTGCATGGAGAAGCCAGGAGTGGACCACAGTGCCCGTGTCTCAATGTGCAGTGCTCTGAGTGAAGCTGCAAGAGCTCTGAAGACATCCAAAGTCTGACAAATCGCTATGGGTGTCCCTGTGCCTCTGAACTGATTTCAAAGAATGATCTCTTTTTCTTTTTTTTCCTCTTCCAAAAAGAAAGCAAACAATTTTGAGCATCAAATGAGTACCGTTGCCCTGCCCAGCATGTTGTTGCCTTCTGCTTGCCGCCTACATGCGTTGCTTTTATTTCGTGGCTTTCTTGAGGGGGAAAAAATAAATGTTGTGTTGGAACGGGGATGTGAGCTGCAGCCTGGGCTGCTGCCGCCCTCTCCTGGCTCCGATGGTGCCAAGAAGCAGAGATTTTCCAAAAGAGAATCCTGCAAGCCTGGGTCCATTTCCCAAAAGAGATTCTTGCAAGCTGGTGCCCAGCTGGCCTTGCCCATGAGCACAGCGTGGCCTCAACCCCACCGCTGCCTCCTTCCTCCCCACCCTGGTGCCTCCTTTTGTGTATTTTCAGTACCCTTTTTCAGACTTCTCCTGAGCTTTCCCATGTAGGGAGAAAAATGTCGTATCCCAGGGATCCTCCTCGTGTTGGCCTCTCCAAAATGTGCCCGCTCAGGGACTGCAGGATGACGGAGCATCCCATGCGGCACGGAGCGCGCTGCATGCAGCAGCTGCCTAATGGTTTCAAAAGCCACTTAGCGGCTTATTGCGGTGTGAGTGGGTGGAAGCTCAGCAGCAGAGAGCGCAGACATTCAGAAGCAGCCTTGCAGCCCCAGCTTTCCTCCTGATGGAACGTAGGAAGAGGAGGTTTCTTTTCCCAGAGAGCTGCTCCTGCTCTGTGTACCTGGCAGGGCATGGAGTTGAGCACCAGGAGCCTGGGCATAAACAACCATGTTTGTGTGCCCCAGACCCTTCTGCATGCTCTGTTGTGCTCCAGGTCCCCACAGTGCCATTGCATCCGGGAGATGGGGATCCCCAAGGCAGTGTCAGCGGTGCTTCCACTAATGCTCTTCCAGTCAGGGATGGAAAACTCAGTTGTGGGCTCTGAAATGTGAAGTCCTCAAGCCACAACTCAGGTTGCAGATGAAAGTACTGGTCTATTTATATGCTCCCCTTCAAAAGCTGGGCAGACCTTTGGCTATCTATTGCTTTTTGAACAATTTCCAGCCCAACTATATCCTGAGGTAGAGAATGCAGAAACGCATTTGGTAAATTATGTATGTGTGTAGGGCTGTGGTGATGTGCTCCTCTTTGTGATCTCCACTTTTCCAGGCAATTATGAATACATGCCTTACATCTGAGCAGCTTTTGAGCTATGTGTCTGGTGAAACCAAGCTCTTTCCTCAGCAGGAGGAGACAGGTGGCCCTGTGAGGCAGAGGGGCAAGGCACTGGTCCCAGGGGCCTGCAAATTCAGGGGGCAAATTCATGATGCTCTGAGTAATTAAGAACTTAAAGACTAATGTGGTGTCAAACCATCAGGGGTTCAGATCCTTCCATCCTGCCCTGATACAGCCCAAACTGCAGCTGATGAAGCAACAGGGAGTTACGGGGGTCTTCCTGGGGGTTGCATCATGACACACAGGATGCTTGTGTGAATCCCACCTGCTCGCTGTTCCCTGGGTTTGGGTTCCACCACCCCAGGGCCATCTGTTTGCTGGCTGCCAGTGCCCTGGTTTTCCTCTGCCTTGCCCTCAGCCCTGGTGCTTGGTCTGCTGCAATCCCCATCAAAATGGGATTACTGGGCATCAGTGTCTGGGGCTGAGCTTTTCAGCAAGAGGCCTGGCAAAAAGGATGTACATCTGTGTATGTGTGTATCCTTAGATAAAGAATGCACTTAGAAAATACCCCCCATCCTGACTGCTGGGAGTTGCATTTTGCTGCAAGGCCATTTCTTTCCAGAATGCTGGCACAGTGGGGAATGTTGTGCTGCACTGTACTCTCACTGCTCCTTCCCAGGAGTGCACATCTGAGCATTGCTGGGGCTTTTGTGGTGGGCTTGCTTGCCAAAACGCAGCTGGTTGCCATCAGCCCTCCAGGTGATGCCAGCAGGGATGATGCAGCACTCCCAGCACCTTGGAGCTTTTCTCCAGCCTGGTGGCAGTGAATAACATCCTTTCACCCAAATCAAGTCCTCATGGTACAACCCCATCCAGACAGCCCAAGGTTTAAGTTACATGGTGCAGCTTATTTAGCTTGCTGGCTGTTAAAATCCTGAGGAAAACCACTGCTGAGAGCTGTGTTTCAGTTCCCAGTGCCCTTGGTGTGGTCTCAGGTTTCCAGAGGTGAGTGAAGGGGACAGACGCTGCCATACCTACTGCTCAGGAGCAGTAATATTAGGTTGCACCACACAGGACAAACCGTCCCCATCAGAGCGGATCCTCATTCCAGACATGGCTTTGTCAAAGCACTGCAAGTCCCAAAGATGGGGATGAGCAGGCGGGCACAGACCCCACGCTAACCAAAGTAGGGTGAGAAGCCCCCAGCTTGGCATCTGCCCCTTAGAAAGCCCCCAGTATAGCATCTGGCAGCACATGCACAGCACAGCCCGGGAGGAACAGAAAGCAAGATTCTTTATTGTACACAGTACAGAACGTAATGCGGCTTTGCAGGAGATACATAGCCCTGCTTGAGTAAAGGTTATTTCAATCAGTCCTCAGATTAACCCCCTCTGCTCTGCACTGAGCAAATGTTCCTAGCCATCCCCGAGGCATGGTGCCTGCAGTCACCGCTTCCCGACGGCACCGGGCACACTGCATGCTGCAGGGACAGCCAGCCAGCCTGCAAGGGTTAATCTTCATACTTCCCCCAAAAAAGAATGGATCAGTCCAAAAACAAAAAACAACCAACCAAAAAAAAAACCCAACAAAATAAACCCCCCCAAAAAAACAACCAAAGAAAAAAAAAGAAAACCCAAACAAAGCTAACTAAGGATGAGAAAAAATTTCCTATACAGCATTTACAACAAAAAACATGTAGCCATTAGGGGTGGGGGGGAGGCAGGGACGTATATATGAGAGGTGGAGGAGTGTAGGGAGGAGTGGTGGGCAGGGGCCAAAGGGAAGGGACCCCAGCCTGGCCCTGTTATACGCAGAGGGAAGCAGAGCCCCTGGGGGCAAGGATGTGAGCAGTGAAATGGAGTGGACCAGGTACTTCGGGAGGCAGCCTGGTGAGCCGCAGGGGCATCGGCACAGCAGCCGGGCTGCAGAAAATAGCTTTGCCTTAAAATACAAAAAAATCTACAAAAATCAGTTAGAAATCTGTTTATCTGGTTTTGTTTTCCCCAAAAACATCCCCCATCACCCCCTCTCCCCCCCCAAAAAAAAAACCAAAAAAGAGGGAGATAGCATCACAGCCCCCCTCCTGTGAAATGAAACCCATCGCATACAGCCTGAGCTGGGAGAGGTGATGGGGATGTGGAAAGGAGTGGGGCAGGCTGACGAATTGTTATATTGGAGAATAATGCTTGCTGGGAAGAAAGAGGGACGGGGAGGTTGGTTGTGTCTGGGAAGAAGGCAGAAGGCTCCTCCAGCTTGGGGTGGGACGCCGCACGCATCAGCCCCGGGGCGCCGAGCCCCCCAACACCCCCTCGTCTGTGCAAATCAAAGCCCTTTCCAACACACAAGGCAGCTACGCGTATTGTGATCGATGCAAAGCAGATTGTCGTGACAATTCGCTACAGTCACACCGTCTAGACCAGTCCCACAGGCGCTGCTGAAGCCATCAGCCATCGCATGCTCGCGAGAAGCGTGGCCAGGGTCAGAGACTTGGTGCTCAGCTCCCAGCTCCCCAACACAGCTGTGGGACGCTCGGCGCCAGCCTCGGGCAGTCCTATGCACTAGCCCTTGGACAGTAAGGTTGCGAGCTCAGCGCTGACACACACTGGGCATTTTAGACTCCTCCAATTGCGCTTAAAGGTAAAGGCCAGTTTGTGTGCGCGCGCACGCGTTTCTTTCTTTTTTTTTTCTTTTTTCTTTTTTTTTTTTTGTTGTTGTGTTTCACTGTTAAAAGAAATGGCAAAAAAATACTCTTTACAAAACCTTTGCCCTTGTTGGCCCCCAGCAGACGTGCGTGCTAGCACTGGTCGCTCCGCCAGCCGGCCATCAGTAGGCAAAGCCCTCCGCGTAGGGCAGGCTGCCGCAGTGCTCCACCTCCAGCAGGTAGGCAGGGCTGTCCTCAAAGTGCGTCAGCGGCAGGGTGTCCTCCTCGCTCACGTGGCAGTCGGGCTCCGCTTTCAGGAAGGGCCGCTGATTGTCGGGGTACGCCATGGAGAAGAGGGCGTCGGGGTCACACACGAACTTGTAGACGTACCGCTCGCCGGCCACCTGCAAGCAGAGAGAGTGTGAGCTTGGGGGATGAGGAGCTTGTCTGACAGCAGGGTCACCCCATCGTGCTGCGTGCTGGGGTGGTGGTGGGGGTGCCCAAAAGGAGCACAGGGCCACGTGCCTTCTGCATGATGCCCTTCTCGTAGTAGTAGCGCAGGGAGCGGCTCAGTTTGTCGTAGTTCATGGCCGGCCGGTTCTTCTGGATGCCCCAGCGCCGTGCTACCTGCAGGGGACGAAAAGCTGTGTTCAGGCACAGGTGCCCCAAACAAGCCAAACCACATGAGTGCTCTGCCTGCCCCGGGGCGCCGCTCACATCACCACGGTGTACCCCCATCCCCTCCAAATCCCATTGGATTGCTGCAGCGCAGCCCACGCGGAGCTGGAGGCCTAATCAAAAGGCATCTGACGAGGGGAGCCTGCCAAAATTTGCTTCCAAACCACAATTTCCATGCACGGTGTTGGGGATATTATGGGTAACAACCACAGCTGCTCTCGCTTGCTTGGCTACCTCCTCCGCACCGCCTGCACAGCAGGGAACGGCCTCGTACCCGACCCGTACCTCCTCGGGCTCGATCAGCTTGAACTCCATGCCGCGGCCGGTCCAGGCGATGAAGTGAGCGTTGGCGGGGTCGTCCAGGAGCGTGACGAGGAACTGCCAGAGCTGCAGCGACCCGCGCCGCTGGTAGGGAGGGCCCTCGCGGTACAGGGTGGGCTCCTGCTTCACCTTACCTGTGGTGAGATGGCCGTTCAGCCACAACGAGCCTGAGGGCAGCAGCAGACCTCAGGCCCAGCTCGTGCCAGCACTGAGCCCAAGCGTGCCCCCCACTAGACCCTCGCTTACCCTCCAGTCTCTCTGGTACCACGCACGTGTCATCAAAATACAATCGTGTGTCTTTTTCATACGAGAATCCTAAGGGAAGAACAGCCTGCTGTGAGGGCCCCACCAGGCCCCCGCGCTGGGAGCAGCCCCCTCCCCAGGTACCCGTGCCCCTGCCACGGGCCTTGCTGAGACATGGCTCTGTCCTCCCCTCACCCTGGGAGCTGGGACGGCCAAAGCCCTCTTAGCAGCTATTTCAGGTGGTTATCCTGGATTATGCCGGGCGGCACATCATTCCCATGCCTGCAGGGAGAGGCTGGGAGCAGGGAGAACCCCAGGCATGGAGCAAAGCTGCCAGGAGGAAGGGATGGGATGGGAAGGGCCATGCTAGCAGGCTCCATTTGACATTTCTCACCATCGTGGCTGCTGGGGAAGAGGCCCCCTCTCACGTATGAGGACTGGCAGTTAGGCACTTCTGCAAGGGAAACAGAGGCATCCATAAGCTTGGTGCATCCTCATCCCCAAGCACAACCCCGCGTACTGCCCCAGGCTGCCCTATTCCACCCAACACGCTGCACAGCCCCACTCCCACCTCTGGGGGAAAGTGGTACAATTTACAGCACTGGGACTCACTCGTACAACTGTATGCAGTGTGGCTGACGCCGGCTCAGCTTTTCACCACGTTATTTAGGCCACACATGATGGGAGGCAGCAATTGCCCGTCACCAGCACCAAGCTTTTGGCCACCTCCCTTCCCTCCCGGCCATCTGCTCGGCTGCACTGAACGGCCACCCCCAGCCCAAGGCTGTGGTATTTTTAGGCCCTAAGGCGCTTAGAGGATTTTCCATGATGCTCATGGAGTCCGGCGCCAGCCACCAGGAGCTGCAGCGGGATGAGCCCAGGCCCCGGTGTGCTCACCCACCTGAGTCGATGCAGTAGTCCCGGGGCTCCTGCTTGATGCCCATGGGGGACTGGAAGCCGTGCCCGGGGGGGCCGGGCAGGCTGGGGCCGGCGTGCTCATAGAGCGGGTCGTGGTACTCCTGTTTGAATCCCTGAGCGGGGTGGGGGGCGGTGGGGCCAACGGGTTCCGACAGCTGCCGGTGGTAGACGGGGCGGCTGTCCCCGGGAACGCCGGGTTGTGGTGGGAAGGGGTGGCAGGGCTCAGACATCTGCCTTTGGAACCTGGAGAAAAAGGGACACGGTGTCACCAGGGGCACCCATGGGCTCAGCCAGCACTACGTGTCCCCATTTGGGATGGGATGGCCATCAGCCGGGTTTGCACCTGGCAGGGTGCTGGGTCCCCCAGGCCAAGGGATGGAGATCCGCCTTGCATAAGGCAAGAACCCTATGGGATGCTTGGGTAAGTGTGGGAAAGGACAGGGAAAAAAAAAAAAAAAAATCAATGCTGTAAGATAAAAGTGGAGCCAGCTCAAAGCAGGTGAGGCAGTGCTGCTTGGGGCCCAGGGCCACTGCAACGGGGCAGGTGCTGACGCAAAGCCAAATCCCTTCTGCTGCGCCGCAGAGCCAGTTGGCCACTAATCTGCCCGGGATTAAACCTTGAACTGGGTACGGACAGCACTATTTTGGGAGCGAGGGGTCGGTGCCCTCCCATGAGGCTCGGTGCTGTGCGGGGTACGGGAGTGGGCCGAGGGGTGCTGCCGACCCCTGCACGGTGCAACACCGTGAAAGGCGATCTCCGGGCGCCCGCTCCTTTCGGAGCCGCTGAGCGCCGCTTGGCTTTGTAACCAGATCCCTCCCAGCTGACGGGCTGGGATTACTCCATTTCCGACCCGCGTCCCCCTGCCCTTCCTGAGTGAAACCCAAGCCCCGTGCTGGTATGGCACTTCCAGATGGGTCTCAGCCAGTCCCCCGCATAGCTCCAAGGTCGCCCAGAACCGAGCTCTGTGCCGGAGTTGGCTGCTGTGCCAGGAAGGGATGCAGCCTGACCTTCCCTACGCGCCGCATCCAGCCCCAGGCCCTGCTCCCATAGAGAGCACCATCCCCACAGCACTGATGTCTGCAAGCCCAGAAGAGGTGCTGGGGTTCACACTCACTGCAGCCCCAGCGAAAAGCGACAGGTGTCCCACCTCCGTCCCCACCTCTGGAGGCCACCGAGCCTTACCTGTGCTCTGTAGGGTATTGGTTTTCGGACATCATCTTTGGCATGTGCACGGGCGGGTGGGGCGGCCGCGGCACGGCGAAGGTTTGCTGCCTCTGCTCCTGCAGCAGGTGTGGTGCCGGCGCGGTGCTGCGCAGTGGGGCAGCTGGGCCGCCATGGGCAGCTGCCTGCACTCCTGGGGCCGGCGGCGGTGGCAGGGATGAGCCCGGCTGCGCGGGGGACACCGGCGTGGCAGGCGGTGTTAATGGCTTGAACCCAGCGGGGGGCTTCCTGTCATAGGCACTGCAACGGGGAGAGGGGACGGGGGCTGAGGGCAAGGTAACGCTAACGTGGTCAGACAGCTGCGGGCCCCAGGGAAAGCACGGTGCGGAGGAGACTGACGCATGAGACAAGCGTCTGTGACACGGCCACCGCTACCCACTGGCATCAGGAAACATCCCTCGTGGCGTGACCACCTGCAAGGGGCTCAGGCTGGCCAGACAGGGGACCCCAAACTCCTTCTGGCACCGGTGCTTTGCCTGCTGACATGGAATGCTCCCCATCACCCAGCTTCCAAAAAGAGGATGTCAGAAAGGGGCTCGCAGGGACATACCAGCAGTTGTAGAGGCACTTGTCTCCGTAGCTGGCACAGAGAGCCTGCTCGTGGCTGCAGGCCGACAGCTCTGAGGAAGGGCTGTGCAGCTCCCGCTTGATCTTGGCTGGAGGTGGGGCATGCAGGACCACTGCAACAAGAAGGAGGGGGAGGAAGACATGGGCACCACTGACTTCCAGCCGTGACTCTGAGCTGTGTGGGAGCAGGCCACAGGCACAGACGGCCCTGGGGAGCAGCCGTGTGGGTGCTCCCTTCTGGAAACCAGCAGCTGATCCCCTCCACGGGAGAGCCAGAGAAACACAACAGCACAAGAAACCCACAGCAAGGACTATAGGGACACCTGGGTATCGCCCACAGAGGGGAACTGCTCCCCTTTCAAAAGGCACAGGGCAGAGAACAGGCTGTGACAGGGACGCAGGCAGCCCCTGTGAGGCAGCTATGAGCCCAGCGGTGCCACCCTTTGCCACACACGGACCTTTCCCTGAGCGTACCCAGACTCAGATCTATGGAAGCCACTACATGCTTGCCCACACCCAGCCCCAAATCAGCTGGCCAGAAGCAGTGAGCAGCAGCTAGCACCACGTGTCCTGTGCTCGGTGCCGGGACCATTGTGGGATGGGAGCCATGACTGTACGAGTTCAAGGGGCAAACAGCCCATTAAACCCAAAGCCTTCCCAGCTCCAAGCCCATTCACTATATATACATTTTAAACCGAGTAATATACGCTTAACCTCTTTAATTTCTAAAAGCGGGTGCTCTAGGAAAGGGAAAGCACGTCAGAGATCTTTACCTAAATCACGCCTGAGCGGGAGAGCCAACACTAATCGGAAGTGGAGTATTAGCTGCATGCAAAGTCTAAACACAGCCCAGCTACACCAGAGGGGAGCAAATAGCTCCAGGACAACTGTTCACAGCTTGCCAGGTAATTAGCTGCTCCCCTAATTTGTCAAACCCTTTAAAGAGCTGCTGACTCCCCCTTCTCCCCCCCGCCGCAGCCCAGCACAGCTGGTACCAAGGGCAGGAAAAACCCAAAGGAGCATTTGAAACACGAAGCCCAGGCTGAGCAAGCACAGCCCTTGCACTGCCTGGAACCCCCCCGGAACCAGATTTGCTCCCCCTGCGCTCTCCCTGCATGCATTTTGGGCCGGTGTGGAGGCTGTGACGCCGCAGGAAAGTGAAGGGGAAGGCGCTTTGGAAGGGCTCCAGCTGCCGATCACGGGCATGTTTCTCCCTAACAGTCTCCGTGTTGTTCGAGCGGGTTGTTTTTCCGCCAGCCGCACAATGGGGTCTGGTTATTCATTGAAAAAAGTCTCGGGGCGGGCACCACCCTCCATTCACAAACAATTTGGAGCGCTCCATTCATGCGGTTGGAAGGGGGAAAAAACAAAAAAAAAAAAAAGCCAAGAAAAGAAAAAGAAAGAAAAATTTCCCCCGAGCTTAGCGCTGCCATTCAAGAAAAGGGAAACGATACTTAAGATCATAACAGAGACCAGCTGTCCTCGCAGAGAAGCCCGGACTTTGTGCAACGTTTGAATTCCTTACACAAACAGCACAGGGCCGGGCGCGCTGCGCTCCGAGCTCGGCCTTTCCGCCAAGTTCATTCAAAGCAGAGCGATTGTGCAAGGTGGCGAGGCCGGAAAGCCCTTTGGCGAGAGCCAGGAGAAAGAAAAATAACCGCCAGCGGCTGCTGGGGGAAGCACTGCGCCACACTGCCTTCTGGGGGCTGGGCAACCTGAGCACGGCCCTGCAGGGGCCACGTGGAGGGGGTGGGTGTGGGTGTGGGGGGAGCACCCACAATGGGCCCTTCCGTGGGCTGCGTCGGTTCCATAGGATGGACAGAGCCTGGGGGGACAGCATCGCATCTCCAGCCAGGCGGACCCCAAAGATGCCACCTCCAGCACGGAAGGGGACACCCCGAAGCTGTCTGGGGCTTTGAGTCCTAAGCCCCAGTCTGGACGGCACGTGACAAGCCTGGAGGATGCAGCTCGGCTGGTGGCTCTGCCCCAAGCATGGCTCCAACACAGGCACCAGCTGGAGACCTTGGCACCACCGCAGCCGTCACCTGGGCACCAGCTCCCTGCCAGCCCCTCTGTCCCCCCAGCGGCGCAGGACGCACCCAAGGTCACGCCAGGAGAGGAGCCAGAAATAGAAGCCGTGCTCCTGCTTTCCTTTGTTTAAGCACTCCTTCCTCAGAAACAAACCTCCTGCTTTCATTTGGGTGTCTTAAAAAAAAAAAAAAAAAGGCAAAAAAAAAAGCCTGCTCATCGCTTTCGCTGCGATCCATCCGTGTGGGGAGACAATTCCCCAGGGAACAACATTCCTCCCTACCAAAAAAAGGCACCCTGCACCTTCCCACCCCCAGCGCTCGCTGTCCCCAGCACAGTCCTATCGCCCTGAGCCTATGTAAACAACAGCCCCAGATAAGGTGCTGTGCACATGCCCTCCTCCCCAGGGCCAGGTGGGAGGACAGGAGACACGTGCCACGTGTTGGCCAACACCTGTCTGCGTGCTGCCAAACCCAACTTCTGCCATGACATTGTGACCCACGAGTTTTATCAGCCGCTCTGCAGGCAGCCTTGGGCTTTCAGCAAGGTGGGAACGATGGGTGTCACTGACACTCAGCACAGTGCACGGGGGCACTGGGATCGAGCTGGGTGCCACGCATCCCGTCATGCCCCCAAGGCAGCTGCCTTCAAGCACAGCCATCACCGGGAACTCTGGGCTCAAACACCCCAGCCAGCGAGGAGACCTTTGCTTCATCTCCCCAGGAAGGTTATTACGGCAGGAAGTCACGCAGGGACATCACCCTTCAGGTGACAAAATTGTTTTGACCCCAGTGACAGCGGGCCGCACAGGCTGAGCGAGGCAGGAGCTCACCGAAAGCCTCGACCAAATGCTTTTTCCCCCCTGCATCACCCAGAGAAGTTTGTCTCTTCTCCCTGAGCCGTTCAGGTTACAAGGAAGCCAGCGGCTGCCAAAAGGCTCTGGAAGCAGCTCGGCTCCACAGCCAGCCTCCCACGCACGCTGCAGTTTGCGCCGCTCCAAGCGGGAGCTGCCGGGCTGAGTGCGGATGGCAGCAGCGGCTGCGGCTCTGCCTTGGGGCTCTGCCTTTTATCTTGGGGGAGAAAGGGGGGAAAAAAGGCGCATCTGAAGCCCAGGCTGTCTGGAACAGTTTAATGGCAAGCTTCCCATTCAGAAGTAATCAAAGAGCAATAATTAACATGCATTTACTGTAGTATAAGATACTCTGATGCATGCTGTGACAAAGCTGGAATGAAAAATCTGTTCGACTGCAGGCTAAATTTGATTTCCTTCAAGTTCTCTAGCTGTCTGCCTGGGCTGCAGACCCAGCACCGGGCTGCTCCTCGTGTTCTCCAGGTAACAACTCCGAGCCCCCAACCCCATCTGAGAATTGAAGCCGGAGCCCCCCGCGCACGCACGACGCACCATTAGCTGCGCGGCAGCCCCTGGCTCGGGCAGTGAACCACGGCTAAGAAACAACTCTCTCTCTATTATGCAATTCAAGAGGGACTGCATTTTCACTGGCCTCCTTTTAAACACGCTCGCTTGCCAGCGATTAATGCTGCTTAAAGCAGCTCAAGTTTCACCGCTCGGGTCGGCTCTCGCCAGCAGCACGAGGCCAGGACTGGAAAAAGCTGCAGGAGTGCAGAGATTGTGGCTAACCGACAAGCCCAGCACGAGCTCTCGCTTCCACTTGAAAGGGAAAAGCAGCATTTTGGAGCAAACCGACGCTACTACGAAGCGGCGCTGAGGCCCAGGGGAGCCCAGAGCTCAGGCAGAGACCCTTCCCTGCGTTTGGCCCGGATTTACCCAGTTATGAGACGCAGGACACTGAGCCCCAGCTGCACAGACCCACACGTGCTGCATCTCCAAAGCGTGAGGGTCTCAGGGCCTCAGGGGTTTGGTGCTGCTCGCTTTCCCAGGGAAAGGGCCTTACGTCATTGCATGCGGGGACCCAAACGCTTCCACCCCACAGAGCAAACGCCGGGACGGTTACTTACGGTTGTCAGACTGGAAATCTGGGACAAATTGTTCATCGTCGGGGACCTGAGCTGAAGAGGAAAAAAAAAAAGGCTTTTTATAGCATTTTCAGCTCTCAGAAAAATGCACGTGAGGAGTTTTTCATGGCAAAAAGCAGAGATGAGGACTTGCCTTCAGCTAGCCAGGCCTCCTGCAGCTGGCTGAGATCCTGGAAGAGCTCTGGAACACAGCGAGAGGTTTATGCAGCCACAGAACACTGACCAAACGTGCTGCTGATTGCAGGCTTAACCCCAAGGGGAGCGGACCCACGGGGGCCCGCAGTGCTGCCTACCTTCAGAGTCGTGGGCCAGGTCGGTCTCCAAAAACTTCCTTTTCCTCTCGGAGCCCAACCGGCCTCGGCCCTCCTCGGCACAGGATTTCTGCAACAGCCACGGTGTGAGGGTGGCAGCCCCAAGAAAGATGGGGGAGCCCAAGGAGGTGCCTCAAAGGGGGGGCGAGGCGTGCCCCGAAGCGGACTAACAGACAGTGCCCGCTCCAAAGGGGGTGTCCGCAATGGGGACAAAAGGGAGGGGCATCCCAAAGAGACCCGAGGGGAGGCATTCCGAAAGGTGTCCCCAAGGGATCACAAGGAGATGTTCCAAGGGAGCGGGGGGGACTTTGGGGAGACTTACCCCAGGGCCCATGAAGGGGACCTGCTGGTCGTAGAAGCCGTCCATGGTGCAGGGAGGCGGGCAGTGCCCCCGGCACGCTCAGCATCGACGGCGGCCCGGGAAGGGGGCTCCCGCCTGGGCTCCGGCAGGTGCGAGGCTGCGGGGGGAGAGGCAATGACAGGATCAGAATCGGGATCGGGTCCCTTCAGGGCTGGCTGGGTGCCGGCGTGGGACCCGCAGCGGGTCGCGGCCCCCCGGGCCGTGATGTCACCGAATTTCTATAGAAACAGCCGTGACATCACGCGGGGGGGGGGAGCGGCCCCGTCCCCGCTCCGCGCCGCTCTCCCGCTCCCCTCCGTCCCTGCCGCTGCTCAGCGCCGCGGGGCCGCAGCCGGGCCCGTTCCCACGCCGCCCCGCGCGCCCCATTCATAAACTCCTCCCCCCCCCCTCCTCCTCATTCACTCCCTCCCCCTCCCGCGCGCGCCCTCGCTCGCGCGCGCCCCCCGCCATTCACACCGCGCGGCCCGCGCCATTCATAAGCACCGCCCCCGCCCCGGGCCGCGCCGCACCGAGCCGCATCGAGCCGCCGAGCCCCGCGCGGACGGCGGGGCAACGCGGGCTCACCCGCTGCAGGCCGGGAGCGGGGCCGGGCGTGCCGGGACGGCGCAGCTCCGAGTCGGGCACCGCGCTGCCGCTCTGCGCCGGCCCGCAGCTCCCGAGCCAGCAGCCCCCGCCACGCCACGCCCAGCGCCGCTTGTTTACCCTCTGCGCCGCCCAATGGGGAGCCGGCAGCCGGCCGCCAGCGCCCGCCGATTGGTCGAGGCGCCGCCCGAGGGCCCGCCCCCCCCGCGCCGCTCCGCGGGGCACCATTGAGAACGGCGGGGTGGGAGGGGGGAAGGCAGCCAATGGGCGCCGAGCGATTTGCATGGCTCCGCCGAGAGCGTTTTTCATTCATAAAAAAATAGAAGGGGAAGAGGCCGGCGGGTGGGGCGGGGGCAGCTCAGGATTTAAAGGGGCCGCGGCCCCTCCGCAGGAGGGGGTTGGGTAGGAGGCTCAAGGGCAGCTAAGGGGGGTGGGGGTGTGCTGGGCCAGCCTGGGAGCCTTAGGAGGAGCCTACAGTGTCCTGCAGAGCGCACGCTGCAGAGCCAGGCTGGCGGGTGAAGGGGGCCTTCGGGCTTCATGCGGCTGCGGTGCACAGGGGTGGTGGTATCGGTGGGGTCTTTTTTCGGTCTCCCTCCCCTTCGGGACCCCAGGTTGAGCCAGCCCAAGCGGCCGCTGTGTTGTTTGACCCCTGTGAGCACCTCGCAGCCCTCAAAGGGCCCTTTAGAGGGGGCTGTGGGAAGAGATTCCCACCTGCAGAAGATTTTGAGTGGTGGGAAGGGGTTGCTGTGGGTCTCCCGAGTGGCCGTGTGGGGATGGTGATGCCCGGGGTCTTGAAGGCAGAGAAGGAGCATGAGGGGATGGAAAGGGGGCACAGGGGGGAGGAGGAGGCTTGCAGGTGGGCTGGAATCATACCCCTAGGCAGACCCTCAGGGCCCCCCAGCAGGACCTGCAGCTCTCAGGCACAGCCCGTGTAGGATTGCAGATGGCTCAGAGGACGGGGAATTAGCTCAGGACAGCCACAGAGCCGTAAACTTCCCAGCACCCAGCATGGCCCTGCTGCATGCTTCAGTTTCCCTGTTTGTAAAGGTAAGCAGCGAGTATGGCACTCTACTACCGTGGTTTAGGATCCCCAAACCCCACATTGTTGTAGGGCCCGGGAAATCCATGATGGAGAAGGCTAAAAGAGGGTGCTCAACAAGTGCTGTTTGTTCTGCACAGCTTGGGACCCGGGGAGGGTGCCTGGAGACTTGCAATCTGGGGGCCGTAGGCTTGCAGGTGGCCTTACAGAGGTGTGCTGCTAATCTTTCAGGAGGTGTTGTACCGCTGAGCCTGCGGAGTGCTGCAGGGCTGTCGGCATCCCCAGGCCTGATGCTGATCTCTGCGGGCAGTTCGGCTCCCATGTTGCACAGCGGGGCAGCTGCCATCACGCCTCACTCACAAGCTGCTGGGACACGTGGGGTGGGCACAGGGTGTCCTTGCCACTGGGGATGCTCCCGGGGGGGCTCTGCAGGAGCTGGCGCTCTCGTGTTTCCTTTTGCACATGGGTGAGGAGGATTAAATCACCGCTAGTAAAATTAGCAGATGACACACGGTTGGGCAGGTGGATGGGGGGCTGTGGGGTGTCGGCAGCAGTGGTACGTGAGCGGCCCACGTCAGATCCGATGGCTGCTGCAGATGAAGAGGAGAAGTGTGGGGGCTCTCCCTGCCTTGGTTTGCCTTTGGGGGCGATTGGCTAGACCCCAGCCGGGCTACTGGCCGGCTGCCGTGGGGTCTCCTTATGGTGCCTTGGGATGAGCCAGCGGCCATGGACACGCGGGGTTGAGAGGGAGATGGCGACCGGCGCCTGCTAAATTTAGAGCCTACTTGGGAAGGAAAAAACAACCAACAAATCGCAGGTTCCAAATTTAGCCTGTTGCGCCTCCCACCGAACGGGGCTCCATCTTGCTGCAGCCGTCACCTGTGTGCCCACAGAGGGGCACATCCCGTTGTGTCCCCAAAATGGCTGGGAAATGGGGACCCCCATGCTCAGGACCAGCCCGAGTGCTTCATCACCACCTTTATTTGACGCAAGCCCACAGCAGGCCGGGCGTACACGGCAACACACGCTACGCTACGGACGCCACGCTATTTCCATGCAGGCAACCACGGCTACGGACATGGCGGGGGAATGGGAACAGAGCCTGCCCTGGGGAGGCTGGGAGCTCCATCCTATGGCCTTTGGGGGTATAAATGGGGGTCGGTGTGGGAGGCACCAGCTGAGCCAGGCGGCTGTCATGGTCCCTGTGAGCCCCCTGGGTTGGATCCTGGGGCTAAGGTGGCCGCCAGCCGCAGGTCCTGTTGTGCGATGTGTTTGGCATGATCCATGCTGCGTCCCACGGAGGAGGCAGCAGCCCTGGCAGCCCGAACCACCTGTGCCCCCCTGCTCTGCCATCACCGCTGCTAAAGCTGAGCAGAACAACCTCAGCACTGATCTTTGCCCAAAGCATGAGCCCACCAAACCGTGACCGGGTGCAAGGATCAGTCCATGGAGAAAAACGCTGCTGCTTGCATACAGACACCTTCTGACTGTGGTCACAGCACAAAACAACAGCTTGAGACCAAGTGGGGGGGTGAAAGGAAGCCAAACTTGCCGCTATGAATGTCCCTGCCCTCGTGTCTCGTCACCCTGCGCCCCAAGCAGAGCGGTGCGGGCTTTGAGGTTGTTGTTTTGTTTCGTTTTTAATCCTCCTCAGGTGCCAGCATTGAGCTCTGCAGATAACATCAGGGAGGGGACTGGAGAAACGGAGGCTGCCAGGCTGCCGTTTCAGGAGAACTTCAGGGTTTATCTTGGCACCCGTCCCATAAGCTTTCACCTGGCTACTCATTAAAGGCTGCCCCGGGCGAGGAGCAGAGGAGGGTGGATTTATGTGCCGCAGGGAGTGCGCAGGTCGCTGCACTTGAACGGCGCTGCCTACGGTGTCTGTGCCTGGGGGGGTGACAAACACTTTTCAGCTTGCTGTTAACTCTGAAACCTACTGACAGCAGCGGCTCTGCACTTGGGGGGATGCTGCTCTCGGCAGCACGGAGCATCCCAAGGGGGCTGCTGGAGGGGGAGGAGGCTGATTTTGGAGCTGTGGTCCTCTGTGCAGGGCCACGAGAGGATGGGGGGCAGTGGGTGGTGGCAGAAGAAATGAGCAAACCTTCCCGGGGCTCACTGCTGGCAGCTCCCAGCTATTCGGAGCCAGGGGACGCGTTCAGCTCACGGCACGTCATGCATTTCTCTGTTTTCTGGGGGAGGAGCTGGGCTTCAAAGCCACATCCTTGGCTTTGGGATGGGTCAGGGAAAGACCTGGCTGCAACAAACCCAAGGGCCGGCTGCTCGCATTGCTCCCTGCGGCAACCCAACAGCATCTGAAGCAGAGCGAGTCCTCATTGGGATGTATGAAAAGGTGACGCTTCCAAGCCAGAGGAGCTTTTAGGTGATGGGAAATGCTGCATCGCTCTCCCAGCAGCTGCATAGAGCGAGGATGGAGCTGCTGGGGGCTGCAGCCTGCACCAGGCGCGCTGCCACAAGGATGGCCAGCCAAAATGGGGGTGGCATTCGTGTCCAACCTCATCCCATTACGAGGGAAGTGAGCCCGTGAAGTTTGTTCAATAAATACATAAATACAAATCCAGATGCGAGGTCCAAACGCAGAGCTGGGCTGGCAGCTCCCCACTGGGATCCCCTCTGGCTGTTCCCACTTCCCAGAGGTGCCTTCTCCTGCCTGCCCTGAGCCCGGCCCCGCGTCCCACGTGGGCTGTGTCCCCACGCAGCCTGCTTCACACCCTGTGGCATCGTGCTTCAGAGCCAACAGCGAGTGCTGCTTCTGCATCTGCTCTGAAGCAAGCCAGCAGAGCCAGCTGAAGGCATGGAAACCCGCTTGGAGAGCAGCAAGGGAAGCGAGGGTCGGGCAGCCGAGTCCTCGAGGCTAAGGAAATAAATAACTTCTCAGATGCGCAGGTCTGGTGGACAAGAAAGCCAGTGCAGCAAAACACCAAGCGTCCTTCAGGAGGGTTAAAAATAAATAAGTGAAGCTCGGCTTTTTCTCAGGAACGCGTTCGTTTGCAGCTCTGCTGGCAGGAAGGGGGTAGTTCTTTAAATAAAGGGAACAAAAACCGGTTCTAGCACGCCTGCACGCCGAGCTGCCTTTGCCCATCGCTCCGATCCTGGCTGGAGAAAATACTCGTGATGGCTGGGAAGGAGATCCCAAACGTCCCCGAGACGGAGCATCCCGCTGGGCTGAGTGGGCTGGGCTGGGCTGGAATCCTCCCCCGCCTCAGTGCGGGTCCTGCAGCAGGACCTGCCCCGCACAGCCCGCACCCACTTTCCAGCGCAGTGTTTCTGAAGCAGGGAGAAGGGTCGGGATGCGCAGAGATGAAGGTTTGCAGCCCACGGGATGCCCGGGATGTCTGGCTGCCTCTGGGCTGCAGCTCTTTGCACCCGCCTTAGTCTCGAGTTCGGTTTCTCCTCTTCAGGAAAAAGAAGCTGCTCTTCTGGGGAGGGCCCAGCAGCATTGGCACTTGGCTTTTATGTGTAATTTTGACCTAAAAATAAACAGATGCAGCTCAGCGAGCGGCTCCCAGCCGTGAGTCACGCTCTGGCCGGGCTCCGAGCACCCCCGCCTCAGCGGCTCCCCTCCATCCCTGTCCCCCCAGGGACTTACGGTGCAGGATGGCTGCATCCAGGGCTCCCCGTCCACCTGCATGGGCAGCAGCTTGGAGGTCCTGCAAGAGGGAATAGGGGATCACGCAGCCGCCCACTTCCGCTGCCCATCAGGGCATGCCCTGTGCAGGGACGGGCGCAGATACCTGATGGTGACGGCCGAACACTGGGCCAGCCTCTTCCCAGCGCTCTTCAGCCCCGTGTAGATCTGCCCCATCTCCATGGCGCCCTCCAGCCCCACCACCTCCAGCAGGTGGTCACTGAGGTCTGTGAGAAATAGAGCTCAGTCAGTGCCAAGCTCCCCCATCCCCACGTCTCGAGGGACTCCTGGTGCATCCCCTTTTGCTGACGGAGTGGGGGACCCGGGGACTTTGCCGGCCTCTACGTGCTCCTTTCTTCACAATGATTTAATATTGAGCCGGGTGTCAGGAGCCCCCCAGAGCTGGGCAGAGCTGGCTGCAGGAGAGCGTGGCCAGCTGTCTGCATACAGCAGCAAAACTCCACGGCCAGCTCCTGTGGTGCAAAGCTCCCGCTTTGTCCCCGCTTTTGGCAGGATGCCTTCGCTCCAGGAAATCAGTCGAGCTTGAACTCTCCAGCCTGAACCTGTCTGGGTTTCATTCATGCGCAGCCTGAACGCTCTCCTACGTTAAAATCAGCCTCCCCTTGCATGATCCGCCCCTGTCCAATGGGTTCAAGGTTCCCTCCTTGGGCCAGGCAGGCAGGGAGCAAGGTGGAGGAGCTGCAGCGGTGATGCGGGCTGTCCAGGGGCCCTGTGCCATCCTGAGGCATCCTGACCAGCTCGGTCCGGCTGCTCCCACAAAACTGCAAGAGCAAAAATGCCCCTGGTGCCAAACAGCACCAGATCCCGGCACAGATCCCCCTCTAGCCCTTGGATAGGGTGTGTGCACCAGGAGAAATAACAGCAGGAGCCTCACTGGGAGCAGCTTCCCACCACGGACTCTGGAAGAAGTGGGCGCTTGGCACATCTCACCGGCTGCCAGGAGCAGCACGTTGCTTCCCAGTTGATTTCTCCCCGCTGAGTAACTCCTACAGTCTGCTCTCCCAGGGCAAGCTGGGCTGCCTGTGCCATCCCTCGCCTCTGTCTCTGCCTCTGCCTGTGCCTGTACTGGTGGAGATGAGTCAGGCACCAGGGGCACCCGTGGGCACAGCGCTGGGCAGAGGTGCCCAGGTAGGGGCACAGCATACCGGAGGAGAGGTGCTGGGCTTTTTCCCCTGGCTGCCTGCAGCTTGCACACACCGAGAAAGGCAGCCACGCTGATGGCACTGCAGCAGGAGAAGCTTCAAAAAGCCACCGGTGCCAGCCCTGCAGCTCTGCTGTCAGCCCCTCCCATGCACCGTCCGCCCCACCGCTCACCCTGTGCACAGAACTTGAGCTCCTTGGCGTCGGTCACCACTGCTGCGTGCGGCTTCTCCGGCGCTTTCTTGCTCAGGCGGTTGTAGCCACGCTGTTTCTTGGTCTCGCCCCAGAGGTTGGAGCCACCGTACATGCTGGGGATGTTGAGGACGGCGATGCCCTCCAAGGAAGCGTTGCTCAGGTCCAGCAGGGTCCCGTCACACTGCCGGGCACACGGACGTACATCAGGACCCGGCAGCCTGCCCCAGCGGGACCCCTTTGTGCCATGCAGCGCCAGCCTTCCTCATCCCCTCACTTAAGCTGACCTCAGCAAATTGCAGCCTGGCTACACAAAAGGGCTTGTCTTAAAGTGCTTGTTGGAAACCAGGAATAAATCGTTATAGAATCATGGGATCACAGACTCACCACAGTTGGAAAAGACGTCTAAGATCCCCAAGTCCAACCCCACCCCACCGTGCCCACTGCCCACATCCCTCAGTGTCACACCTCCACAGCTCTGAACACCTCCAGGGATGGTGACCCCCACCTCCCTGTGCGGCTGTGCAGTGCCTTAAAGGCTATAGAGAAAAAGATGGCAGTCTTTGGGAGAGAGTAACAGCGCAGTGCCCAGGATGGGTGTTCTGGATTCACCGGCACACAGCAGGACCGATGGCTTTGAAAATTCCATGGAAGGCCAAAGAGCTGCTGTGCGGGGCTGTCCCGCAGGACACAGAGATGCAATGGCATCCCTTACCCTCAGCTCTCACTCCCAGGGCACCCAGGATGTGGCATTGACCTCATCCGTGGGTGCTGCCATGCAGCTCCACCAGAAAAGACAGAGCCTTGGGCTTGAAGAAACAAGGGCTCCTCTGTCTGGATCCCTGTGAAGTCAGGATTGCTGTGGGCAGCATCCGTCTCTCGCTTTCAACTCCATTTTCTCTAGAGCATCTGTATTTCCCTTTGAGCATCTGCATTTCTCCCCAGGCATCTGTTCCCTACCTGCCAGCCTACACTCCAGCAAACACCAGCACGTTTTTCTTCTTGCATTTTGGGGATGCGAAGCGATTTCTGTCCCCTGTGTCTCTTTGCCAGGAGGAAATGTGAGTTGGCTGATAGAACCCCGCTGCTGCCCACGCTCTGGTTGTGTTGCTGGAGCTGGAGTGGAGGGCTTGAGCTTATTTTTGGTATGGGGTATGGGCCGGATGGGAACAAGTGGGCATCTCTGCAGGCTCAGAGCTCTGCCCCTTCTCCCCACTCGGAGACGGTTTGGCCCTGCCTTGAAAGCAGAAGGCTTCTGGTCTACAGGCAAAGAGCTGGGCTTCCATCCCTTATTTCTCAGCGCATTTTAATACCATGATGGTTGCTGTGAACAACGTAAACCCTACTACTGCGAGCAGCGGGTGCGCATCAAGGTGCCCGCAGCTCCTGGCCGTGCTGTGGCCAACGCACCAAGCATCGCCCTCAATGGGATGGGATGGGGCCTCGGCATCGCCGTGCGCTGTGGGACTCCTGGAGCAGCAGCAGCTCCTCGCCCTGCAGCCCTGCAGCCCCACAGCCCTGCAGCCCCACAGCCCTGCAGCCCCGCTCCACGTGCCAGCCTGCCACAAAGGGCTCTTTGAGCGGGGGCAGCTGGCAGCGGCGCTGGGAGGAGAAATTTGCAGCTGGGGGGAAAAGCAAATTCATTTCCAGGAGCTGCGCTGGAACGGGTGCCAATTTCCAAAACAAAACTGCCATTTCTCTGTGAGGATGACAGTTGCCTCGGAGCCGGAGGGCTGCTACTTTCAGCTTAAAATGCCGTCGCCTTAACGCTTTCCTGCCGGCACGGGGGGCCGAGCTTTAGGCTGGGCAGAGAACCCTGGCACGTAAACGGGCCCCGACACCCCTTTGCCCCACCACGGTGCCCCAGCGTTGGGGCTGCGTGGCCCGATGCCCGCCAGCAACGTGGGTTTTTCTTTCTGCAGCCCTCCCGAATAAGTTGTAAAAGGGGCATTTATCCCGAGATAAGGCGAGCCGGAAGTTTGCAGAAAAGCACGGCCCGAACCCCACCAATGCAAACTGCAAAATGACAGAGCTCTTAGCAACCGCTGGCACGCAGCGCTCCCTCCTCCCTGCTCTAATTAAAGGCTGTTTCCATGTAATCCAAAGACGGCTGCGAGCAGACACTGAGTTTACAGAGAGAATATTCCAGGCACACTCTCAAATACAGCTGGAAGGGGAAAAAATACAGGGCTATTCTTCTGCCTGCAGCTGGCCGGCCACGCGGCGAGCTCCGCGCTGGAGGTGCGGGCTGGGCTTGGAGAGCCGGCATGCAGCCCCTCACCCAGCACTGCCCTGGCGTGTGGGGCAGTGAGCCTCCCCACTTTGCCACTGTGGGCACACGTCCCTCAGCACGCACAGCGGCAGAGCGGGCTGGCCATGGGGAGGGCTGTGGGATGCTTCGGCTGGGGAGACGCGAGCTCTTGGTCCTGCTCGTTGGTTATTGAGCGGTCATTAGTTCTTGAGTTAGTCAATAAGCTCTGTGGGCTGCAGAGGTCTGGGCACTGCACACACCCAGAAGACGCCCGTCCCCCACACAGGCACCCAGCAACGCCCCCACCTCCCTGCTGCCCCGGGGCACCGCAGCTCTATCCAAAGGCACAGACTGCTTGGGTATCAGGAGACAGTTCTGCTCACACAGAGCAGTGAGGCACTGCACGGCTGCACAGGGAGGTGGGGGTCACCATCCCTGGAGGTGCTCAGAGCCGTGGAGATGTGGCACTGAGGGATGTGGTCAATGGGCACGGTGGGCTGGGGTTGGACCTGGGGATCCCAGTGGTTTTTTCCAACCTCTGATTCTGATACACTGATAAAGCCTTCCGCAAATCCCCACCTTCACTCCTTGGAGACCCACCTCCACCTCGACGTAGTCGTGGAGCTTCTTACAGGTGGCCGCAAAGGTTTCCGATGTGCCGAACTCAAAGTACCACAGCTTGTTCTTCATCCTGGGGCACAGGGAGGGGTGTCAGCATCCCAAGTGTGAGCAGCAACTCCCCCGGCCCTCCCCACAAGGTTCCTTTTGGGGAAGCGAGGCTGCCCAGCCTCCCCCATGGAGGCGTGCCAAGGAACGGATGCTGGCCCCAGTGCACCAGGAGCACCCAGTGAGGAGTGGGATGAGAATGGGCCAGCAGCGGGGATGAGCATGCAGGGGTACTTGGGGACAGTGGCTCCTGGGGACACAGAATGGCCCTGCAGCTGTGGCACAAGAGCTGGACAGCCCTTACCTGCTGTTGAATTTCTCAGGGTGCTTTTCTCGCATGATGTGGAAGCGATGGGCAATGGAGGCATCCTGCAAGGAGAGGTGGCGCAGGTGGGAAAGGGCTGGGAAACAGAATCCCCCTTCCTGTGTGTGCATTTGGGCACAGCGGCTCAGCCCTTTACGCCCACTGCTGGCCCCATAGCACGGGGCTCCCACACAGCTTCCATCAGATCTTGACCCACCCCTGGGACCCCACACCCCCCCAAACCCCCTTAGAGCTCCTTTGGCTCTTGCAGCACCCTCAGCTTGGAACGGAGACATTTTGTGAATACTTTTGCATCCAAGCACTGCTATTTCAGACAATAAAAACAGAAAGACAATGCCAAGAGGGAGGCTGGGAACACGAGCAAGGAAGAGCAGGGAGGGGGTGTAGCTGGGTGGGGGACCCAAGCTCAAATGGAGAGTTTCACCAAATTCCGAGAAAGGCTTTTATTGTCTCTGCGGAATGACACAAAGCAGCCATCCCTGCTCCTATGGGGCTCAACCCCAGAGAGGGCTCAAATGAGTATAGGAGGAGAGGAGATGGGATCGGAAAGCATGGGAGCCATCCCCATCTGCACCACTCCCTGACTTCCTGGCAGCTGAGGAACATTTATTTCCCGGGGCAGAGGAATCACCCCAAAGGCCCTGATCTGCAGGCTTGGGGCAACTGCTGCACAGGGATGCTCCGATGGGTTCTGCTGCTCCTTGCTCAGCTTGGCCACCACGTCCCTCCCCATTCCTTGGTGCTGAGGGCCCCACTACTCACCACCCCGATGGAGAAGTAGTTGTTGATGATGCTGTATGGGACAGGGTCCCCGTTGGCCTCCTTGTCACTGGGAATCACGTCTATCTGCCAGCGATCCAGCATCACCTCCGTGCTGTGCTCGATGTCTTTCAGCACCTTCATCAGGCTGCCGCCCTCATAGCCTGCACATTGGAGGAGGATGAATGGGAGCACATCCATGCCAGCGGGACAGGGTGCAGCTGGGAGCTGCTCACGTGGCACATCCCTTGTCCTTCCCCCAGCTATGTGCCTCCCAGCCCCAGGACAGCACCCCACAGACACGCATGGTCTCCATGGGCTGCATCCCAGCAGGGTGATGCTCCTAACCTCACCTCCTCCCCAGCGCAGGCACCGGGCCAAGTCATTGCCTGTTCCCAGGGGCAGGACGGCCACCGGTGGGTGCTTCAGCAAGTTGGCCTTGTCTGCAACACAAGGGGAAAGAGGGGTTGGAGCCGTGATGGATGGACTGCACCCTGGTGAGGTTTGCTTCGTGCTCCTCTTGATGTCCTTCCTCTGCCCAGTGGTTTTGTGGTACTCAGGGGCCACAGAGCCCGCTCACCTATGCAGTCCAGGATCCAGCCCACGGTGCCATCCCCTCCGCAGGCCAGGACACGGAAATCCGGAGTGTCCCGGAAAAAGCTCAGCCTGGACAGGGCAGAGAGAGGGAAATGGTTTATGCAGGACATGGACGGGCACCGGGATGGGCTGTAGGGGCTGGCGAGTGTGCGCAGCACCTCCGTACCCAGGAGCGGGCCCACCGCGGTCCAGGTTGTACACCTGCCGTGGGTTGAGCAGGTAATGAAACTTTCGGAGGACCCTACAGGAAAAGAAAAGAAGTGAGAGATGCCACAGGGGACGCTGTCCGGTGGCTGGGGCATCCTGATGAGCTGGTGGTGGTGGGGCCACGGGGGGATGCTGTCACCAGGCAGGGGCACACGTACCGCTCTCCTTGCCTCCCTCCACTCTTGGGGTTCACAAACACCAGCAGGGGATGTGTCCCAGGCCGGGGGCTGATCTGGAAGGCAGAAAGGGTGAAGGCTGAAATACCTGGCACAGCATGGCCAGCCGCAGCCGGGGGGCGGGGGGGGTCCTACCTGCAGCCCTTGCCCATCCACTGTGGTGGAGTTGAACTTGAAGCTCTGCCCATCCTCGGGGCTGGTGCCGGCCGGGGACTCGCTGTCAGACCTGCGGCAGTGGGATTGCCTCTCCTGCGGGACACAGTGAGGGTGGGTGGGGGGGCTGCGGGGATGGGGCAGCGGCCGGGGGGCGTGGGGACAGGGCAGGGACCGGGGGGTGTGGGGACAGGGTGGGCACGCACCAGAACCACCGGGCAGATGTAGGAAGGCAGCAGGATGTGGTCCCGCAGAGGGCCCCCATCGCACTCCGGCTTCACGTGGGAGGCACATTTGTTGTGGAGCTGAAGGGGGGAACGTCAGCGGGGTGACGCCGAGGTGCCAACCCCCTCTGGCCCCCCGACCGTTCCCACTCACGGTGACTTGGCACCAGACGCAGTGCAGGCCGGTGATGCCCTGGTAGCACTTGATGCTCTTGTGGCATCGGTCGCACTTGACGGGGGAGTTGCCCTCAATCCAGGTGTGTTGCATCACCTGCAAGAGGAGAAGGGATGCTGTACCCGCAGACCTCTGGCAGCTGTTCTGTCTCCGTGGCCCCCTCAGGGATTTCAGAGGCCGGGCTGTCCCGCCTACTCACGTTGGTGTTCCTCTTGGACTTCACGTAGGTGCTGATGCAGGAGGCGATGTCTTTGGACACGCACCTCTCATGCACGGTGTATTTGCAGACTGGTGGGAGGGAAGGAGGAGGTGAATGACCCTCTCCCCTACAGCCCTGCAGCACCCAGCGGGGTTGGGGTGCCCTGAGGACGTGACTCACAGGAGCAGCAGAGGCCCTGCTTGCGGACGCCCAGCAGCATGGTGCGGCAGAAGTTGCAGTAGGCCGGCTTCTTGAAGTGCTTCAGCCTCCAGGCGTGCTGCCCGTCATCCTTTACGTTCTGCAGGACAGCCGAGAGGAGCAGGAGGGTCATTCCCTGCTGCCTTTCCCCATTTTGTCCCTCCTGCATCCTTGCCACCAAGCGCAAATAAAGCCGGCTCCAGGCTGAGCCCCTCGTGAGAAAGAGCACTCTTCTTCAACCTGGCTCTGGGCACCAGCACTCTCAAGGAGCCACTTCAAATCAAATTCCTGCCTGACAATCTGCCCACCCGCCCCTCCTCGGAAAGCAAACACCAGAATGGGCACCGGGGACAAATCTTCCCCGCGGATCATCGTCAGACATGGAATGGGACTTGGAGAAGGACTTGGACGCAGCGTGGGGATGTGAAACCCGGCAGGATGAAAAAATGAGACGTGGAAAGAAAGCGGGGTGAAAACCACCCCCGCTCATCATTTGGGTTGAACACGCACAGCACCGGAGCGCACTGCAGTGCTGTAGAACAAACGCAGCCTGCGTGGGCTGCCGAGGGGAGGCTGCCCTCCCGTGGCTCCCGCAGCCTTGCTGCTGCTGCTGCTGCGGCCTCGCTGTGCGCCCGGCTCTCCTGTCTCACCGTCTCCATTCCCAGCAGCACCAGCAAGGGGATGGTGGTCATGCCGCCCCGGATCCACTCTTCCAGCGTCACGTTCCCGTCGTGGTCGTAGTCAATCTCCTCCATCATCGCCTTCAGGATCTGAGGGCAGGAGGGGAGGTTGCAGCGGGGTGCAGCTCGCAGCCCCCGGGCTCTGGAGCCCCCGCTGGGCACTCACAGGCTTTAGCTCAGTGGAGTCCCACTCCAGGTATTCAGCCACGTGCACCATCTGGTTTATGATACGATCCAGCTCCTGCACACAGGGAAGCAGCCGAGGTCAGTGCCCGTGCCCTGTACCCAAATTGCCCTCTGTTTCTCCTCTCCAGGCTTACCGAGCTGTCCAGGATGCCGTTCCCATCGGTGTCGTACAGGCGAAACATAACTGAAGGGAGAAGAAAAGCCACTGCAGGTTGGACTCGGTGTCCCCAAAAGCCACCCTGCTTCCCTGCCCCCTCCCCCCCACACTCGCACCACACACTCCCCCTCTGTCGGGGAAGGGCTTGTATCTTCAACATAAGAGAGAAAGACATATTGACCCCAGGCCACATGCACACCTGTGGAGCTGCTACAGGCCCTGTGGTGTGCTCACATTTCCCTTTGGGCTCCTGGTGGGAGGGGATGTGGCCTCACGCTGCTCAGCATCTTGCAGTGGTCCCACCTGGGACAAACTTCGAGCCCAGTTAAACTCCCACTTCCCCAAGCAGCCACTGCCAGGTACCCGGGCCACCTAACCCAAGGGATACAGCCCAAAGGGGATAGAGACAGCGACGGACAAACAGGGTGTTGCCATGGACGTGGGCTCCTGCAGCCCCTTAAGTTTGGATCCAGCCGAGCTTTGGTCCCTCCCAGTCCTCCCAGCTCACCCAGTAACCAGCAGCCCAGTAACCTGCAGCGCAGGGGTGCCACTCACATTCCAGCTTGTCCTCTGCCCGTCCTCTCTCCAGCAGGGACAGGTAGCAGACGATGTCCTTCAGGTAGACCACCTGAGCCACGGGGGCCGGAGGGTGCTGGGGGGCAGCTTTCAGGGAGCTGTGGCTTTTCCGCAGACTGAAGGGAAGTCTCTTCTCCAAACTCCTGGAGCCTGCGGGGAGGTAGGGGGGGACACACCGGGCTGTGCATCGGGAGGGGGCCAAGGGGTTCTGCAGGATGCTCCACAGGACTCGGGTGATGTGGAGGACGAGGGGCAGGGCCGGGTGGTGCCACCCGTGCCCGGGGCAGGGGACAGCCCACGCGCTGTACCCGCAGCAGATGGCCGCTCGCTCCTCGGGCAGCAGGGAGGCACTTCATTAATCCCCCTCTCCATAGGAGCTGCTGCCAGGTAATTAAGACATTGAGTGGCGGCAGCTCTGTGGGACGGGACGGATGGCTTCAGTTTGCAAAGCAAAGGTGTTGAGGCCGTTGAGGCAACCGGGAGGCTGCCTGGCCGGAGAGGTCGCCGCTGCTGCCCCGGGGACAGCACCTGGGAACCCCTGTCACCTGTCCCCTGCACAGCCCCAGCCGAGCTCACCTGGCGACTGGGGACTGAGCAGGGACCCCGAGGAGATCTTTGAGGACCCCGAGGAGTTGTGAGCAGAGGGGGTGCCAGTAGTGGACTTCTGGGAAGACGACCGGGACCAGCTGGGGGAGGCAGCGGCTATGGAGGCTGGGCTCAGCGCCGCCGGCTGCGGCTCGGCCACTGTATTGGGGCAGCCCTTGGGCTCAGCCGTGTGCCGTCCCAGGGCGCTGAGCAGCGTTTTCCCGTTGATCCCTGCAAAGCAGACACGGCTGCCTCCCCCACCGGCCTCCAGCAGCCCCCCCCCACCGCTAGCCACCGCGTCCTCTTCACTGGCCCACCAGCGGGCCCATATCCTGACCCGTCAGTCCCGCACCATGCTCAGCTCCCACGCCCCAGGGATGAGTGCTGGGGTCTGGATGGAGAGGACACCATCCTCTGTGTGCTCTTCCTATTGCTTTTGCAGCTTAACGTGCTCTCTCAGCAGACGTCTCCACATGCTGCAGACCCCGCAGGGGGGGGACACGGTGCTGGCCCCACCAATGCCCCACGTGGTACCTGTGACAGGAGCGCAGGCCACCTCGGTCTGGATGGAGATGCCGGCATCAAGCGACTTGGGCTCTGAAACACGAATTTGGCACCATGAAGCTCTGTCCTCCCCGGGGCAGGGAGAGCAGACGGGACAGAGCCAGGCTGCAGTGCCCGGCCTCGTGCCATGCGGGGCCAAGCGGGCTCACCGAGCTGTGAGACGCTGGGGCTCTGGCGCTGAGCTTCGGGGGCTGCCTGGCAGCTCTTCCGCTTGAAGGACGTGAAGAGGTGCTGGCAGAGCTCCTCGGGCACCTCCGCCTCCAGGTAGGTCTTCATGAAGAGGCGGAAGCCCTCGTAGTCGATGGGCTGCGGGGGGCACAGGGGGCTGTGGGCTGAGGCTGCACGCGGGGCATGGTCTGCTCTGCACAATGGTGCCTGTGCCCCTGCCCTTGCACCACTGAGTCCTGCACAGCAATGGGCCGGCGGGCACCAGGACTGGGGATGTGCTGGGGGAGGAGAAAGGCTCCAGAGGGGCAGGGGAGAGGTGTGGTGATTGCAGCCCCAGCCACACACCCCCGTGCCAACACAATCGCCTCCCGCATGGGGAAATCTTCTGTGTGGGGTCCCACGGTGAGCATGAATAGCGAGGTGGTTCTGCTGCCTCTCTTTGCTGCTTTCAGCCCACTGATTTTCTCGTTTCACCTCGTTTCTAGCGATTATGGCCCTTCTGAAAGGCTTTGTCGTGCTGGCACAGTAATAGCTCTCCCTAAAAGCACCACTTGGAACAAACAACCCCAGCCTTCCCCAGGTGAATGTGACAAGGTATAGGGCCTGCCCATGTCCCCAGGTTGGCAACAGCAAAAGAAATTGCTTTGGGGGAAGTGCAAGGGGTAAGTGAGAGTAAATCACTGCCCTGGTTCTGCCTGTCAAGAAAGTGCCCCAAAATGCTCTCAGTGAGGGATGGGATCAGATGGGACAGTATGGGATGAAATGGGATGGGATGGCAAGAGAGATGGGATGGGATGGGATGGGATGGGATGGGATGGGATGGGATGGGATGGGATGGGATGGGATGGGATGGGATGGAGGAGGTGACTCCATGGGTCTCCCAGCAGCATCTACTGTGCTGGTGTAGCTGAGTAGGCAGTGGGGAAGGCTGGATGGGAAAGGGCTGTACCTGTTCAGGGTTGTACCTCGAGAGGACACCATCCCCATGGAACTCCTCCAGGACATCCTTGAGCTTCTTGGTGGAGTCTGGGGAGACAAAAGCATTGCACTGAGCAGGGTGCCAGCAAGCCCCCTTTGACAACTGCAGGTGGCAACAAGCTTCCTTGCTGACAAACAACCAGGTCCCTGCATGCCCTGGGAGGGGCCATTTGTGCCCCACTTTTGGGGGGACATTTAAGTGGCTCTTGGGCACACGATCCCTGCTTATTGCTGCTAATTCCTCTCTATATGCAGGACGGAGCTACCTCCTGCTCTTCCACTGGGGGTGCTGGGCCACGAGTGCTATGGGACAGACACACGTTGTGGGGCCAGTGCAGCTGGTGGTTGGGACAGGAAGGGCTCTGGGGAGCTCCCGGCCCCCATAAGGTGCAGGATTTGGGGTCAGCCCAATTTCCGTGGGACAACCTCAGCCTCGCAGCACGGCTCCTGTCCAATGTCAGGCTTCTCACTCCGTCCCTATGGATCTTCTGGAGCCAACACCTGGCTCAGCTCTAAGTAGCACCCGAGTGCTTTGAAGGAGGCTGTGGGAAATGCTGCGTTCCGACTCCGCACCCCTGCCTCGGGGAGGGGAAGGATGGCTCATCCGTCACACCCCTGCCCTTCGGGTGGCAGCTGTATTTCTTTTGCTAGGAAATATCCCTTCTGCCTGCTCACAAGCTGCACTGTCATTCAAAACGCTTCCATTCCCGTGATTAGCCCCTTGTGCATCGTATGAGGATGGCAGAGCGGTGTCTGGAGACGGGAAGGAGATCCGCAGTTGCACAAAACACCAGCTCCTTCCCAGCTCCCTGCTGCAGCCGCCCCCCGCCTCCCGAGCAAGCCTCGCTTGCCAAACTTTGATTAACACAACGAAGATGCTGTGCACAAACTCAGCGTTACAGATGGCGTTTTATAGCCTGTGATTAAATAACGCAGAGTCCGTTCTCTGGGAAGGAAGGATGAGGTGCCGGCAGCAGCGCCGCACCCCTGCCTGCAGCCCGTCCCACCTGCAGCAGCATGCCCAGGGGAGCTGTGTACAGCACTGCAGGAAGGGCTGCTGTGAAGAGGGACCTGGGCAGGTTCCAGAGGTGAGCCCTGAGAACCTCATGGAGCAAATGCAAGGTCCTGCACCTGGTCGGGGCAACCCCAAGCACAGACGTCGGCTGGGAGATGAGAGGGTGGTGAGCAGAGCTGCAGGGAAGGACTTGGGTGCTGGGGGGTGAAAAACTGAATACGAACCAGCGGTGTGTGTTTGCAGCCCAGAAAGCCAGCTGTATTCCAGGCTGCATCAAAAGCAGCATGGCCCGCAGGTCAGGGAGGGCAGTGTCCCCCCCTGCCCACTGTCTGAGCCCCAACCTGCAGTGCTGTATTCAGCGCTGGGACCCCCAACGTGAAGACATGGACCAGTTGGAGTGGGTCCAGAGAAGGCCGTGAGGATCCTCAGAGGGTGGGAGCACTTCTGCTATGGAGTCAGGCTGAGAGCTGGGGGTGTTCAGCCTGGACACGGGAAGGGGAGACCTCACAGCAGCCTTCCAGTGCCTAACGGGGGCTACAGAAGAAAAGCCGGAGAGGACCCTATTGGGGAGTGCAGTGATGGGAGAAGGGGTAATGGCTTTAAATTAAAAGATGTTTAGATGAGGTATTAGGAAGAAATTCTATATTCAGAGGGCAGTGAGGCCCTGGCACTGCTGCCCAGAGAAGTGTGGGTGCCCCATACATGGAGGTGCTCAAGGCCAGGCTGGATGGGGCCCTGGGCAGCCTGAGCCGGTGTGGGCAGCCAGCCCATGGCAGAGGTTGGGACTGGATGGGATTCCAGCCCAAACCATTCTGTGATTCTACGATTCTATAAAAGCTACCCAAGGCTCGTGATTCTGTCTCTGCAAAAGCAAAATTCCATCTCTGCAAAAGCAAAATTCCTTCTCTGCAAAAGCAAAATCATCGCAGAGGGTTGGCAGCCAGAGCTGAGCTGTAGCGCAGCTCCGCGTGTTTGGGAAAAGCCCGCCCGCTTTCCCCGCTGGCATTTCACTCTGCCGACAAATGTGGGTGCCTGCAGAGGGATGGAGCTGTGCTCACGTCTGCGCTGCTGCCCCCCAGCGTGGGGGCTTTATGGGGATGGGGCTGCGGTGCACTGAGTGAGGCCGGGCTGGTCCCTGGGGCCCCAGCCCCGCTGCAGGGTGGTGATGTACACCAGGGGAGCACAGCAGCCCTGCTCTCGTTTTTCAGTAGCATCAGTGGACGCATCTGATGTTCTCCCCATTGCGGTGGCCAGGAGCTGCAGGCTTGGGCATCCCTGCAGGTGACGCACCCTGCCGAGCCTCCTTGTCCCCAGCGCCATCCAAACTGACCCAAACCTCAGAGGACAAATCCTCCGTGCTTAAACTACAGGCAGGGAGCTGTGAGCCAGTCCCCATGGCTGTGAAGCTGCAAAGGGGCAGGACGGAGGAGAGCTGGGCGCTGGGAGCTGGGCCATGCAAGGAGCACTACTCACAGTCGGTGTACTGCTGGAGCTGGGCGAATTCAGCGGGGCTGAGCGTGATCCACCCCCCGTCACTCATCTTGGGGCCGCTGCGGGGCCACCGGCCACCACGCTAGGAGCTGCCTGGGCTCATCGCCATGCTGGGTCACGTCGGCACTGTGAGGGGCACAGGGGTTCTGGTCCCGTGGGCAGCATCGCTCTGGCAGTGAGGCTGAGAGCTTCAGGGCAGCCACGGCCGGAGCGCTTGGCCGGCACCCTCCTCCCTGCGGTGGGAAAGAAAGAGAGGATGGCATCAGTGGCACCAGGGCTCCTTCCCAGACGAACCAATGGCCTTGGCCGAGCTCACTGAGGCTCCTGAGCTTGGAAATGGGGGGTGAGGCTGCTTTTCCAGCAGCAGGTCCCCCCGGTGCGGTTCTGCTGGGACCCATGGGGCTCCCCAGCCCTTTGGGACCCAAGGGGCTCCCTGAGCCTCTGCTCACCCTGGGGCTCAGCAGCTGGGGCTCATCCTGCTGGAGAAGCTACCGCAGCTGGGGGGATTCCCTGGGTAACCTCGGTGAAACACACCCCACTGCTCCTAGCCAGAGCTTCCCCATCAGCATTTCGCAAGGGAATTCGACACGATACAGGCAGAAAGAACGAGGCTATTAATTACAGAAGACGCAACTCACGATGCCTGCAGGGCAGAGGATGTGAACAAATGGAAACTCACAGATTGCAGCTCCATCTACGGAGCCAGCCCTGACCTTTCGCTGGCTCCCACAGCTGATAATCTTTCCTAATGAAAATCTATGTTCTAAACCAGGCGAGGGGGAACCTGCACGAAGAAAAGTGCTGGGGAAGGCTGTGCCCCAGAGGAAATGTCAGAGGGCTTCAGGCAAAGTGGCGGCCTCCAGCCGATCAATTTGCAGGCTTCAGAATTTATTAGCTTCTTCACTTAACCGAATCGGTGGCTGAGGTCCAGGGGAAATGTCAGCTTCCTGAGGACACGCAGCCGGCCCTCGAGACGCTTGTTCTTCAAGGAGCAGACGGGAGCAATTAGATCTCGATTTTAGGGCCGGCTCCTGGCTTGGTGCTGGCTGCCAGGTGGAGAGCAACCGGATAACGCAGAGCCAGGGCTGGAGGGGAGCGGCGTTCCAGCACCGCAGTGAGCATAACCTGCACGCCTGGAGAGACACAGCGCCGAGCGAGAGGGGGGCGCCCAGTGCTGGCAGCTGGGAGCCGTGGCTCAGGGCAAACCCTTGGAGCTGGAGCTGCGGAGGACAGGGAACGATCGCTGCCAAGCGATGGCCACTCAGGGCCAAATGCCCTTTGTGCGTGCTTGTCGGCATCCCTTTGCATCAATGAACAGGGGAGGTGTCGAGACACTGGTGCTTTGGGATGCTCGAATTGTGCTTTGGGATGCTTGAACGGTGTGAGCAAAGCATCTGGTGCTTTGAGATGGGGTGCTCAGGTGGTGCTTGGGGTGACACAAATGAGGCACCAATCACTGGGGGAAAGAAGAGAGCCATCTCCTTCCACAACAAGAAGGGTCCAAGGCGGAGGCAGAGGGAGGGGGTGTTCCCATCTCCTCCACACAGACACACGCATCCCAAGCAAACCCTGCAGCAGGACTTATCGGAGCGCTGGGGGTGGTGCAGTGGAGGCGCAATTGGGAACGCTGCGTCCAAACCCCTGCAGGATGCAGTGCCTGTCTCCAGGTGCTCCAGAGGCTGAGAATTCAGTCCGTCAGAAACCCCCCACGAGTGCTTTCTGTTTCCAGGCAAACGAGCTGCTAAGTTGGACCAGAAACTGGTTTTCATCTTAAATCTATACAGGGGGAGGCTAGGAGCGTGGAAGAAGGAAAGGCGCAGGGGGGCTGGCTGCGGTTCCCAGCTCCCTCTGTCTGTCCCCGTGCTCAGAGATAGCGGGGCAGGACGTGGCCCTTATAGGGCCGCTCCTAGAGGCTTTCCCTCAGCAATCTGTGGAACAACAAATGCCACTTCTGGCGTGTCAGCCTCGGGTCTCAGGGAGGGAAGGAAAAAGCCTCCTCGGGAATCCAGCTGCTGCTCATTTGGATGGCCTCTGAATTGTCAGCGGCAAATTACACGATATTAAATCAAACTTGCCTCTTCCTAAAAATAGCTCTCCTCCCAGCGGTACAAAGAACGAGCAGAGGGTTTTCCAGCAGTCCCAGCACCTCGCCTGCCTTCTGGGTGCCCCGTGGGGCCCAACAGGAGGTGGAGGCTGTGTCCCACCAGCCCCGGAGCAGGACCCTCAGCCTGAGTGCCCCCACCTTCCCTAAGGGTCTGCCTGCTCCTGCAGTGCGCAGCCCAGAGGCCCCACCGGCACTGAATGGGGTGGACATCACTCCTGTCCCACTGCAGCAAACAAACCCGGACCGAGTCAACCTCAAAGCGCTTTCCGCAGGCACCAGAGCTCCCTTTGGGTCCCAGCACCCCGCAGCACTGAGGGGATGTACACGGCTGCACCGACCTGAAGCCCCTCACAGCCATGGGCAGGGGTAGAGAGCAGCACTTTGCCAAGAGATGCTTCGCCCTCGCTGAGCGCTGCATTTGGAGGGGCAGTCACCTGCCGTCGCTCTCTCATTGCCATCACTTTTTCCCCCAAATACTCTCTCAGAGCAGCCTGGAGCTCTGCTCGGACACCACCGCAGAGTCCATCTGGTGGAGGAGCCCCAGCCCGAGGCAGCAGCATCCTGCACGCATGAAGCCACGAGAGTGGGACAGCCCCAGGAACCCCGCAGCAGCCAGTCCCCAGGTCGGCTGCACCTTGCGTGGGACGGCGCTGCTTCCCCGCAGCTTTGAAGTTGCCCTTCTCCCCTTACATCCCCGCTAACAACCCGAACAAGAAGTTCCAGGCCGCCTCCTCCCGGCGCTCCGCACCTCCTGCCCCGCGCAGCGGCAGCCCCAGCGCCGTTCTCCCGTCGATGGGCTGCCCAAGAGCGGCAGCGCGGCTCTCCCAGCAGCGGGGCGCGCAGGTTGGTACCGAGCTGAGACCCGACGCACGTTCAGACAGCAGTGAGGGCAGCGCGGCACGCAGCCTCCGCGGGCATTAGCAGGCTGCGCTCAGGGCTCGCTGGCAGCCATGTTCTCAGCCCCGGGGGAAAACGAGCCGCTGCCCCGTCCCCGTCACCTCCCCGTGCCCCTTTGCCCCGGGGTAGAGCCCCGGCCCCGGCGCCCGCGGTTCCCCTCACCAGCGATGCCCGAAGCAGCGCGGCTCCTCCCCGCCCGCCCCGCGCTTCCGAAGCTCTCCAAACCCAACCCGGAGCCCCGGGACGGGGTCGGAGCCGGCCGTGGGGGGGGAGGGGGAGGCACGGGCTGCTCGGAGCCCCCCCCCCCGCACAGCCGGAGCCCCACCGCGGGGCCGGGGGCAGCGCCGAAAGTTGGTGCCGGCCGCTCCGCTCCCGAGGGCTCGGGCTTTTCCCACGCTCGCTCTCCATCCCTACCCAAAGCCGCCCTTTCGGCCAAGCGGCTCCCACCCCCACCGCCCGCACCCGTCGGGTCCCTTACGGGGAGGCGAGGCGGCGGCGGCGGGCGCTCGGGGCCATCCGCGGGACCGGCGGCGGAGGAGGAGGAATCTCTGGCGCTCCCGAGCGCGGACCCGGCGCCGCCGCCTGACAGCTCCGCGGCCCCTTCGGAAGGTGGAGCCTGGCCGCGGGCGCGGGGCCGGCACCGGCGGGAGGCGGGTACCGGGAGGAGCCCCCCCCGCCTCGCCCCCGCCCCGGGCACCGGGCAGCGCCCCGCCGAGCCGCCCCCGCCGCCGGCAGCGGGAGGGTGCGGAGCCGCGGGCCGGGGGAGCGCGGTGCCCGGCGCCCCGCGGCTCCGGGGTGCTGCTTCCTACGGAGCGGAACAAGCAAACAAACAAACAGAAAAGGCCCAAAAGAGATAAAAAGCATTTTTATTTTCTTTCCATGACGCGGCCGCCTGCCTGCTCGGGGGTGACACTATTTCAGGCATGTCTCTTATTTATGTTTCTCTCTATTGATACTAATTAAAGACGCCATACGTGCACGTAGCTCTCCGACTTGGAAAAAAGCAGAAGGGGACTGACAGCCGGGACTGAACTTTCTTGAGAGAAACGGGCAGAGAGGGGCAGAACGGACGGCAACGCTGCGCCCTGCGTGCCACCTCCGCGATGCTCCAGCTGTGTGCCCGGGGGCCTCCGGCCCCCTTCCCCCTAAAATTACCTAAATCCCCGCGGCGGGCGAAGCCCTTTGCAGAGCGATGCCCACGGGATGCGCTGTCCCCTTCCGTCTGCGCTCCTCCAGCAGAGCCCAGGGCTCTCCGGGACAAGAGGGCTCTTGAGCCGTTGCCGGGGGCTGGGAACGGCTCTGCCCGGAGCCCTGGGAGGTTTGCGGAACAGAACCCAGCGGGTCAGCTGCTACACCGCGCTGCCTTCACCGGGCTGCTGAGGCTTTGCCTGGGCTGCCGGCGAGATGCCGAGCGCACACAGATGGAGGAGTTCCATTCTTTCCCCGCATCCAAGTAGATATTCCTTCCAAGGATTAATTAGTAAATTAAAATGGTAGAAAGATGAAACGATGATTGTTCAGGAGCCCCGCTGGTGATCTCTCGCCGCTCACTGCTGCCTTCCTCAAGGGCTGGGGCAGCGGCTTCTCCCCAGATTCTCTTCATGGAAAAGAACCTCAGGGTGGCAAACGGGGGCAGATGAGACAATGCACGGCTGCCAGCCCCCGTCCTGCCGTGCCCGAGGGAATGAACAGCCCCGTGCACTGCGTGCCACCCATATGGGCACCCCCGCACCGGCACCGCGGGTCACACAGAGCCTCTCCCTGCGGGTTGACGCAGGCAGCAGGCTGCGAGCTGCATTGATCAGAGCTGCAGCCCCGTCTCTTAGCCCCGTCCAAAAAAGCCATCACATTCTGCTTGGCAAAAATTCTCCTTCTTAAACCTGAGTCACCGACAATTCCCTGCTCTGACGCCTGACAATTTGTTTTCTTCTGCCGCTCCCCCCAGCAGGGCCCAGCTGCCCACGGGGCTCGGATCCCAGCCCAGAATGCGATGGCAAAGCCCCAAGGAGCTGGAAGGTGTCTGTTTGGGGGTTACCGATGCCATGGGGGTCTCCGAGGGGCAGCCCGGCTGCAGAACAGGGCCAGGCTCTCTGGAAAGCTCGATGCACGCCAGGGATTTTCACTGAGCATTTTTCACCCCAAAGAGCTCTGGGAAAGCATCAGTGTTTGCTGGCAGCTCCTGGATCTTTGCATCCAGAGAATGAGATACAGGGGGAGATGCTGCAAGGCCAATCCCAAGGGCCACCCAAAGGATGGCTTGCACTGGGTGAACCTACCAGCCTGGTGCTGCCTTGTCCCGTGCTGCATTGGCTCTGCCATAGCTCAGCTCTATTGCATCCCCCGCTGTGTGCTGCCACACGGGCACGAAGGGATCCCCAGCAGTTACAACCCCATTATTTTACTACGTACACGATGGAGATGGGAACTGCAGAGCCCACTGTGGGCAGTGGGCCCAGAGGAGATACAACAAAACGAGCCCGTCCCGCAGCACAGAGACAAGCGGGCTGCCTCCTGCCTCCCCAGGGCGTTCCTCAGTGAGAGAGGAAAGATGTCAGATTTCAAAGGGAAAAACCCACGGGAGAAACTTCCAGGCTGTTTTTTTTTTTTTTTTTTCTTTTTTTTTTTGGCTTTTCTTTTCTTTTTTTGCACTTCTGCTCTGCGTGGCCGTGAGAAGGACGCGCTCTCCTGCTCCTGCCCGCGGGTGGTCACGGCTTTATATTAACTCACAGCCAGACGTGGCGTGCGGCCTGGGGAGTGACAGATCTGCCCTGAAATTAGAAAATGCCTCGGGGAGGGGGTGTCCCTTGGGCATGGTGCCGGAGTGCTCCTGAGCCGGCCGCTGTGCTGAGCTCTCCCATGCAGCCAGCAGCCGGCTGCCGCGGGAGGATGGTGGGGTGAAGCAGGGATGCAGCGCAGCTCTTCCACCTGGGTGCTGGGGTGGGCAAGCAGCCCTGAGCCCTCTGCAGAAGACATCAACAACGCATGGCCTCCACAAGGGGACAGCCATATGCCCGGGGGCATTTTGCTAAGGATTTCCACCCGTATCCCGGTCGTGGAGCTCCCTGGAATTACATCTTGACAGAGCAGAGAGGGATGCTTCCATGCGGCCCCGCTGTGCCTGTCTCACCTAACAGTGATGCGATGTGACACCACTGAAACGTTTAGAAAATGGTGCTGTGGGTGACAGTAACTCTGTTCCCAGTGGTTATTTTAACCCAAGTAAGCAGCATAGTTAGAAAATCTCACTCTCACCAAAATACATGGAACAACAGTCATGGAGGCTGCTTGGAGACGTGGAGGTTCCCTGTGCACCTGTGCAGCCTTGAACAGCTGATGTCATCAGTGAGCATTCACTGAACACCCCTGGGCACCTCGGAGAGGTTTTTGGTGGTGGAGGACGGAGCAAATGGAAGGAGTGACGGGGAAACCACAAAGCAGTGCCCGCTGAGCACAGCAGTGGTGGTGTGCACGGTCCCAGACACGTCGGTGCTGCACAGAAGCAACGATGGCAGTGAGGATATGGGCACGGTGGGCTGGAGGAGAAGTTGCAGCCAGTGAGAAGAGGGAAGGGGGAGGTGCTGCCCGGCCGGGCGCTCAGAGCTGCGCTCCCCGTGCTGTCAGCTCAGCTCGCTGCTGGCTCGGAGCGCGCTGTGAGCGCAGAGCTGCGCGGCGCTGTTAGCAGCGTGACACCTCCTAACCAGCCCCATCTGCTCGGAGGCACCGCATCCGGCGGGGTTTCTGCAGACCTGCTGGCAGAAGCGTTTGCCAAAGGTTTTACAATCAGCACTAATAAACACGGCGGGGCGGCGTTTGGCACCACGAGCTGCGACTCCCAGGCTGGGGTAGCTGAGACGGAGAGAAGCCGTGGCAAACAAATGTGAAACGATCCCACCCCGTAGGACGCGTGGATGCGCACAGCCTGCAGGCAGGGCTCAGCGCTCGCGGTGCTGCTGCTCGCAGACACCCCACGGCCCCAGGCTGCTGCCGGGCTACGGCCTGACCCAGTGCCACCCTATGCTGCAGAACCCGAGCTGTGCGGGCGCCTGGTGCCATTCAGACAGGATGGCACCATCCAGAAAGTGTCCAGGGTGGAACAGCTGGACCCGTAGGTGGGTAATAGCAGCTCAAAAAAAAAAAAAAAAAAACCCATGCGATTTAGGAAAATGCCACATTCCAGGCAGATGAAAGGCTACAGCTGAATCGGGTGGCTGCGGATGAATCACAGCGCTGTAGGGAGCACACTCATGGGTGTCTCAGCAAAGCCGTACGGCTTGGATGGGCTCCAGCAGTGCTGGGGCGTTGCGGGACTCTCACTCCACCCCCTGGGCTCCCAAAGCCCGCACATCCCACAGGTGCCCGGCACCCAGCAGCACCTCCCAGCTGCTCCCACTGCGGGCCGCAAGGAGCGAGATGAAGCATCACTTCAGCTACGCACTCTATCAGATCCTTTAACCTGCTGCATTAAAATAATGGCGTGGGATTTAGGTCTGGAGGTTCTGGAGCAGATAGTTTTGTTATACATCATCATTCCCGTCCCGATGTTAAACCGTTTTGAAGCGCTGTATAAATAGCCATGGGATCACCTTTCCCAGCTGGCTCCGTCCCTCCCCGTGTCTCACAAGAAGAGAAACGTGCACATCATTGGGAACCTCTGGTCTTGCTTTCCACGGGTTGGAATATCAGTGCTGAGGGCTTCCAAGGGAGATGTTGTAATACACTTATGCACGCACAGAGCTATGCGCAGGGCTGGAACCTTTGCTGAGTGCCGCACTCGTGGGGCTGAAACCCTCCTGACAAACCCCAGCTCCTGCCTCCCCAACACTCCTAGGGATGGTTTGAAAGCGTTGAAGGTTCTGGGGGACTCCCAGGCCATGTCCTCGCTTTGCTTTTCGTGTGAGGGTTGCGGTGCTGCAAAGCTGCAGAGGGAGTTCCCCACAAATAGGTGGAGATGGAGGGGCTGCACCAAGCCCTGTGCATACACACGGTTGTGCTAAACCCTGATTCAGCCAAACCAACCTATGGAGAATCATATGGGTGTTCTGATGCTTCGGGCACAGCCCAGCATCCATCGGAGCTCTTGGAAACTCTGGAGTCAGGACAGCTCTAGAGATGCTTGAAAGCAACATAGGGAGGATGTTCCTACTCAAAGAGCTTCTGGCCTGGGGTTGCAGGGCCACAACCACAGCCCATCTCGCTTTCAGCTCAGAGCTGTGCCGTCGCACTGCTGGGGCCGTGCCGCAGCCGCGGGGAGACGAGAACCATTTGCCATATGCTGAGGGATTACTGTATAAAACCAGGATGCTTGGCGCTGCGCCAAGGCACAAGGTTTCCAAATAGAGTCTGAATCCTGGACAGAAAAGTTCCAACTAAATATAGCCATGGCAGGCCGGGGGCCGACTTCTTCTGTTGAGTTCACTGAAAGCAGGCGGGCAGCGGTGTGAGTGCAAACGGAGGCCCTGGGATGCGCAGGAAGGATGGTGCTGGGGCAGGAGGGGCTGAGGATCCCTGCAGGGTGGGGGCTCAGGCAGAAGCAGCAGCTGGGAGGGAGAAGCTCAGCCCTATATGATGCGTGTTCCCAAAGAGCCATGCCAGGGGGGCCGGCGGCACGGGGAGCTCCGGCTAACAATAACAGATACTGCTGGAGTTATACCTTACATAGAGAAAACCAACACTGGAACCAGCTTTCCGTGAGCCTGGCAAAAAGCTTTTGTTTAATTTACAGGGGCTCAGGCTATATTTAGCCTGCAGATCCTTGGGGTTTTATCTGGGATCCAGTGAGCAGCTGGGACACATTGCCTGTTTGTGGAGTTTGGTCTTTTTCCAGCGGGGCAGCACTGTAAGGCAATGCCAAAGCGAGCAATGGGATCTGCCTGGGCTCAGCCCCATGGGCAGTGGGATGGGAACAGTGGGATGGGGACAGTGGGATGGGGACAGTGGGATGGGAGCAGTGGGATGGGAGTTGTAGGATGGGAGCTGTGAGATGGGATTGATGGGATGGGGGCAGCGGGAGGGGAGCAGTGGGATGGGAGCCGTAGGATGGGAACAGAGAGATGGGAGCTGTGGGATGGCAATACAGGGATGGGAACAGTGGGATGGGAGCAGTGGGATGGGAGCAGCATCTCTGTCAGGGAAGCCCCAGCTCCCGCATAGCCCTGATGATGGATGCAGTGGCTTCTGCCCTCTCAGACATATTTTTCCTTTCTCTCCCTTCAGAGTAACCCTTTTTGAGACACCAGAGCCCCAGCGCAATGCTGGCAGTCTCCCTCTCCATCGCTGGCCGCCGTGCTGAGCTAATTTTATCCTCCCTGGCCCCCCCATCTCCTGGAGATTGTCCTGCTGCAGCCAGCGAGCGCTAGAAAATAGCACATCGCCCACTCATCCAGCCTCCCTCCACAAGGAAAATATTTATATTATGCCAAAGAGAGGGTTTCCATGGCAGTGATGACTTTAGCACTGTTGCCTTGGAAACCACTTGAGGCCATCTTAAGCGGGGCGAAAATACCCTTCATCGACAAATAAGGAGAGCGCACAGGAAGGCCCCGCCGGCGCACAGCAGGACGGGAGCTGCCCCCCTCCCGGAGGCTTTCGGGGCTCCCCAAAAGGGGACGTGCAGCGTTTGACCCTCCCCGACGGCACCGGAGGGCAAAGGGGTGGCGCTTGAGGAGACACGGTGACACTGGGGGGCGCAGGGGTGGCACTGGAGGGGTCGCGGGTGGTGCTGGGGGGGACGCAGGTGGCACTGGAAGGCACACGGGTGGCACCGCTGCCGTCCGGCCTCGAGCACCACTCCCTCCCGAGGAAGCCCCGGCGCTTCGGGACAGCCGCGGTTCCCCGCCAGCTCCGTGCGAGGGGCCCCACGTTTCTCCCGCGGCGCTGCCAAATCCCCCCTCCGCTGCACCTCCGCCCGCTGCGCGGTTTGGCAGAGCTCTCCAAGCCAGCGGGACTCCAGCACCGGGAACGCATCGCTGGAGCCTTCAGAGCGGGCAACGAGCTCTGTGACGAAGCCAGCGGCGCAGAGGCACGATGCCACGTGTTCGAGCTATAGAATTTGGGCTTTTTTTTTTTTTTTTTTTTCTCCCCGCGTTTTGCATTCTGGTGGGCTGGAACGACGTCACACACGTGGGAAGCGACGCTCCAACCCGGCCCCGGGGATGCGGGGCAGCCGAGGCGGGGTCTTCGGGGCGAACCGCGGATGCTGGCACACGCCTCCCCGCGTCCCTGTCCCATCGCAGCCGACCAACCCCGTGAAAAAGCCCCCGAACGCCGTTTCCCCCCGTGCCGACACCAAACCCGCGCGGCGGCGCCCACGCGCGGCGGGGCTGCGCCCGGACCGGCGCCGCGGGGACGGACGGCGACAGCGGGGACGCACCTCGCCCCGCCGCTCCCGCGGCCGCCGCGCACGCCGCCGCGCGTGGGGGTCCCGCGGCGCTCCGCGCCCCGGGGCCGAGCAGCTCGGGGCCGCCCCCGGCACGCCCCCGTCGGTCCCGCCCCACCCCGGCGGCCCTAGAAAGGCGGCGGCCGCCCCACCGCCCCCGTGTGCCGGTGCCGCCATGGCCCCGCCGCCCGCGCTGCGGCTGTGCGTCGCGTTGCTCGCGGTGCTGCTGCTCCCCGCGGCCGCCGCGCAGCAGCAGCAGCAGGAGGCGGCGGGAGGTGAGCGGGGGGAACCGCGCGGGGCTCGGGTGGGGGCTGCGCGGATGCCGTGGTCCCGTCTCGGGGGTGCCGCGGGGCGGTGGGTACGGGCACGGGCGGCTCCGGGAAGCGCTGGGAGGCTGCGCGTGGGAGCGGCGTGGCTGCTGCCTGCGTCCTGTGCCGCTGCCAGAAGCCAAGCGTGACAGGCGTGAGTTGGAGGCTCCCGGCCGGGAAGCGGGCGTGTGGCTGGCGAGAGGCTATCGAGGGCCGAGGTAACGCCCGTCGCTGCCGGGAGCGGGGCTGCTGCGGTGATAAGGGGCTGTGGCCGCGGGGTTTGGGGTCCTGGGCTGATCCCGCAGAGCCGTGAGGGTGGCGTGGGGTTGGGAGTGCTGGGAGTTCCCGAACGGGAATGCTCCAGGAGAGCGGTGCTGATGGGGATGTGGTAAAGCGTCCGATCGCCTCCGGGGGCAAAAGGGCGGACGCCAAGTGCCCTGGAAGCAAACGGGCCGAGGCAGTCCAACAGCCGTGATGCTTTCCCGGCCTCGGCTGGGGATATGGGGAGGATGCGGCTTCCCGGAGCGTTGCAGGGCTGTGCGGAGCGTGCAATCCGCGGTGCGTAAACAGCCTTATCTGAGCCGTGTTAATAAATCGCTGGGTTGTTTGGAGGGCTGTGCAGAGCATGTGACCGGCTGTTGACAGCGGGCCGCAGCTGAGGCTTCCTCCCAGCTGCGAGGGCAGCGCGCAGCTCCGCTGCTCACACGCATGGGGCGCCTCGGGGCTGGGGCTTTGCAAAGCATTGCTCCTCGTGCTGCAGTTAACGGGGGGGCTGCTCCGCTGTGGGGCTTCAGTTGCTCCTTTCTGCCTCTCTGCTGCTTTTCCTTGTAGCAACTTCCTTGTCTGGGTTGTGTTTGCCTGAGCTGCCCTCTCACCCAGTGGTAGGGGATCGTGCGGTCTGTCCCTGCCCAGCAGGTCTCTCCAGGCTGCCCCATTGTAGCACTGCTCAACTGTCCGGAGCAGCCAACAGCTCGGCGCTCTGTGTCAGTGTGGGCCAGGCTCGGGTTTGCCTTTGAGTCTCTCTGAGATCAGCTCTTATCTGCTGCAGCCCAGGTGGCTTCTGAGGGGCACGGGGCAGCATCTGTCTCCAGAACCGGGGTGCTGCTGCAGATGCCAAGGCAGCAGCAGGTTCTCTGTTGGTATGCCTGCAGTGTTAGGAGCAGCATTAAATGCATGGCGGCACGTCCTAGGGCACAGGTCCCTGCAATGTGGGGGACAAAAACAGGCTCCAGCAAGCACAGACAGTAACACAGACAGCTCCTCTGAGTTCTCAGGTGTCTCGTTCTGTTCTCCTTCCTACAGAATGTCAGCAGTATACAAACAGAAGCTGCGAGGAGTGCCTGAAGAATGTCACCGTAAGTAGCAGGAGTAACTTCTGACTTCTCCCTAATGTCCAGAAGCATAGTGTGTGCTTTGGGAGGCTGTATGAAGAGCTGCTTCCCTCTTGGAGCTCCTTTGTCCCTGTCCCAAGCACACTGTGGGTACCACCCATCCGCCCATGGCAGTGAGAGGACCAGCGCCCATTGGTGCTCAGGGAGTGGCTGCCAGAAAGTGCTCGAGTCTCATGGCGTGCTGCTTGAGTCATTTAATATGCTGGGCTCCTCCTCAAGAATGTGAGCTGCTGCTTGTGCTCAGGTGAGTCCTATGAATGCTGGAGCACCTCACTGCCCAGCACGACGAGCAGATGCTTGCTGGTTGAGTGCCTTCAGCTCAGCTCTGCAGGTTGCCTTGCATGCAGCAGATCAGGGTAGGGTCCTTCCAGAGGTCTCTTCCCGCTGGAATTATCACTTGAAACAGTTAGCTTTCCTCTTGGTGTTCCTGATGTGTGCAGCCCCAGCACAGGTGTGTGGGGGTAGGATAGGCTGCCAGGGTGGCAGCTGTGGGCTGCGTGCTCTCCTGCAGACCTCCTCCGCTGCATGGCCTTGAAAGCAGGAAGTTTGGGCTTGAGGCAGACCTCGCTGCTGACTCGGCCAGGAAGCTCTGTCTGAAGCCAACCAACTTTGCATGGGGGGCTGTGGGCAGCACTGGTATGGCTGCTCAGGGAGGTGGTGGTGGTCACCGTCCCTGGAGGTGATCCAGAGCTGTGGCACTGAGGGACGTGGTTGCTGGGCATGGTGGGGTTAGGGTTGGAAAATACCCCTAAGATCCTCAAGTTCAGCTGTAGGGATTCTGATTCCTGGGGTGGAGCCAGGAGAAGCACTCCCAGCATCTTTACTTGCAGGTGTGGGGATCTCTGTAGCATTCCCTGGTGAGATGAACCTGCTGCAGAACAGAATGGTTGCTGCTGCTTGATACCTCACGGTAACGCTGTGCTCTCCTGTGCTGCAGTGCCTGTGGTGTGCCAGCAGCAGGAGGTGTGTGCCATACCCTGTCCGGAGGATCCTCCCACCTGCTGACCTCTGTGAGCTCCGCTCTGCACGCTGGGGTGTCTGCTGGGGTGAGTGGAGGGAGAGCTGTCTGCTTTGTGTCTCCTTTGGGCCACGATGGCACGCTGGTGCATGGACAAAGCCTGGGTTTTGGGGAGCAGGGCGGTAGGGGAACAAGCTGGGGGCTCAGTTTCCATCTCCTGCCTGCGTGGTGCAGCACAGCTGAACTGTGGTCACAGCCAGCTGTTGTTCTGGAGGCTGGGCTGTCCTCACTGCTCATGGGGGAGTGAGAACTGCTTCCACACCTCCTGGAGAGGGAGAGTCTGCTCTTTGTGAGCACCGCTGTATAAGACCCTGAAATACTAGTTTGTGTGCGAGTGGCTTCATAAAAGGTCTCATTGTGGAAGAACACATTCCTTAGCTTGCAAAATGAGCCTCGGGGGTGATTAGTCCTGCAGGAGATTAGCTGTGAGCCGTGTTTGTGGTGTGTGACTGTGGCCTTCCTCACAGGGCAGGAGAGCGTGTGGGGCTGTGGGCAGGGTGGTGTGAAGCCCTGGCTTGCCCTGCAGAGCTGTGCACTTTGGGGGTGCTGCTGGTGAAGAAACTCCTGTTGGAGGTGAAAAGCGTGGTTAGATTTCTTGCCTACTGCTGCTGATTTCCACTACCTGGCCTCCAGCCCAGCAGCCTTGCCTCGGGTGAGCCCTGAGGCTGCTTCCTGCAGGCACTGTGGTTGGCAGCAGCGTGCTTGGTGCATTCATGCTGGTGCCAGCACTGAGTGCACCTGTAGATGATGTCTGTTTTGCTTTCTCAGGCTGTCATGCATACCTCAAGTCCAGCAGCTGATGCTCCCAGTGGCAGGAGCTGCATGGCTGTCAGCAGGCAGCCGTACACTGGTGTGCAAGTGTGTTTTGTTGCATCTTGCAGTGAATTTTGAAGCCCTGATCATCGCCATGTCTGTGGTGGGTGGAATGATCCTCATCATGCTGCTTGTCTGCTGCTGCTGCTGTTGTAAGAAGAAGAGCAAAAAGCAAGTATCGGGGTGGGCCGTTCACAGTTCTCCCAGAGTCCCTAAGGTGCAGATGTGGGCTGCTGCACATTGGGTCTGTGTGAGCTGATGGGCTCTTTTTTTTGCTCCAGGCCAGACAAGGAGGATGAACGAGCTGCCCGGGAGCGGGAGCGCAGGCGAGTGCGCCAGGAGGAGAGGTGAGGCCACGTTGCCCCGTGCCTGCTGACCCACTGCTGTGCCAATTGCACGGTGCTGCAGCCTCTGCGTGAGGGTCTGCGCTGCAAGCTTAGTCCCTGCTGGGATCTGCGGGTGCAGCACTGTGATGGTGGTGTGTATCCAGCCTGAAGTTCCTGCCCTGAGGGGGAGGGCCTGCAGGGATGCCAGCAGCATGAGGGCTCTGAGCAGAGCTGCCAGCATGGAGCTCCCCAGCCTGGGAGGGAGCCGGGAGCTGGAGCTCCTCCTCCTTGGCTCTGTTCTGCTGGTCACTGACTCGTGGTTTCTTTCCTGTTTTGTTTCTTGCAGGAGAGCAGAGATGAAGTCACGGCATGATGAAATCCGAAGGAAATACGGTACAGTGGCTTGCACTAGCAAATCACACTAAGCCTTAGAGCTGTAGGATCATTTAAGGTTGGAAAGAGCACTGAGATCATCTACTCCAACCATCAACCCATGTCTCTGGCTACTCTAGATTGTGTCCCTCAGTGTGACCTCTGTCCTTTTCTTGAACATCTCCAGGGATGGTGACTCCACCTCCCTGTGCAGCTCATCCCTTTCCACTGCCTCATCGCTACTTCTAGGAATAATGTTTTTCCTATTATCCAACTTGACCCTCCTCTGGTGCAACTCCAAGGCTGTCAGCTCTCATCCTATTGCTGTTACCTGGGAGCAGAGGCCGACCCCCACCTCACCACCGCCTCCTCTCAGGGAGTTGCTGAGCAATGAGATCTCCCCTGAGCCTCCTCTTCTCCAGACCAACCCACCCCAGTTCCCTCTGCTGCCCTCTGGACACACTCCCTCCTTGTAGTGAAGGGCCCAGGACTGAACACATTGCTTGATGTGTATCCCATGAGAGGAGATGGGGTGGTGTGGGCACAGCCTTCCAGGAGGACATTGGTACATGTGGTCTCTGGAACAGGAGGGTGAGCGGAGGATGATTGGCAAAGAATTGTCACCCAGAGCAGTGAGTGCTGCTCCTGGGGCTCTAACTGACTCTCTTTTCTTCCAGGCCTGTTCAAGGAGGAGAACCCTTATGCAAAATTTGAGAACTAGCCTCTCTGGATCTGCCCCACCTGGTGAATGGCGTCCTCCTTGTAGACCCACCTCACTCTGGGTTGCTTTCCAGGAGCCCCCTATGGCACCACATGCTGCCACAAGCCCTGCTCAGTGACTCCCCCATTCCCCACTCCGGTTCTCAGCCTGCTCCAGGCTTTTGCTGCACAGGCTGTGCTGAGGCAGCCAGCCCTCAGCTGTAGCACCTGGCCAGGCTGAAACCTCACTCCGTGCCTTAGAACCTGGGGCTGGGCTGCACCCTCCACCTTAACCCACCCGGGGGTGGCAGCCCAGCACAACACAACGTGGTGCCTGGCTGAGGTCCTGAGTGGCCCGGCCTGTCTTCCTTCTGCCTCGTGCAAAGCTGGGTCCGTGCAGCGTGAGGCTCTTGTCTCCCTCTGTGCAGAAGTGGCTCAGAGGGTGGCCTGGCTGTCTCCAGCTGCATGCACGTGCCCACACACCAGCACCCCCTCGCAGCAGCGCTGGTTTCTGGCTGCCTTGGGCCTCTGGGGGCAGGCCTACATGCACGCTTCACTTGCAACTAATCCAGGGACCCTCCACAGCCCCCTCTACCTCTGTGCCTTTCTTGATCATCTCCTGGGCTCGGTGCCTGTTACTGATAGCAATACGGTTGGGTTCTGATGCGTATGCAATAGGGTAAGGATGTATTAAATTGATTTGATTACTATTCCTGTGTGAGCGCTTCATTCTGCTTCCCCACCAGCATGACTCCCAGGGAGGGGGGCAAGGCCAGGTTTGAGCCCTTGCTGTTTGGGGAGATGGGGACAGGGCTGTGTGTCTGTGTCTTGCAAGGAACCCAGGCCAGGGTCTTACTGCTAGGGTCTGACACTGGGCCAGAACTGGATTTGCAGTGCGGTGGAGTCCGCTGATGCTGTTGTGCGACAAAGCCGTGCCTGCGGGCTGGCGGCACACGCGGGGCTCGCAGAGAGCGCAGAGCCCGCGGCGCCGGGCACGGCTGCTGTTCGCCGTCCGCCCGCAGGGGGGCGCTGTAAGGCTGGGCCCGCTCCGCCCCTCCCTCGGAGCCCCGCCCCGCCCTCGCGGCACTTCCGCTGCTCCGTGACGCACTTTCTAGAGCCGCCGAGCGCCGAGCCGCGCGCGGTCGCTCATCCCCTCCCCCCTCCTTTCACGTGACCGACCGGGCGGCCAATCGGAGCGCGGCGTTGCTGGCGCGGGGCGGCGGCGGCGCGGCTCGGCGCGCGCTCTCGCGGGCGGTTGGCGGCGGCGGCGGCGGCGGGAGGCAGCGCGCGGGCCGGGCCCTCCCCGCCCCTACCCGACCCCCCGGGCCCGTGCCTGCCGCCATGTCGGAGGAGAAGCCCAAGGTGAGCTCGGCGCGGCGCGGCGGGGGCTTGGCGGGCGCGGGGCGGGCCGCGGGCCGAGCTGGAGGGGGGGAGGGTCGGGCCTGGCCGTGCGCTGATCTCCGCTCGTCCGGTTTTTCCCCCCAGGAAGGAGTGAAGACAGAGAACGACCACATCAACCTGAAGGTGGCCGGGCAGGATGGCTCCGTCGTGCAGTTCAAGATCAAGCGGCACACGCCTCTCAGCAAGCTGATGAAGGCCTACTGCGAGCGGCAGGTGCGCGCCTCGCCTCGCCGTTGCCGGGGCCGTCCCCGTCCCTGCGCGTGGGGCAGCGCTCGGTGGGGTGAAGCTCGGGCAGCGGGCAGCGGGCAGCGGCTGGGCCTTGCTGCTGCACGTGGGGGCCTTCCTTTGCTTCCCCGCAGCGAAGGCTCTGCCCCATCCCGTGCCTCGAACGCGGCGTGGTTCCGTGTTTGCGTCGGGTCGGGTCGGGGCTGGGAGCCCGGCGGGAGGCAGAGCGGTGTGAGGCGTGAGCAGGGGGGTTCTGGCAGCGTTGGCTGCCAAGTGGGTTTAAAGCCTCTCGTTTGTCCTTACGAGGAGCCGCTGGCCCTCACACACACACACAGCATGGGGTGCTGTGGGTCAGAGCCAGCTGCAGCCCTTTGCAGAGCCCATGCTGCTGCAGCAGTAGCAACATAGCATCCATCCAGCAGCCCTGCTCCCTCCCTTTGTACAGCAACAGTGACATGGAGTTTCCCATATGCTTATATTCCTTAAATCTTAATCTTGTCAATGTCAGTTCCGGCAGTGAATCGGTCAATGCTTTGTTTGGGTTCGAAGCCAGGAGTATGCTTCCTCATGTGTATTTCTCCTCACATTTGCAGGGTTTGTCTATGAGGCAGATCAGATTCAGATTCGACGGACAACCAATTAATGAAGCAGACACACCCGCGCAGGTATGAAGGATGCTTTTACTGCACGTGGCTATCAAATGCTTTTTCAGTTTCTTCCCTGCGCGTTTTGTCCTGGCTGGGGTGGGAGATCTGCAAGAGGAGTGGTGTCAGACGTGCTGGCAGCTGTGTGCTGCTGTGGGCAGGAGCTGGAGGAAGCGCTGGGCTCTTCAGCTCTGCCCCGCTTCTGGTTAGAGCCAGGACTGAAGCTGAGTGCTGCAGCTGCTGCCAGCTCTGTCAGTACTGAGAATCTGGGGGATTTCTTGCTCTGACCTGAGGTGAGGAGCAGAAGAAAAGTGACTGGGGTGGTCGCTTGTAGAGGGTGAGCTTCTGAGTCTGGCTTGAAATAAGAGATGTCGAAAGCTGTGTAACTCTAAGTTTGTGGTTGTGAACTCGTGTTCTCTGTATCAACCTCACAGCTGGAGATGGAGGACGAAGACACTATCGATGTGTTCCAGCAGCAGACGGGCGGGCTGTGCTAAGACACGCCATCCTTTGGAGCAGAGGCCTTCCAGGCTCCTCATCGCACCTCGCTCTCATCCGTCCTTGGATTTGCTATGAAATAGTAAACAAATGAACATGCCAATCACACGGGATTCTCGGAAACCTTAGAGGACATTTACCAAAATCGCTTCTTGTCTTTGACGTACTGCGTGTGCAAGTCAAACCGGTATCTGCAGGGATTGATCTGTATCTTAAATTGGGCCCATTTGATTTGAGTTCTGATTCAGTAGCATACGTTGTCTGTCTGCTGTTTCCTTTTTTTTTTTTCCCCCTTTAAACCTGTGGCCTGAATCTCCGTCCGTGTTTGGGGACGTGGAGTGCATTGGTGGCTCTCGGCCCTGCCCCTCTGTTCCATCCCAGCCTTGTAAATAAGTCAGTCCGTTTCCATGCCGATCACAAGCTTACAAGTTCTGTTGTTTTGTTTTAAAACGTGCCGAGGAGGAGGAGGAAGAAGATGCTGATTTAAGGGGGCGTTGCAAACAGTTCACGGGGAACGTTAAGCCTACGACGCGAGGTCTGTACGTGCAGATGCAATGCTTCGTATAGGGTCAGAGTTTGGAATATTGCAGATTTACATGTGCTTTGTCATGATTTGATAAAGTTGTCTGAAATATACTTTTTTAATGCAGAAACGAGGGAAGCGTGCTGAATTAGTTGTTGGAAGGGGCGGGGCGGAGCGGAGCGGCTGGGCCACGGGGCGCGCTTCCTGCTGCCCTTGGCCCCGCCCACGGCCGCGGCTCGCCCCGCCCACAGGTCGCCGGTGGTACTGCGCCTGCGCGGCTCGCGTCCAGCGTTGGGAGGACTCGGCCCGCACCATAGAGGCGGAGCGCTAGCGCGCCCCCTACTCTCTTCCTCCCCGCCAGCCCGCCCGGAAGCGGCGCGGGGCCGGGCCGGGGCGCTGCGGGCCGCGCTATGGCGGGCACGGCGCTGAAGCGGCTGATGGCTGAGTACAAGCGTGAGTAGCGGCGCCGGGCCGTGATGCTGCGGACTGGGGGCTATGGGGCGCCGGACTCGGGAGGGCGCTGGCTGTGGGGCCGGGGGTCCTGCGGGAGGGGGGCGGCGTCACTGCCTGAAGGCTGCCTGGGGCCTACAGGGTGTGTGGGGCAGGGGCGGCTCTGGGGCTGATGTCTGAAGAGCAACTGCGATACAGTGTCCAGAGGAGGGTGCGGAGGTGGGGAAGGGTTTGAGGGCACGGCGTGTGTGTGAGGAGTGCTGAGGGCCCGGGGTGGGTTCGGCCCAGAGCAGAGGAGCTGAGGGGAGCCCACGTGGCGGCTGCAGCTCCTCGCTGGGAGTGGATGGGCAGTGCCGAGCTCTGCTCTGTGTGACAGCGACAGGGCCCGAGGGAATGGCATGGGGCTGTGTCAGGGGAGGGGTAGATGGGGGGTCAGGGAGAGATTCTGCCCCACAGGAAGGTGGGCACGGCTCAGCTCCGTGGCAGTGGGCATGACTTACTGGCGTCTTAACACAAAACCCAAAACATCTCAAAAAGGTGAAGGAGTGCGCAGTTGGTGGACGCATTTAAGTACATCTTAATGAGGAATGACCTCGGCTTGTTTGTGTCAGAGTTGGATGAGCTGCGGCTAGCAGACAGCCGAGCCAGGGGAGCCACTGCTGCTCTCACCCCGCCAGAGGGAGCCGGGAGTCTGTGCCGACCTCGGGTACTGCTGGTGCCGGATGCTGGAAGGATGGAGCCCTCTCAGAGTGCTTCTGCCAGCACAAGCAGTCCGCTTCCAGGTGTGCTCATGAGCTGACCAAAAGTGGCTTTCTTTTGCGAGGTAGACAGTTTGCTTTTTGTTTAGTTGGTTTTGGTCTTTCATTTCCCAGCCTTGTGCATGACAAAAGGCAACAGGATAGGGGAAAATCCACTGTTTGTTGGGTGGAGGGTGCTGTTGAGCTGTAAGGACTGGCCACAGGAGATGGCTGCCTGCTCCGTGCTATGTGAAGGCCGTTTGCTCTGCAGGGATGTGGAGCTGGTTCTCACTTTGCCTTGGTGGATGGCTTCAGCCTGTACCAAACAGAGTATTTCTGGGTACGCGTTTTCAGACAAAACCCCGTGCTTGGTCTTGGGGCGTGAACTCTAACCCATCTGATGGTGACAGCCAGCCCTGGCCTGCTGACATGATGTCCTAGACGTACTGCTTTTCTCTGTTGTCATCCCGAAGCGCTGACTCAAAAACCAGCCACAGCAGGACTGGTCTCTGCTCCTGTCTGCTCTCCTGTGTAAGTCCTCTCTGTCCCCAAAGTACTTCTGATGCTTTGTTGTTGAGAAGCTCCATGATCTTACTAAAATGCCATACATAAATGAATTGCTAAGAGAAAACTGATACTAACTAACTAATGAACATTGAAAAGGATGTTACTTAATCCTTTACTACAGGCAGACACTGCATGAATCTTCTTTGCATCGTGTCCTGATGCAGCACTTAACATGACGTGAGATAACATCTTGTTTATTATCCTCCTTTATAGTTTCCCAACAGTAGGCGGATAGAGTGTTGTGAAAGGCAAAAGTAATGCTCTGTGACTGAGGGCTCAGTACTCCTGCAGACCTGAATTCCAGAAGTAAAGCAAAGCTTCAGTTCTGGTGGTCGCCTGCATGGCTGTCTTCGTGGCTGGGGTTGTGTGTTTAGTGGGTGCTCTTGTCCAGCTTCACCACCACACAGCCCAGCCCCTCCCAAGCGCTTCCCAACAGGCTGCCAAGCTGCAGCCTTGCAGAATTTGTTCTGCTCTGTTGAAGTTCTCTTCCTTCTTTCTTCCCTCTTCCCTTTATGTACTTCTGGTTGTGATAGAGATGTTTGGCAGTCGGTGCCTTGCTGATGGCTGCATTTTGTTTACCAGATTGCTGATTCTTTCCATTCCTGCTTTTTTTTTTTCCTTTAAATAAGTTTTGACTCTTCATTTTCTGTATCTGTGTGCATGTTTAAATCTGTTTATTGTCACCGTATGTGAAAAATGCCTGATGCTGTAAGAGCTTTCAACCTGTTGGAACAGAAAACCATTACTTCCTTCTGGGAGGTGCTGTGAAATGGCACTGTTTTCCCATCCAGGTGGAGCTGAAGGGAAGGTGGCTGTGAGCACCAACAGGGTTCATTTTGGTTTTTGTCCTCACTGAGAGCTTTGCTTGCATGTTTGGAGGCTGATGACTGTTTGCTGTCTCATGTATTGAAGTGATTTTATACTCACGTAGATAAAGCTTTCAAAAATCAGGTATAAAAAAGCAAGTGATTCCTGCTGGAGGATATGTTTGTTAAAATCCAAATTTAGAATATTTAATGGTCTTAAAGCCTAAAATTAATCTCTCAGTAGTAGCTTACGCTTGTGAGACTTAAGGAAACCTGCTGCTTCTACCTTTACCATTTCCTTACTGCATGCTCTTGAAGGTATCTTGTGTGTTTTAAATCTAAAATGGGTTACATGGGAAACACTCAGTCGAAGCTGTAGGTGCACAGGACGTGCAGTGTTTAGTTTCATGCTCCTTACAGGAAAGCAAAGAGGTGACCGAGTAGTGGGTTGTAACTCTGGCAGGTATTGCTGGGAGCAGCACAGGGTTAAAACCAGGAGGTTTGGATAAGGCAGATCTGCATGATGCAGAGCAGCAGGGGCGGGGAAGTGAAATGGAAAGGGAGGCACTGAGCCTGTGTGCACCCAGATCTGTCCCATCTTCCCAGCAGAAGTGCTGCACTTTGGCTGTGCCAGCTTTTCCCTTTCATTCGGTCTCAGCTTAAAAGCAAAGCTTTAAAGCAAGGCTTAGCTCCTCTGCTGCAAGCTGGGACTTCATTGTGTTTGCATTTGGAAGCAAATCCCCTGACTGTGTGCAGCACGACCGCCGTGCAAACCGAATGGGATGCCTCGCGGAGGATGCAAAGCTTCAACTGCTCCCAGTGCTGAAGAGAGGCATTGTTCTGAGGCAGCTGGTGGGCTGCCTGCCATGGGCTGCTCCCACATGCACTCACCACATGTGTGTGGCAGAGGGCTTGCAGCCACCCAGGCTCCTGGGACACCCCAGAGTGGCTCTGGTGGGGTGTGAATGCCCGGTGCCTTACCTGCCAGCCTCAGCTTTTCCTCGAGCCCCTCTGTTCCTTTGTTTTCCTCTTTGTTTGCCTCTTCAAAACCTTCTTCTTCTTCTTTTTTTTTTTTGTTTAGGATTCCTTTTCTGAATTTCCATTTTCTCCTTTTTGCCACGTTGCCTGTTCATCCTCCAGCCTCTGAGAGGCCCACAGTAGGACAGTGCTGATTGGGAGTTTGCCCTGTTTTGATTTCTATTTTGGAAGCTGCAGTGGGACTGAAGCAGCTGCTGCCACGCCAGCTCCTGGCAGCTTGTGCTTTGCAGTTCTTGAAAGCAGCGCCCCTCATTTCCTTTAGAGTGGTTCTAGACAAACCACGCAGTAGGACGTGTCTATCCATGTTTAAAAGGCCTTTCTTCATCCTTAATACCTCCTCCAAATCAAACCTCCTGTGCCCATTCACTGCCCGGTTATCGCCTTGCCTGGTCCTTCAGGATGGAAACCTCTGACTGATGTCCAGGGTAGGAGGTGAGCAGGGAGAGGTGGAGAAGTGAGCTTTCATCGCCCTGCAGGTTCCTTGCTCTGGGGATTTGCCTTGTGATTCTCAGCACCCAGCTGTACAGAACCCCTCAGCACAGCTGCCAGCCCCTGCATCCAGTCCCATTGGCATAGGGTCTGAAATATCAGAGCTCCTTGGATTTTCAGGGGAAATTGTGGGAAATAGCAGAATTCCTTAAAGAAAGAGCCCCAAGATCGGTCCAAATAGCTCCAGGAGCTCCCAGGTTTGACACCTTCATCTGCCTAGAACCATCTGCAAGCAGAGCTGCTGCAGACCCACTGCCAAGCTGGAAAAACCTGCTCTGTAATGTCCCTGTTCTCATATTCAGGATGTGTTCAGCCCTGGTACTGACCTCCAATCTGCTGCTCTTCTTTTGAACTTGAATCTCTGCTGAAGCTGATGGCAATCTGTGTGAGCCGGAGGGTTTTGCTGTCTTTCCTGCCAGCGTATCTCAATGGCTTTTGAATCCATCACCGCTTTGAGACAAAAATCTGTGCTCTGGTTTGTGCAGCATTACCCACAGCTCTCGCTTACAGCCCAGCAGGAATTAGCTTAAGCCTCTCATTCAGCAGTTCATGACTTTTCATCTTCCTCGGTGATGCGTTGCTGCTTGTTTTCAGGTTGCAGAATGCATGTGGTGCTCTGTGGTTGGTGTTTGCATGGTGTGAGTCGCTGGTAGACGTTCACTGATGAATTGGGAACTTCATCCATTTCCTATACAGAGCAAGGGTGGGTCAGTCAGAGCATGCTGTGTGCAGCCATGGCTGCACTCTCGGTCTCTTTCAGCTTGCACTGCCCAGGCCGCATGGGGCGAGATGGTTTAGATCTGCAGAACAGAGGCACTTGTCATTATCTCTTTGCTTCTGCTCCTTCGCCTTTTAGTGTTGTTTTGGGTTTTGTGTGGACATGCTGTGAAGTCTGAGTCGGTGCAAATAGGCTGTAGCAGTACAACCTGTTTTCTCTTTGGGTTCTTGAGTGTACACCTTTCTACCCAGTAGCATAGTGCCCCATGCTCGTGAAAAGGAACTCTTTTTGCCTTCCTTCCCAATTTCCTTCCACTGGGAAGACGAGTTCTGAGATCTTCAAAAAGCACAAGGCCTCAGACAATGTCCTTGTCTCTAAAACAGAGAGATATGGTTGTGATGGATGGACTCCTCAGTGGATGATGAGTTAGCTGGATGGTTGCACTCAAACTGTTGTGGTCAAAAGCCCCGTGTCCATGTAGTGTCCCTTGGGTCTGCTTTGGGACAGTGTGTGCTTGCAGCCCCAAAGGCCAACTGCATACTGGGCAGCATTAAAAGCAGCAGCATAGCCAGCAGGGTGGGGGGGCAGTGTCCTCCTCTCTGCCCTTGTGAAGCCCCACCTGAAGCACTGTGTTCAGTCCCTCACAGCAGGGAGGTGGAACCTGGTGTTTAAGGCCCCTTCCAACCCAAACCATTCTCTGATTCTGCAGTCATTTAGCTTTGTCTTGCACAGGCCTTCTGGATGTCAAACCTTGCCCAGAAAAGCAAGGCCAGAAGATTCCTCCTGTGGTTTCCTCAGGCTGTGTTAACATTCCTTGTCTTTTTTCTTTTACAGAACTGACCCTGAACCCCCCAGAAGGGATAGTAGCAGGTGAGATGCTGAGCAGCTGGTGCGCTGTGAAGTTGGAGCCTTACTTTCTGACAGCTCTGAGCATCGTTTCATGGTTGTTTTTTTTTTCCTCATAGGTCCTATGAACGAAGAAAACTTCTTTGAGTGGGAAGCTCTGATTATGTGAGTCAGTATTGCCTCTTTTTCTGAAAACAGCACTTGTACTCTATGAGTACTTTCTGGGAGAACAAGAATATTTAAAAAAATCTTCCTACTTTTGCATTACATTGACTTTGGCCTATCTGTGGATGGAAACTTTTATTCTGATCCAAACTGGGAATTATATTTGGAATTCAATCAGTGTGGTGGGGCAGCTTAAGTGATGATTTGTCGTGCAGGTGTCATAATAAGAAACACTTGGCATGGGTAATTTGCAGAGTTTACAAGAGTCATCATTCGAGCTCCACTGGATATATTGTGTATACAAACACTGCAGGAAACCATAAATTGCTTGTAGATGACAAACATTGCTCAACTGCAAATACAGGACAGGTTTCCTCAAGTTTTAAGGGGAGCAAAACGGTCAGATAGACCATCAGTGGTAGGAGAAAAAAAATCAGTGTCTAAAACTAGTTTACTTACTATTCGAATTTCTTGTAGGAAAATTGAAAGAGAATTGATCTGAGGTAGGGTTGAAATTACAAAAGAAAAACACAGCAGCAAAACAGCACTTTAAAAATCTTTTAAAATTCTTTACGTTTCATGGAACAGCTGCTCTTGAGAAGATGTTGGGTGTGGTGGTTCCTTGCAGAACTCTTCTGCTGATGAACAGCTCTGATCACTCCCTGCTGTGTTTTGGGGCGTGACAGACTTCTTCAAAGCTGCGTCCTCCTTCTGCTCCTGAGCTGATGGGTACAGTTGTTCACAGCTGAAGTTACCTTGAAAAGACGAGGTCTTACCCAGCAGCTTGCCAGTCCTTCTCTCTTGCTTCTTTTGCCTTACTGCTGTCTGTACCCTTCGCTGGGGGCTTTTGGGTGTGTGGAGATTTCTACAAGATAGAAGTTCTACAGAGTTGTTGGAGGGGAAGGAACAGGTCTGACAGTTTATACACATGACACGTAACAATGAGATGAGGAAGTTCCAGACCTGCCGCTGATAACCTGTCGGTAGGACTAATCCACACTCTGCATTTCTTGTGCTCTTTGGTTAGAGTGGTGTTTGCTGTCCCTGTTTGGGGCTGGGCACAGGGCAGGCTTTCAGCACAGCTCCTTGTGCTGCATGATCCCTTGGACAGTGTTGTCCAAGGGTGGAAAAGCAGCTGGCAGGCAAACAATGCCGTTCCTGTCAAGCTGTAGTTTATCACCTATTCTGTACAAGCTGCGTGGGGATCCTGCTTTCTTGCAAGCATGAAGCTCTAAGTTATTTTAATTCTTGGTAGATAGAGATTTGGATTACCACTGCTTGTTTGTGGGTCGACACAGAGAGCTGGTTGCAGCAAGGATGTCCTGTGATGAACAGGTTGCACTTCCTGGCAGCTCAGTCTCCTGAAGATAAATACCAGCCATGGAGTTAGGTAGATGACTGCAGTCAAAACCTGTCACCTTAGGCAACCGTGGAATCTTACTGTTCTTTCTGTAAGTGGGACAGTTACCACTTTGGTAAAACATGCGTTTTGTGATGTACTGCCAGCTCAGAAAGCTGTACATCGCTCGGTGTTTAGAAACCCCAGAGGATTTATTGCTGTTCTTGGAACGTGGAAAGAAATTCCTGTCCATCACTACTTTCTAGTAACAGAGATTTTGTGGTTGATGACAGCTTTCATGGGGGACACACAGCATACTTCTGTATTTGATTCATTACCTAGAAAATACCTTTTTCTGATGTTTCCCCTAACAAATTCTTAAACAGCAGAGGATCTGCTTGCAGACTTGAAAGCCCTTTAAAGTGCTGAGTGTTGAGCTTCAGGTCTTTGTCAGCACTAAATGAGAGGCGGAGGTGCTTTTAGGTTCTGAATCGTGTGTGTGTCATAATACACTTATATTTTAAGATCTGCTAAATTCTGAAGCTGTGGTACAATAGAGACATGTTTACCCTAAGCAGGCTGGGTTACTTTAATCTCTTTACAAAACTCTGTTGGTAAACATGTTTGAGTAGGTTTGGAAAGCCAGCGACATGACTTGTTTATGTTTGTGATAGTCTTCTTCAGTGTTTTGTAATCTCAAATGTGCTGTGTGAGACTGTGGGATTGAAAGAAGTGCAGATGAGGTGATTAAAGTAAGGTTGACTTACGTTTGAGAGGGATGAAATGCAAAATGTGGATAAGTGCTGTAGAAAAGAGAACAGAATATTATTCTGCTGTCCACACACTTTCTAGAAAGCTAGAGTACATCATCACTAACAAAACTGAAGGAAGGAGAGACTTAAGAGGGGAAAAGACATTGCCCATTTAGCAATCTGGAGGTGGGCTGGGTGATGCTACAGAGACTGATGTAGAAGCTCGGCCCAGAGATCATTTTAAAAGGCTTTTTTAAATATAATAAATAACAATGCTAGTTTGTGTTCCTGGTGTTCTTGCCTGCAGCAGCAGTGCTGGATAAATGTTGAACATAAGCGTTCTGCATTGACATGATTGAATGATAGGACAGTTCTTTTGCTTATGGATTAGAGCTGTAGGTTGAAATACAACATGGTGATTTTTCTGACTAGTGGAAGCTTACAGCCTGGTGTTAAGTGTGTCCTTCTGATAAGGCATCAAACAGGAGCTGACTTGGAGTATTTACAAAAACCAAACCTTTGCAGCCGGGTGCCTCATTCCTGGTGATAAATAGCCCCAGCACGTCGATGGAGTTTATCAGCTCCATGTCTTGACACTGCGTGAGGTCTGACAGGCTGTGTTGTGTTACGCAAGCTCATGAATTTAACATTTCAAGACCAAGTTTTGTCCTCTAGCATGGAATTCCCCTGTTCAGCATCTGATGACTGTGGGGTTTGGTCTTTTTCCACCCTCCTTTTACAAATGAGAAACCACTTACAAATGTACTCGAAGCCATGGTTATGGCATTAATTGCCGTTATCACTTCAATTTTTCCCCCTATTTTGGCAGGCACTACTCTTGTTTTTTTTTCCCCTTGCCTAAATAACATCAAGCTCATGGAGTTCAGAATCTTCATATTATGTCTTGTATCACAGGAATTGTTCCTAGCATGATTTTCTCTGCTTTGGATTCAGCATAGTTACATTTAGCACGGGCACTGCAGGAGTAACACAACTTTTTGTTAACTTCTGCAATTCGTATCAATGTCTTTGCCATAGCTGCTGGGAACAGGACAGGATAGGCAAGAAACAAATGCATGCAGAGGATAAGACAGACTGGTTAGATCGCAGTGCACAGTGACTGAGTCAGATCTAAGGCAGTTGGTTCACATGCAGGTGACAAGTTCCCTCTGACCCTAGCTGAACGCTGCTCTTGGTTCCTACTGCATTTCAGTGCCTTGTGTGATTATAGAACTGTAGAATGCTTAGGTTGGAAGGGGCCTTCATGATCATACAGTTCCAGCCCTCTGCCCACCTACTAGATCAGACTGCCCAAAGCCCCATCCAGCCTGGCCGCACGGAGAATAGCACAGACGAAGTGCTATGGCAGCTGACAAGATGCTGATTGTTACGCTACAGAAGGGTAGAAATAGCTTTGTGATCCTTGAGACTGAAGAGGACTAAGGGGAAGTAAATGTTCATTACCAGCGATGGCTCAGGTCCTTCCTGGGCTTGGTGCTGCCCTTGGCACCTCCCTGCAGCTTGCAGTCTGGGTGTGCAGGGGCTGGAGGAAGTTTGCAGAAGGGCATCCCATGGGGAAAGAAATGTTTGCTGGCCTTTCTGCTCAGTTGGAAGGATGCTGCTGCTGTGGTCTGGGCTTTTCTTGGGGGAATCCTTAGCAGGGGGAAAAGCTCAGGGAAAATCCCAGCAGAAGGCGCAGAGGTCCCGAAAGTGTGATGTGCTGTGAAATCCCTACCGAGCAGGTGGTGTGACTGCAGAAGTGCCATGCTGTTTGCCTTGCTGGCTCTGCTGATAATCCTTTTAGAACTGAAAGCAGTAAGTTTAACCATTGTGGTCTTCAGAGCGTTTTGTAGTTGCAAATGCTGTCTTGGATTAACTTTAATAATTTCTTTGAAGTTGACCTTGGCAGCAATGAATGGCTGAAACAAAAGCAGTATGCTCTCTTAATGCAGGGCCTAACTTGGAGCATGTTGGGTTAACGTATTTGACAGAAGAGCCCTTAAGGCTGTGTGTTTGCTCTCAGAACAGAAGACACCCACCAGCTTTTCAATGCGTGTATGTACATACTCTTAGAAGTTCAACAATAAGCTTTGAAAATGCAGCTGGAATTAAAATCCTTGTGAAAAAATACATTCAGTTTACCCTCAGATGCGAATATTGAATCCTGGCTAAATTTAAGGAAGAGACCAGAAAGGGAGCATACATGGTTTAGATGCTTTAGTTTGTTCTACGTAGCTGCATTTCTCTAATCTCACCTCGTGTCAATACTCAGGTTTGAAGTGCTCAGGTCTTGTGTTTAGCTGCCAGCCAAGCCTTCTGAATTGCTGAGTTTAACAGTGACCCTCTGTGGGGCTTCCCAGGCAATAGAATCCTCATTTCAAATGCTCTCTAGTAGAGATGTGAGGTTTTCTTGGCTGAGATGTTAAACGACGAAGCCTGTTTCTTGATCTTTCCAATCAGGGGAGATGCAGTTTGTTTTATAACTTCCAGCTGGTTCATCCAGTTGGAATAAATCACATGAAATCAACTCTGTTGCTTACCTTCCAAAAATGTTTCGTGTAGAGAGGATAATATAGTTGTCTTTGTATGCTCACTCACTCATGCTTTGAACTAGATGCTGAACACGAGAAGGAAATGTTTCTGCAGGAGCCTTGATGAAGTTATTTCTTTGTGTACTTTTGAGGGAGGGAAAGCTAAATGCCTGTAGTGTGCAAAGCAGCGGGGCTGTCCTGCATCTGGCAGTTGTGGTCCCTGGGCTGCATTTTTATTTTTACCAAACATCGTGTGGTTGCACTCGATACTGGCAGTTTGAATCCTCCCAAGTTTTATAAGCTACTTTTGAGCTGCAGCATTTGACATCTCTGTCTCTGCAGCCTAACAGCATCTTCAAAGACACAGGAGTCCCACACCTGCCTCTGCCTTCTCTTGACGTGCAGACACTCAAATCCTGGAACATGCCTTGGAGCCAGATACTCCAATTATAGCCAGACACACCCTGCTAATTAAGCCGTGTTGTGACCTTCCTAGTAATTTAGTGTGCAAGCTTTGATTTTTTTTTTTATTTTTTATTTTTTCCCCCCATTCCCTCCCAAACCCCATATTTGGATTGTAGTTTATGAGGTGTGGGATGAGAGTGTTTTAACTCTTAGTATTCCAGAGTAGATGATATAATCCAAACCTAGGACGTCTCGTTAGACAAGAAGCTGGCGAAAGAAATATATGTAACTCAGGTGAATCTCTTTTTATCTCTTTTTAGGGGTCCTGAAGATACCTGTTTTGAGTATGGGGTTTTCCCTGCTATTTTGAGCTTCCCGCTTGACTATCCGCTAAGTCCTCCAAAGATGAGGTTCACGTGTGAGATGTTCCATCCAAACAGTGAGTCTGATGCATGGGGAGCAGGGGGGCTTTCACACCACAAACAAACAGCTTCTGCAGAGAGAGAGCAGGCATCCTGACCCAGGGATGAGTGGTGCTCTCCCTGTCCGTTCAGTAGGCATGTGCAGCTACGCAGCAGTGCTGCTCTTTGCTAGGATATCTCTCTCTTGTCTCATTAATCCTCACATACCTTATGATGTTAAACAGCCCGGTAGATTCCAACAGTTCCACTGCCTTGAAGATCATTCCAGGAATACTTGTAATTACTGCGTTATCAGTCTGAAGATAAATGTTTTGTACACGATGTAAGATTTAGTAAAACAATACTTTCCAGTATTGCTCTGTGGTTTGTATTTAAGTAGTTTTGTGCTATTTTAACTAGTGAAATTATTCATATTGACCAAAGTTTGGGTGCAGCTTTAGTTGGCATGGCTTTTTTTTTCCCATTAAACCAAGGCGTGATCTTTCTGAAGTCCAGGGTGCTCTGTCCATGCAGCTGGCACACCTGCAGGCCTCAGTACTAAAGACTTTGCTGGCCTTTTTGCTGCAGCTATAGAGCTGACAATACCTCAGCTTTATTTCTCTGGGGACCTCAGGGGAAGGAATTGAAGTAACAACGAGTACAGCTTTTTGCCTTGGACTGATAAAAACCTTAGAACTCCTTTTCACAGCCCAAATTGCTACTTTCTGGAGTCAGTCCTGGCATTTACTGTAAGATCATTAATACATCTACCAAATCAGCATGGACTGTGATCATATTGTTGTCATCACCCAGATTTGATGGGCTGGACCCATGTTTGAAGCTATTAGGCCTCTGCCGCTTGAGAACAATAAGCAGCAAACACTGCCCTGCTGCCTAGGGTTTCCTTCTCAGCTGGCATTCTGACACTTCTACAATGCAAGTCTTAGTCTCAGCTGGGAAGCTATTTATTTGTTGTCTTATTCCAAGGAATTTTGCATTTACTTGAAGTTCCTCTACTTTCCTCTTCCCAAAGTACTACTGACACAGGTTCTAGCCCATTTAAGCCACAAACAAGCCCATATTTTTGTTCTCACATGGGGGGCACATCTGTTTGCACATCACAGCACAGAGCTGTGCAGAAGTGCCCAAGGCAGTTCAATGTCACCTCTGCAGCTCTGACATCTGCAGCGGCTGTCAGCATATGGGAACTGCATGGCCATTGTTGCTCCAGCTGGACTAGTTCACCCAGACTTCTTGGTGGGACTGGTCTGCATCCATGCAGTATGCTGTTGTTCTAGCTCTGGGCTTGGCTTGTAGATCTCTGCTAGGGGCTACTTTGTGTTACAGAATGCAGTGTAGCCAGGAGGGGTCGGCTGCTAGAGGCCCAAACAGCCTGACTCAGCTGCTACACATGGGTATTTCCATGACTCTGGATCATGTTAATGAAAATTCAAGGTCGCAAGCAGCAGAGAAGTTTGCTTAATTCTGTTTTACTGTCATGGTCCAGTGGAGGACTCCAGCATGCATTCAGTGATGTATGACTGTTACCGTGTGATTTAAACAGGACTAGTCACCTGCTTGGAGCTATGGCTGTGCACTAATGCTGGGCTTGTTCCACCAGGCTGCAGCTCTTACTTGTTCCAAGGAACCTTTCATTGGTTGCTAAGTGATCTGAGTGCTTCCAGCAAGCTTGGGGGAGGTGATTTGTAAATTTATTTAACATAAATTTTTGTTAGATTTTTGTCTTCCAGGTTTTTTGCAAAAGGAAATTTTAAACTGGGTTTATATCAGTCATACGAAGGCAAAGTCCAAAAGATCTAGAGGGGCCAAGTGTTTCCTTGGAGTAATAGTCAATCCCCTGTACTTCTTGCACAGTTTACCCAGATGGGAGAGTTTGCATCTCTATTCTTCATGCTCCTGGGGATGATCCCATGGGATACGAGAGCAGCGCTGAGCGGTGGAGTCCTGTGCAGAGTGTGGAAAAGATCCTCTTGTCCGTCGTTAGCATGCTGGCAGGTAAGGGCTGGGGTTTTATTAGCAAGAGCTCAGGTAGCTTCTGCTTGATACGTAGCTAAAGCTTCTTGCATCTTCACACTTAAGCTACTTGGCAGCAATCAGGGTACTTAAAGCCCTCATATTTATTTATCAATAAACCAATTTTCTTGAAATAATTGGGAGAAAAAAAAAGACTGAATTAGTAAATTTCCAGCTTTCTGACAACTGCACTCTGTTCCTTCTGGTCAGCAGCAGCCAGGCACAGGGTGTTGGTCAGGTAATGGGTCCTGAAGTTCAGCTGCTCCTGCACAAAGTGGTAATGGATTTGGCTTTAGCAGCAGAAGGGTTATGAGGCAGAAGGGTTAGGAGTCCATGGCCTCTATTTGCCAGCCGGTTCCCTTGATTTCTGTTTGGCAGCCTGGGAAATATACCCCATTCTGCCATCTCCGATATAAAGGAAGCCTTCTTGAGAAGCTGTGTGGTGACAACAGTCAGTGCAACTTCTTACCTTAAGTCCTGCAAGAACGATGGATCAGATCTCTCATGCACGTCTTCCTGACAGATGGATCTTTTCCACCTTGTGGAGAGTGTTGTTGAACTGCCTGAAAAGGCAGAAGCGTGTCCCCTAGAATCAGTTTGGAATGATGAAGGTTTAGTTTGTAGAAGCAACAAAGCTGATCAAAGAACACGCAGAAGATTCTTATCTGTGACTGTGTCAGCTTCAAAATAGTAACCTGCTGACGGAATCTGTCCAGAGACCAGTGCCTCATTGGGCTCCCTGTGCCCTCCAGGAACATGGCTTGTTGTACAACCTTACCTAGACTGCTCTACTGGGGAATCATCTGGTCTCTCTTGTATTCTAATCCTGTTTTCCCCATGGCTTTTGGAAGAATTAGTGTAAAACATCAATTGTCATCTCCCTCCAGGCCACTGGCAAGCTCTCAGCTGTGGATCTGCCAACAGAGCAAACCTGAATTTACCAAACGGAGTGTCTTGTGCGTCTAGCCTGACTGCTGGCTTTTAGTGGCCAGCAGCATTGTACTGAGAAAAACATGAACCTAAAGTGTCTGCAGTGAGCTGAGTTGTTTATTTGGACCAGAACGTGAAGCAGAATGACTAGAGTATGTTCTGAGTGGCTTGTGTAATCCTGTGACAGTTGTCCTGCTGTGTGCTGACCATGAACCCGAGAAATCCCATGCCTCAGTTTACCTCTCTACAAAAAGAAGCGTTTGAGTTGCAGGGTCTTAGTGTGCTTTGTAAAGCACTTTGAAATCCTCAGATGAAAGATATTGCAGAAATGAGTTTTTTTTTTTTTTTTTTTTTAATAGAACAAACCATCCAAAAGAGGAGCAGAGCCAGTTTGGGTGGCCTGCTTTGCGAGGCTTTGTGTTTGTGAAGCCACAGAACCAGAACAAATATGTGGCAGGGAGCACTGTGCAGTTTTACATTTGACAGCACTGCCGGTGACACACAGTGGTACTCTGCATGTTGGGGCTCAGCTTCCCAGAGCATCAGGAAAGTGAAACAGTCTTTCTCTGCCACCTGTTTCTTGCCTGAAGCCTACCTTGCTGCGGTGCTTTCTTGTGATCAGTTAAATGGGAACAGTTAGGGAGTCCAGCAGCTGTAACTGGCATTCCTTTAATGGTGTTTCAGCGCTGCCAAGCAGGGGAAGTATACCAGAGCCACGGGGAAGTGGCAGTGCAGAGATGTTGCTGAAGAAATGAGCTGATGTTGCTCAGTCCCCTGCCTGCCCACAGACCTTTCCATCTCTTTCGTTTCAGAGCCAAACGATGAAAGTGGAGCCAATGTAGATGCCTCCAAGATGTGGCGTGAAGACAGAGAACAATTTAACAAAATTGCCAAGCAGATTGTGCAGAAGTCACTTGGACTTTAAGCTCACAGAGAGACTGAAATGTTTTGTATTTCTCTCCACCTGAAAAAGAGCAGTGCTCAGTGCTGGTACCAAAAAGGAAAACTTTGCAAAAACTATTGGTCTAATTCTTATCCTTCATTATTTATTTACCATCTCTTTCCTGCTTCCGCTGCTGCACAGAAGCCTCTAGTTTACTCACTAAGTTGTATGGGAAAGGGATTTATTGCTAAGGAAAATAATGGGAGCAATGCTGTTTCGAAGGCTCTTTGTTGCTACCTCACTTCAAGGTATGGAAAGCTTGGAGACTTTGCAATCTGCAGCCCGCTTCTGTCAATCTGCTGTTGGAGAACGGCCCTGAGTTAGATCACTTGCTGGAGGAATTAGCTTTACATTTGTGTAGGTAGCTTTGCATTGGGAACACCAGCAGGCAGAAAATAGCTATCAGTCTTATTATACCAGCTAAGTTAAGGACGGCGTTTGCAGTCAGAACTGGTTTGAAGAGTGGTTAACCAGAGAAGCTATAAAACAGGGTTGTAGACAGAATGGTTTAACGTAGGAAGTGATTCAGCACCATGTAACTTGAAGATCCACGTGATCATTGCTAGCGACTGGCTGGTACTCCTGTGTTACACTGTGAATTTGTACTGAGCCTTTGAGTTAGGGTTTGCTTGGGAGAAAGCCCAAGAATTGCTTTATTGCTCCTTGAAGACATTCAGTGTAAACTTTGCGTTCAATTAGAGGTGCCAGATGTAAAGACTGGGTTCTGAAATACTTGGGTCAGGTTCACTGTGAGCCCTAGGTATGTCATCTGCAGCCTGAAAATGCAATGAGGTTGTTCCTGCTTCGCGGGGGATGTAAGGCATCTCTGCAGTTACATCAGCTTTTCTCCTGTAGCCATTTGGACACTCAGAAAATGAAGCATCGCTGGCCTTTGCCATCACAGCCCAGGTCACCCAGTTTTCAGGTGAAGGAGCCTTTGCCACCTGACGCTGTGAGTTTGGTAAAATGGACTGTAACACTTCTTTGTGCTGAATGCTCTAAGTAGGAGTCGCAGGCAACCTCAGCTGTGTTCTCTGAAGGATGGTAAGATGCTTGTTTAAAATGGCAGAGCGTTGTAGGCCGCTTCTGGTGGCAGGAGATGACAATCTGCAGTGCTTTGTGAAGCTGCTTAGGAGCCGCTGGTGACCTTTGTGCTTTGCAAGTGAGTCTCTTGTTTAAAGCCAAATCTTCTCCAATTCATTACAAGCACCAACAGCCATTGGTGGCACGTGAAATTGAATTTTGTTGGCTGCTTTAAGTGAGCTGCAGTTGAGAAGGGCTGTTTTTCTAGGAGAAGCTTGAGAGCGGAAGGAGCTGCGCTGTGCAGAAAGCTTTACAGAGGAAATTGTGTGCACGTGTGTGTGTTGAACTTGTCGGTATGCACATCATGTTGCACATGCTGCTTCTTCACAGGCTGCGAATTGGTGGGTGCCACCTTTCTTGTCTTTGAATTCAGAGTTTGTATTGCTGAGCTTACCCCTGTAGAAGTAATTCTTGTCGCTTTGGTGGGAGGGTGCGAGGGGGACCCAACATTGCGTGGGAGCAGAGATGACAAGATAGTATTGTACCTAACTAGTATTTCAAGGTGTACTGGAAAATGTAGCATTTATATGCAAAATGAGAGTGGTTTTGGGGGTTGTAATATATGAAGTGTAGCTCCTGCAATTACCTCAGCTGCTGTTGGAGAGCTGTGTGCACCGCAGAGCAAACACTGTTCAGCAGACGTGGCAAAGTGGGGCTCTTTTCGAGTGCAGAGTATTTTATTCACGTGTGTTTGCTCATTATTTTACAGTGGGATTTAGTCTGTATTCTGAAAATAAAGTGATTATATATATTTTTTTCCTTTCATAAATGTACACAAATGTATCTCAGTAAGTGTTTTTAATGAGTAAACAGCTGAGCGAGTCCAGTTTCATTGTGGGCCAGCGGAGTGGAAGAGTTGGTGGTAATGCAAGTAAAACACTGAGGATGCTTTAGAGATGTGGAAGACTTGATGCAGTTGTTGGGGCTTTCCAGGCCAATATCTTGTCTCTAGCGATGGCAATCACTTGATATTTCAAAGAGAACTCTCAAAATCTAGCAATCAGCAGACGTGACTCAGTTTGCCTCTTACAAAGGTTTTGTGATGATCTAAGTCTCTGGGCTTAGGAACGTCTTGTTATGGCAACAGGTGAATCATGAGCTGCTGTGTATCGTTCCCAATGTGCCGATACCAGATGTCAGATTGGAGAAGGACAATTAGTTGGAGATTCTCAGGAGGAATTGGACTGTGCCCCCAAAACAGGGCTCTCAAGCAGAGCTCAGCGCAGCCCACACTGAGAGTTTCCATGCACAGGCAGTTGTTGTTTGTGGCTGGGGAACACCCCAGCCTTCCTGCTTGTAAAGCTGCCACTTGGATGCTGCAATAGCCTGCCCTGAAAGCTTAATCCTCTCCTTGAAAGAGTACTCACGCTAGCAAGGTGTGTAATGCTAGCCAGTAGCAATAATTTTCTGAGCTGTTGCCTTTTTTCTGCCTGAAACAGTTACTATAAAACACATTCCTTGGGGAGTGTCAGAATGCTACAGGTGTTACGCATGCAAGCAAAGTATTAAAGATTAAAAAAAAAGGCACAAAAACTCTTTCTGTGGGTTATATTTGCCTTAGGCTTATATCTATCTGTCTATATCTAAAAGGCTTCACCAGAGCTGTAAAAATGCAAGCAGTGTCTTTTCGAGAGCCTTTGTGTATAGGTACATATACATGCGTGTGCTTTTTTCCTTCTTGGCAAAAGGAGCAGTGTCAGAACACACACAGTGGGATGCACGCCATTCAGTAATTGTGTTGTGTGTGTGTGCGTGCACGCCGTTCTTTGAAAGTGCAAACTGCTGCGGGAGAGGCATTGGAACCACATGAAAGGGCTGCAGCTCCAGGGCAGAGCAATCAAGAGGGTGCTCTCCTGCTTTTTTTGGGCTGGATGTGAATGGAAGGAAGGCGGTGCGCTGCATTCGGGATGGAGCTCTGCATCTCTGGAAGGTTCTTGCTTTCCTCTGACTTGCGTTATGTCTCGGGAAGGGTGCTGTGTGTCTTCTGCCTCCGTAAGAGCAGAGAGGCACAGCCACCTGCAGCGTGGCCTCTGCTGGAGATCAGGGGAGCACAATGGAGTTGTTAGGTTCAGTATGTATTTGTTTAACTGTTCTTAAGATGCAAACTATGCAACAAGACCTCTAAATACTAAGCACTTCTCACCTGCACAGAGCAGTTTAACATGAGGGTGGACCTGCAGGAGCAATTCCCGCAGTATTCCTTCCTGGGGCTCCTGACCATGCACCGTGCCACGTGTAGGGCATTGCATCCTATTGTTCTGAGTACAGGCTGTGGCTGACAGACCGTCAGGGTGAAGGTACTCAGCGCTGCGTCCCTCACCACTACCTGAATCAGGTGACACAATTTGTGCTGACTCAGTCCCATACCGGGACCGGCTTTTGAAAGCAGCTCACACCCTGGGATGGAACTGCAGCAGCAGTGCAGATTACGGGGTATGTTAATATATAATTAATGGTAATGATACGGACGGTGGGTTATTACAGGGTAGCTGCCGTGCGTGAGCTCCAGCCTCCCTTTGCTGCACAGAAGCGGGCACCTGTGGGCTGAGAGGCTGGGGGCTGCAGGAGGTGGGTTCAAAGCAGCGGGCTGCAAGATGCAGCATGCCGGGGGTGTGGGGCACCCACGCTCTTGGATGCTGGGCCGGGCGCTGGCAGCCTCTCCGCCCACAGCCAGGTTAGCTGTCTTGCCCCAAAGCAGGCTTTTTTTTTTCCCATGCCAAAACAATTTGGCAAATTGCAACCCAAATTTGGGCTGGCGTGACAAGAGCTTCAGGTGGGTGAAATCTCATGCGGGGGCAAGGCTTGCCCTGCTCTTGGGTTCTCCAGGACTGGGCGTTTCTTGCAGGAGGCTCCTGGTCCTGGTGGTACAGCCAAGTCCCAGGAGGCCCTGCAGAATCTGCATAGCGTGGGGGGTGCTTGGCTGCTGGAGGATGTCCCGGTAGGGCTTCTCTATCAGGCCAGCTCAGGACCAATGCTGCCTGGTGGCCAGCTTGCCTTTGCTGAGCCTGCCCAATCTGGGTCACTGCCCCCAGATGTTGTGCTGACCAAGGCTGAAGAACAGGTGTTTTCCCCCCGCCTGGTGGGAGAGGAGATAGGGAGTTCTGTTTTGCCTTTGGCCATAAAATGCTTTGACATGGGATCTTCCACCTGGGCACGCCCAGGGTGGGAGTGCATGTGTTCTGAGGTGCCTGGCCCTTGCAACTCTGCTTGGGATAGGATTGACTATCACAGGGTGGTGGGGCTCAGCACCTTGGTGCCTGCTGTGTCCCCTGTCCCCCTCCTGGCTCCAATGCATTCACCCTCTGCTCCTGGCAGCCTCCTGCTTGTTCCTCAGAGCTCGCACTTCAAAGGTAGGTCTGGCTGGGTGCTGGACAAAGAAGGGCTGTAATTTGGCTGTGTTCAGGGTGGGAGCTAGAGCCTGCTTGCCCTGCCCACACCAGCCCTGCCTCTGCCTCCCGTGCCCAGCAGCAGCCCTATGTTTGCAGCGTGCAGCCCCACCAGCACCGAGGCTGCTCTTCTGATGCAGAAGGGAAGCAAGAGCCAGTCTCACTATGCTGACCTCTTCTTCCTCCTCCTCTTCTCCTTTTCCCGGGTGCCCTGGCCTGCGGGCAGAGGAACTTGGCTGGCCCCAGCCCTTGGGTTCCTGGTGCTCCATGCCAAGCTCCATGAGCAGGTTGGGATGGGGATGGAAGCTGCCATCAGCGCAGCTCCAAGCGCAGCAGGGCCTCTGTGCGGCCAACGTCTCTGGGCAGCAGCGGAACCAGCCCTGAGAACGTCTGCAGAAACAATAGCAATTGTTCTCTTTCTTTGTTCCCTTCCCTCCCCGGATGCTGCGGAAGAAGGAGCTGTGCGGGTGGGCAGAGTGCGCTGCCCCTGCGCCGTGCTGCCCTCAGCCTTCTTCCAAGAAGTGTGTTTGTATGTCGGGCAGTGCCTCGGTGCCGGGCCGTAAACATGGGCAGCTGTTGCCTAAGCTTGAGCTGACAAAGCCTGAATCATCACTAACAATAATACGAGCTGTCGATGGGGAAAGCAGTGCAATTGGGCCGTGAGTCGCTTTGTCACGGGGCAGGAGATTTCCTTGCAGCAGCGGAGCAGGGTGGCTCTGATCAGGTTTGGTGCCTGGGTTGGGGAATCTTCAGCTGCCGGTGGGGCTGATGAGTGTCGGGTCAGGGAACGTGCCAGAACCACAGAACATCCCAGGCACGTGGACACAAGTCCTGGGGCTTCCCTGCCTCGCTTTCTCCATCCATTTGTCACCCATTGGCTGCCTGCTGCGTGGCCAACACCGAGGGCTTCCCGTGCAGGGCAGGAGGCTGCTAGCTCTGTCTGGAAGCCCACGGAGTGCTGGTGCTGCAGCAGGGTGGGATGGTGGGACCGGAATTGCTGCTGGGAGCTGGCAGTAAGGCATGCAGTCGGAGCGCTTTGTGATTTTTGTGGTGGCATTCCTAAAAATGGTGCCTTTTGCAATCCGCGTGGCCCTTTGCCAAAACTTTCCTGGCAGAACCCCTCCAAAATTTCTGGGAATGAAGTTTTTTTAACTGGGGATTGGATTAATGGCAACCACAGTCGCTGGGTGCTGCTGACAGGTTTACTGGTGTGGGGATTTCTGCAGGGTGGCCTTGGGGAGCCGCAGACGCTCCAGGGAACGTGGGGAGGGATCTTGACGCTGAAGAAAGGGCAGAGCTGAGGAATGGGATGCCAGCCCTGGGTTTTCTGCCCACTCCCACGTGATGATTTGTCTCTGATGTTTGCTGGGAGCGTCAGCCAGGAGCAAACCCATGCATTCCATCCTCGCTGGGCTGCTGTATGCTCCCTGGGAAGGACCTGATGGTGAGTTCCTCCGGAGCACCCGGGGAGCAGTTATGCTGTGGGCAGGACCCCTGCAGTGATGCGGGTGCCCTTCTCGCTCTGTTCTCTGCATGTGAGCTCTGTTTGAAATGTGCTGTCCACAGATATTGCTTCTCAACCTTTCTTCATCCAGGGATGGCCAAACTTTTTTGGGAGAAGTCCAAGGATCGTTTTGTTCAGAGCTGCCACATGGTTTTATTTACAACCCATAGGAACTAGGCAATCATCTCCTCTGTTTGTCTCTTTCATTCTGTCCTCCCTCAGTTGCTTGTGCGCACAGGAATGTGCATGTGTGCTTAGGAACAGCTCTGCAGCCCTATTCCTGGTGCTGCTGGGACAAGGAGCAGGTCTTGGGCTGAGCACAGCCACAGGCATAGGTGCTCCCAAGCCCTTGTTTAAAAACACGGGTTGGTTCCCCAGGGCACATCACCTACAGCTTCCCAAGCTGAAGAACAGTGAAAACCCTTCAGGGCCATTGCTGTCCCTCTCCTCACCAGCTTCAACCTTGAGCTGCAGGGCGGGCCACCCCTGTCCACCAAAATCACGTGAGGTTTGTTCTCCCCCCCCCTTGGCATTCCTGCATCTCTCTGCTTTTGCAGGGCACAGCAGCAGCTGTGACCTCGGGTCTGGTGATGTCCTCCTCGGCTTCTGGCAGCTTTTTAACCAGTGAAGTCCCCAGAGTTAGCTGTGTCCCGGTGGGAAGCCAGGCCCTGCTGGTGCTTGGGCAGCACACACAGATCCGGCCGCTGACGCATGTCCCCACGTGCTGCCAGCTCCCCGGGCCGTGCTAACGTGACACATGTGTGCAGCACTGCCACGGGGGGAGACTGCGGGGCTGTGGGGCGCAGTGGTCGCTGTGGGGTTCGGGCCGAGGGCCGTGTTGGTGTGTGCACCTTTGGTGGTTTGTCTCCAAAAAAGCCCTGGTTTGCTTCTCAACGTTTTGTCGTTTTGTGCTGGCCGTCAGCTTTCCATTCTGCAGTTTGCCTCGCAGGAATACTTTGGGGTGGGGGGAGCTAATTTCAATTGTTCGGAGGATGGAAGTGCCTTGCTTTGTGGCAAGAGGAAGCAGGCAGCGCTCGCTGCGTGCGGAGAGTTTTTCCACTGCTGTCTCCTGTTTGAGCTCTGTAACCTCGAGGGTTTCTAAACTGGGACTTGGCATATCCCTGCCCTCCCCATAGCAGGTCCAGCTGCGATGCCCAGCCCTAGGCTTGGAGCTGTGCCTTGGGCATGGGCAGAGTGATCGGGCATCACCTGCATGGGAGAGAAATGCCCCTCATGGGATCTGGCTCTTGGGGCAGGGTGCAGCAAACAGGAGGGGATGGAGGATCTGCCCGGTCCAGGCTGGGATCGCTGCCGAAAGCCTGGTGCGTTTGAGGGCAGCACGGTGCCCACCTTGGCCTCCGTGGGCAGCGGCCGATGTCGTGCCTTCCTCCATGTGACCTCAGCAAAATGAATCACCAAAACTGAAAGGAAGCAAAAGGGGAAAAAAAAAAAAAAAAAAAAAAGAATCCCTCCCCAAAGCCGCCTTCCAGAGGGCTGGGCACAAGATAAAAGCTCTCCGAAGGAACGGGGCTCCTCCTCTCCCACCGCCGTCTTCCCATTTAAATGTCTGTGCGCCGCGGCCAGCCCAGCACATCTTGCAGCCAGGCAGTGCCCACGCAGGGGCAGGGAGAGCCGGCCCTTAGCACTTCGCCCCCAGCCCTGCTCTGACGGATGATGCGAGAGCACCCAGAGGGCTGAGCACCGCTAAGGCAGCCCCATGTTGGCCCCACTGCTGCTCTGGGCTGTCCTCCTCCAGTGGGCGTGCGGCAGGAGCTGGCAGCACTGCACAGGTAGGAGCTGGGCTGGCGGTGCGGGCAGGAGCTGCAGAGGTTGGTGGTGCTGGGATATCTTGCAGGACCGCTGTGCTGTCAGGGCAGACCTTGGGAAGCACAGTCTGTGGGGTGCCCCATGAGGGCACATCACCAGCCTCTGCCCGAGGCTGGGGTGCATAGGTGGAGTGAGTCTGTGGGTGAAAGATGCATCCTGCATCCTCCCGGTGGCAAAATCTCCTGGAATGCTTCTGTCCCATCACTGGTTTTTAGGTGCTTGGGCCCAGGTTTGCTGTGCTCATGGCTCGTCTTGGGGTGAAACTGCTCCCAGCTGCTTTTCAAACCACAGGGAGCTGTGATCGGTAGCAACAACTGATGCGGGAGGGAAAGTGGGACTCGTGGCTCTGACTGCAACAGGAAACCTCAGTGAGGTTGCATCCTTGGCTGCCAAACGCGGGCACAGCCTCTGGTCCACCTCCAGCCCTTCTTCCCACTTGTAGGCTCATCCTGGGGCTGTGAAACCTTTCTGCAAACCCAGGACTGAACTCAGCCTGTGCTCTTTGGTGGGCAAAATGGGAAACGTGCGCTTCATTTTGATCCTTTCCGAAGCAAGGTGCCTGGGGCAGGATGTGCTTCCCCCAGAACTGGTTCCAGTTCAGACAATCACAGGGGTTGGAAGGGACCTCTGGAGATCGTTGAGTCCAGTCGGCTCATGCAGGTTCCCTACTGTAGGCTGAGCACGAAAGCATCTATGTGTGCCGGCCAGCCTCGCTCACAGCCCCTCCTGCCTGGCTGCCCCGTGCCCAAGCAGCCCAGGCTGTAGCACAGTTAGGAGCCCAAAGCTTGTTGGTGGGAACTGTGACAAGCACAGGGCCATGGCTCGGATTGGGGACTGCTGCTTCCCAGATGTGCGCAAGCAGAGCTCTGTCTCCTGGTGCTAATTTTTCCATCTGGATGATGCCCCGGGGCCGCGCATGTTGTTTTCTCCTCTGGGAAAAGGGATAATTACTTAATGAAGGTTTTTAGGCTCCGCCAGGGAAGCACGTGTGCGTGTGTGCAGCCAGGGCTGAGCCGGGAGAGCCCGTGCCCGCCTGGCAGCCCGCGTTCGGGGCCGCTGTCACCCCGGCTGCCCGTGTTCCCGCAGAGCTGCGCCCGCTGGACGTGCTGGCAGAGCTGCTCCCCGGCAGCGGGGCGGCCCGCGGTGCGCGGGTGCTGCAGGCACAGGGGCTGAGCGGCCTCCAGCTCCGCGCCTCGCGGCCCCGCGCCCTGGCCTTCCCCGCCTCGCGCCTCTTCCTGCACTGCGACCGCTTCCCCGAGGAGTTCTCCATCATCGTCACCCTGCGGGTGCTCGCCGTCCCCACCAAGGTGAGCGCTGCCGGCGGGCCCGGCCCCGCGTCGGGCGTGAGGCCGGGCATGGAGCGTGTCGGCCTCAGCGCCGCGTCCTCCCGCAGAGGAACGAGTACATCTTCACGCTGATGGCAGAGGAGAGCCCCGGCGTGCTGGTGGGGCTGCGCTACTCGCCCAGCAAGCTGCACTTCCTCTTCTGGAGCCCAGAGCGCTCCGGCGGCTGGCAGAACCGCGTCACCTTCCGCAACGTCTCGCTGGCCGACAGCCGCTGGCACACGCTGGTGCTGGCCGTGTCCGGGCAGTCCTTCTCGCTGTCGGTGGACTGCGGCCTCCCCAAGGACGTGTAGGTTGGGCCGTGGGGATGCAGCAGATGGGGCGCCGCTCCGGCCCCGCTGTGACGCTGTCCTCTGCCCGTCGCAGGGTGGTGGAGACGCCGTTTCCCCCTTCTCTGTCGGTGAAGAGAGCCAGCTTCTACCTGGGCAACAGGAGGAGGAGGAAAGGCTTCTTCACGGTAGGGTCCTGGTGGGCATCGGGATGGCTGTGGGATGGAGGTCCCCGGGCAGGGGCCCCACACGTGGCCGTGGGGACACCCCTGTGAGGCTGGTGGCACGGCTGGTGGCACTCGGAGGCACAAAGCCAGCTGATGGCACGTTCTCACTGATGGAAGGATTATGTCCTGTCCTAGCTGGTGCTGAAATATGGCAGGGAAAGTCACCTGTGGCTCTCACAGCCCGTGCCAATGCTCCTGCAGTGCCAGCTGTTACATTGCCCCAGAGCAGAGGTTTTGGTACCTAATGAGCATCTGAAAAATGCAGCCCAGAGGGGGAAGGAAGCGGCAGGGGCTCTGGGGGGAAGCTCAGTTGATGTATTCCCACAGCTCCCACCCCTCAGTGCCATCCCGTTCTGCAGGGCTTGCTGCGGCAGCTCGTCCTGCTGCCAGGAGCTGATGCCACCCCTCGCATCTGCACAGCCGTGAACTATAAAGCCACAGCGCTCTCCATCCCTGCAGTTCTCCAGGACGTCCCGGTGAAGGCAGTGAGCAACGAGGTGCTGAAGTACCCCCATGGTCAGTAGGGAGCTGTGGGCTGCTCTGAGCTCAGGAAGATGAGGAAGGGTGGGGAACTGGGGCAGGTGGTGGGCGCAGCTGCAGGGAGAAGGGACTGTGTCCAGCGGGTGAGATGGGGTTTGATGTCCCTGGGTAAGCTGGCAGTGATGGGCTCACACTGCTGATGTCTGGGGGTGTGAGCAGCCAGGTTTCTGGCTTGGGACCAGGATGCCATCCCCCTGCTCCCTGCTGCCCCTAAGAATCGGAGTGGGATGTCCCATTTGTCCTCCATCGTCCGTCCTAAGGGTGCCCACCTTGTTCCATCTGTGCCCAGGAGCCAACATGAAGGTGACCCTGGGGTCCCGTCCGCCCTGCACCAAGCAGGAGAAGGCACAGTTCTGGTTCAACGCCTCCCGGAGAGGGCTGTACCTCTGCGATGGCAGTGCCTGGATCTCCATGCTGGAAGGTAATGATCAGCCTCGTGCTGTGAGCACCCGTTCTGTGGGGCAGGGGGAGCTCTTCCAGGGCCAGAGATTCACCCTGCCGGCACCTTGGGGCAGGACCCAGGTCTGTCTGCCCAGGCAGGACAGCTGGGCTCACCGGGAGCTGTGCCATGCACGCTAGGGGTCCTGCAGCAGGGTTGGACCATCAAGGGACCCACAGGGATCACTCGAGTCCAACAGCAGGGCTGTTGAGTGTGAACCTGACTCCTTTTTGTGGTCTTTCAGTCAAGCAGCGGCTGGACTACGTGGAGGAGTACCAGGACCTGGTGACCAACTCTGAGACGATGGGCGTCGAGGTCTTCACCATCCCCAGGGTGGGACTGTTTGCAGCCACTGCCAACCGGCACAGCCCCCCCGGATCGGCCATCTATAAGTGGACCGATGGGAAGTTTGTGCTCTACCAGAACATCCCCACCTACCAAGCTCAGTCCTGGAAGTATTTCACCATAGGCAAAAAGGTGAGGCTGGCTGGAAGGTTATTTCAGGGCTGTACCAAATAGCAGGTGCCCAACATTGGCTTCTCCTCACCCATTGGCCTCGTCTAATGGGTGGCACTGTCTGCTTCCAAGGGCTGGGAAAGCTGCAGCAGCACTGGGTGAGGGCAGAGCCACCTGGAGGCATCCTGGGGCCACGCTCAGGGTCAGGGATCGGGTCTGTATTTGTTTACAAAGGGATGGTTAGAAGAATACCACATTCCTTCTTTTTCTGGATAAAATTCTGGGTGTGTCTTTGGGCTTTACACGGAAGAAGCGGCCCTAAAAGCCAAAAGCAGAGGGATTTTTTGGCCTGCAAAATGTTTTCTTTCAGGGCACCGTTATTGTCGTGACTCTGGTTATTACAGCTGTGATTTTTATTTTTATAATTTGATCAACTTTTCCCCACGGGAAGCTTCGTGGCTCAGATCTTGACCTTCCCAACCAGTGTCACCAGCACGGTGTCACACTCAGCCACGCATCCTTGTCCCCCCTGAGCTCCAAGACACTGCTGTCACCCTGCCTGGGACGCTTGGGGGGGCTCCTGCTGCCATACCTGCCATGAAAGTGCTGGTCCTCAGCCCAGCCTTGGGCAGATGTGGAGGCCAGTGAGAGCAGAGCCTCATCCCTGCCCCATCTCCACGGGTCTCTGCAGACCCCACTGTGTCCCCGTGGTGCTTTGTGCTGCCTGCGGGCTGCTCGGGGCCTCATTTGGAATGGAGAAAACTGCAGTGTCGTGCCTTGTTCTTTTCCAGATCTTCCTAGCAGTGGCTAATTTTGAGCAGAATGACAGGGGGCAGGAGTTCTCTGTCATATACAAGTGGAGCCACAGGAAGGAGAAATTCGTCACCTATCAGAGGATCACCACGCACAGCGCGAGGGACTGGGAGGCGTTTGTCATTGAGGGAGAGGCTTTCCTTGCAGTGGTCAACCACAGAGAAGGTACCCAGCCCTTGTTCTCAGAGCCAGTCTGGGCCCCAGACCAGTCTGTTGCTGCACGTCAGCTCCACTGGCACCAGAGAAGGGCCCTATGGGACACACGCATCGTGCAGGGCTAAGGACCACCCTCGCTCCCTCCAGAGCTGAAACATGGCATAGTCAGACCTTTGGCTGAGTCTCGTTTCTCTTGCAAACCAGATGTCCTTCATTGCACATCTCTGTCTCCTGCAGGGAATAACCACAACATAGACAGCGTGATATACAGGTGGAACCCCAGCACGGGGCTCTTTGAGACCAACCAGACAATCCCAACCTCTGGAGCCTACGACTGGGAATTTTTTGCTATTGGGCCTTATTCCTTCCTGGCGGTGGCCAACACTTTCAATGGCACATCCACAAACATCTACTCTCACATCTACATCTGGCTCAGTGGCTCTTTCCAGCTCTTCCAGTCCATCCTGGTAAGGTCATCCACCGGCCAAACGTTGCTTCTCCATTCCCCCTCTGGGCTGGGACAAGCCAGGGAATCATTTCAGAGTCTGATCCTCTTAGACTTCTGGAAAGGCAGCAGTGGACTGACCAAGGGGGGTTAGATATGAGGGAGAACTCAGAGCAGTGAGGCACTGCACAGCTGCCCAGGGAAGTGGGGTCACCATCCCTGGGGGTGTTTCAGAGTCGTGGAGATGTGGCATTGAGGGGCGTGGGCAGTGGCCGTGGTGGGGTGGGTTGGGGTGATGATCTTACAGGTCTTTTTCAACCTTAATGATTCTATGAATCTTTTTCCTTGGGGGGTTTAAGAGCAGGTCACCTCCCCACTGCCCCTGCAGCAGGTCCCACTGTGCTTCCCAGTGCTTGGATCACAGAGGCTAGTCTGTGTCCATGGCAGCTTCTCCGATGGCTTCTTTCTCCACAGACTTTTGGGGCTGCTGACTGGGAGGTCTTCCACATCGGGGACAGAGTCTTCCTGGCTGTGGCCAACAGCCACAGCTACGACAGCAGGATCCCAGCACCTTCTAACTTCTATGCCATCAACTCCTCCATCTACGAGCTGAACATCACTGCCCAGATGTTTGTCAAATTCCAGGACCTCCTCACCTACAGGTACCTGTGCAAGGGGCTGGGGTGTTGCATAGTCCATGGCCTTCCCCTGAACACCCCAAAATACATAGGGGTCTGCTGGAGGGTTCATGTGGGATTGCACACTGCCAATGCAAAAGGACTTGGAGGAGGGCAATGGGAGACAGATCCTGGGCAGCAGATTGCAGTGGAGCTGGGGAAGCACGAGATGGGGATGGGATGGCCAGGTGCCAGAGCTCAGTGTGGGCTGAGCACATCTCACCCACCTCTGCCTGCTTTGTCCCCCAGTGCCCTGGACTGGGAGTTCTTCTCGGTGGGAGACGACTCCTTTCTGGTGGTAGCAAACTCCTTTGATGGCTTCACCTTCTCCATTAACAGCATTATCTACAGGTACTGCTGCATGGCTGGGGCAGGGAGAGAGCTCTGCCAAACCTGGCACAGCCCAGGAGTTGGGATGTGCCTGGGGGCAGTGGGGGGACATGGGTACAGCAAGGGGATGGTCCGGAGAGGGCACAGAATGGGCACATGGGGATCCTGCTGCCTCTGCTTCCCACTTCTGCCAGGCTTCCAGGCACAAGCTGTGTCTCCCATCCTCAAACCACTGTGGGATGATGGAAGAAGGTGCAAAACCCCCAGCTGACTGTCTTTCCCATGCAGGTGGCAAGGCTATGAAGGCTTCGTGGCAGCTCACCACCTCCCCACCGTTGGCTGCAGAGACTGGGAGGCATTTAACACCACAGAGGGCTCCTACCTGCTCTACTCCAGTGCCAAGGAGCCCCTTTCCAAGGTGCTCAAGCTGAAAACCACCTGAGGTGCCCGAGGCACGCTCAGCTCCTTGCCAGGATGGGAGTGGGCTGGGCACTGAGGTGAGGACGGACCGAGGCACGTTGAGAGCCTGGGGACAGCTGCAGTACCCGTGGGGCTGTGCGTGCCACAGGACAGAAGGACGGGAGCTCCCAGGTCAGCCATCTCCAGCCAGGGGTCCCAGAGCTCTGCTATGGTGGCTGAAGCTTGTGCAAAGCCAGGGGAGAAGAAGCCTGAGCAGAGCGCGTGCCGCTGGATCGGGTGCATGGTGTTGGGAGGAAACGATGTGTGAGAAGTTGGGGAGATGCTGGCTTTAGGCTGGCTCTGGTTGCCCAACGCTCAGGGCCACGGTGTGCCCATGGGCCTGATGCTGCCCCACGCTCTGTGTCCGCCTGCAGGCTGAGGACAGTGTGTACATCATGCAAAGCCACAGGTATGTGCTGCAGCTGGCAGGCGGGTGTCGTGTCACTGTCAGCATGGTGCAGGTGGCAGGGCAGGCCAGCCTGACGTTGGCACTTGTTCAGAGGGTTTTGGAGACATGTGTTGGCACATCACTGGCATCCACCGCCCGGTCTGATGCTGGTCCTGCACCCCTTTGCACAGGGTGGGGGATACTTTTCCTTGCCTTTATCTGGGGGCATCTTTTGCTTAACCAGAGCTCAAATAAACTGCTGCACCCCCTACAAGCTGTGGCTGCCGGAGCTCCTCTGCTTGCACCAGGGGTTCTTCCTTTGGTCCATGGGCCCCTCCAGGGCTCTGTGGTCATCCCTGAGCTCTGCAGGACTATCGGTGGCTCCCAGCGCCTCACGTAGGATGCAAGGAAGGTGTGAGGATGGGACCTCCTCCTGCTGTGCCAATGCCCTGAAACCCTGAGCCCCCTGAGCATTGCAGGCCTCCAGCGCAGGACTCTGAAACCTGGAGCCTCCAGGAGGGATGTGATCCCCTGTGAAGGGGCTGGAGGGGCTCTGGCTGCAGAGCCTGGAGTTGAGGATGTGAGGGCAGAGGGGCTCAAGCCTGGAGGAGAGAGCTTCTGCAGCCCAGGCTGAGCTAGGGGAGAAGGGGGTACCTAGGAGGAGTTCCTTGGGTCCCAGACCACGTCATCCTCTAGAAGCCCAGCTCTCAGTGCAGTGCAAACCCCGGGGGCTTTTCCTACATGCAGGGTTTACTGAGAAATTGGCACCCAGGACCATGTCCTCCTCCTGTGGGGCGAGTGGTGCCCTGCATGGGGCTGGGGTCAGGGTCCACCGGGACACACATGGGGTGCTGTAGGATGGGGTGTTGAGATGAGCACAGTCTGGGAGCTTCTGCCCCGGCCCACAGCCGCCTTCCACGTGGGATGTGGTGGTTTGCTGCTGGGGAGCAGCAGCAATGAATTCCCATCTCATCAACCCCAAGTGTTAAAAACGCAGTGAGTCACATTCCCCGCACACCCGGCTGCCTTAATCATCGCTGGGGTTTTAAATAACAAAACCTGGAGTTCTTTTGCTTTTCCCATCTGGTCCGTGAGCTGGGACAAGTCACGTTTCCAAGGAGTTTGCCAAGCAGTGATTCGGAGGTGGCTTTTTTAAGGTCAGATGCACAGCAGCATGACTCAGAGCTGGAGCTTGGTGAGGAGCCGCTGAGTATCGCTGTAAGGGGCGATGGGAGCCGGGAGGGGATCCAGGAAGCCCAAAGCTCATAATGTGGGTGAGTCTGCACGTGGGTTTGATTTGTGCTGTAAGACTGGGGTGAGAACATCCTGGAAGCACAGCCTGCAGGAATGACCCATGCTTACACAGCAGTGACACAGCACCAACCTGGAGTTGTTCAATACACTGTTTATTGAGCAGCGCTGACTATGTTACCAGCTGCCCCCTCCCCCCCAGCCCAGTGCCTCACTGGTGAAACCACAGTTGTGCTGCAATGGCCACCAGCGGGGGAGAACAGCCCTGGCCATGTCTGTGTCTCCATGGGGAGAGTGCGGGGAGCTGCAGTCCCTCCCTAAGCAGTCCTAGGCATAATCCACCCCCATGGGGCTGTTCTGGGCTACTGAGAGGCCCTGGGAAGTGTCTCTGCTGTGCTTCATCGTCCCTATGGCAGGCAGCAGAAAAGGTGAGCAGAGATGTGTGAGACGGATGCATGCGTGTCCTTGCTCGTGTCCCCACCTGCCCCGGTGTCTGCAGAGGACAGACCCCTGTGTGTCCCTGCAAGCTGCCCTTTTCTGTCCATATGCACAAGGGGGTGGGGCAGGCAGGTGCCATTTAGCAGAGGGAAGGATATCAGCTGTGATGCAGTGCTCAGCGTACACGTGTAGGATCGCAAAAGACTTGAGAGGGTAGACTTGTGCGGAGGTATAAAGCCATAGGTGTATGAGCCAAGAGCTGCTCTCACCTTCACAAGTGTTGGATCACAGCTCAGTACATCACTGGGTCTGAGGCAACTGGAGATAGGAGGACAGACGTCACAGCAACTTGCAGGGCAGCTTCTTGCAGGAGCCCCTGAGCAACCCTCCAGGAGCTGTGCTGAGGTTCCTGGGGCTCAGAGAGCAGACTGGGAAGCAGAGCTGCCTGATGGATGCCCTGCATGCCCACACGCAGTGCCCACGCAGATAGCGGGTGGGTAAGGGTGAGCTGGTGGCTGTGGGAGCTGCCTGGCCTCCAGTGGCAGCCCGTGGCCTCACAGGTGAGCTGGGGCATAGCAGCCAGATCCTGGTCCAGGGCTGCAGCAGCTTTGGCTGTGCCTGAGAACTCAGTAGTAGGCGCCGAGCAGGGTGGAGACCTTCTGCAGGAGCTGCTTGTGGTTGGCGTGCAGCGGGATCCTCCTGTCCAGCACCTGCCAGCGGATGCACAGCTCCGGGTCGCAGCCCTGGAGGAACTGGAAGGGGAGCAGGACACCATGCGCATGCTGTGGCAGGGCCAGCTGCACTCAGCAGCACCGCCAGCCTCCCACCCTGAGGTTTTGGGGCCCCTGCTGTGGTGCCACCCCATTGGTAGCCCTGTGTTCCCTCTCCCCTGCACACAGCTGGAAAAGCTTATTCCTGATGAGAGAGATCTGGGGCTGGAGCCAAAGGAATTCATAGAATCACTACGGTTAGAAAAGGCCACTAAGATCCCCAAGTCCAACCCCAGCCCACCCCCCCATGCCCACTGACCGTGTCCCTCATGCCCACGGTTCTGGAACACCTCCAAGGATGATGGCTGCCTGGGCAGTCTGTTCAGAGGGGTCTGCCTTGCTCAGGGGGCTTACCTGCCCCACACCCACTAGGAGCCAGCGCCGGGAGCTGCAGAGGCAAGAGGCCCTTACCGAATTCAGCCGCTTCATCTCCACATCGTTCTGATTGTCAAAGTGCACACTGATGGCAACGGTCTCAACCCAGGCGTTATCTGTGTTGCGGGGGTCATCGAGGTACCCCTTGTGTATCTGCACAGGGAAGGACTGCTGCATCAGCAGAGCCATCACCAGCACTCTGAGAGCACCAGGAGCTCTGTGTGCCCGTACCTCGGTGCCTTGTTTCAGCAGGTTTTGGAACTGAGGCCAGAACTCCCGACGCAGGATCCACTTGAGCTTCAGCGGCAGCGTCTCACCCGGCTCCAGCGAGCCCTGCAGCCAAACAGCTCTCACAGCCCAGCTGCCACCAGCGTGGCTCATCCCACGGCTGCCCCAGGCTCAGGTGGAGGGGAGCAGGAAGCAGCAGGGCCCCCCGCCCTCCTCCCGCTGCCAAAAGGCCTCAGCGGTGCTCAATCACCCACTGCTGCTCCTGGAGCACTCCAGCAATGGCTTGAGAACGTGGCTGGAGCTGCTCTGCTCCGGCTCTTACCCCAGGCAATGCCCAGACGTCTGACACGGGATACTGGGCCACGAGGACCTCCAGCATCTTCTTCAGGCTCTTCCTGATAATGGACCCATCCAAGTTCCTCCTCCAGCTGTGAGAGAGTCCCAGGTTATGCTGCAAGCTGTGCTCAGCTCCCTCTCTTTGGTCTGAAATGGCTTCGTGCCCCCTTCTCCATTCTGTCCCCAGCACCACTACATGCTCACCGGGTCACAACTGGGTGCAGGGCATGGTTGGGCCCAAAGCAGTGCAGCCTCCCGCGACCGCGCAGCCCCGTCCTGCCCATGGGATTCCTGGTGGGAGAGAGCGAGCAGGCTGGAGGCTGCTCAAAGCCCTGCACCACCCTCCCTAATTCATAGAATCACAGAATGGCTTGGGTTGGAAGGGACCTTAAGGATCGTTCAGTTCCAGCCCCCTGTCATGGGCAGAGGTCCATCTCTGGTGCTCTTCAACATCTTCATCAATGACCCAGACACCGCCCCACTCCCCCTCGCCCACCTCCCCATGCTGGGAGCACTCACAGTGGCAGTCCATCCTGCACGGCATAGAGGCCGTGGAAGCTCTGCCTGTCGATCAGCCCATCCATGGCATTGTAGTTGATCTTCAGGAGAGACTCCAAGGAGCTGGGCACAGGAGGCAGCCCGGTGGTGAGGGCAGGGTGTGCCATGTGTGGGGACGGGGCAGAGGTGGGAGGCTGGATGGGGAGGGCCCCCCCAGGGGATACTCACGGTCTGAAGGGGTCTTGCACAGCTGTGTCCCTGTGGTCGGCTGAATAGGCAGGAGGGTCGTAGAGCTGGAAATCCACCTGCAGGGCATATGGTTGTGTCAGTGCCACTGGCAGCCCAGACGTGCCTGTCCATTCAGAACACCTCCAGACATCCCCACGTGAAACCCAGTCTTGTTTCACTGAGCACAGCCTCAGTGTTTTCCCGGGGAGGCATCTCTGGCCATGCCTGGACCCTCTGTGCATTGGAGACCCAGCTCCAGTTCACTGAGCACTGGCAGTGTCTCCAAGAAGCCACTCATCCCAGGGCTGGGGAGAACAGCAGCTCCCAAATGTGAAACTTCTCTCTCTCTTGCTGCAACAGTGGCTCTGTTCCCATTCCCACTTCCCATCCTCCTCCAGCCCCACTGCCTGAGCTCCTACCTCCCAGGGCACCTTCTCATCCGGCACGGGGAAGCGGATGGTGTGGGACCCTGGGTAGAGAAGGTTCCGGGCCAGCACGTGGTATGGGGGCTGCTTCTCTTCAGGCTTCTCCTCTGGGTCCAACTCCTTTTCCTCTGAAGTCCTGCTGGAGACTGCAAGGCAGAGACAGCAAGGCCTCACAGGGCAGGTGCTGAGCCTCAGCAGGACTGATGCTGAGGCTAGTGGGACTGCCGAACTCTAATGCTGTGTCTTTGCTCCTGGCATTCCTTTGGGCTGTGCTGCTGGGGCTGTGCTTACCCAAGGGCGGCATATCCTCCTCTGAGCTGAAGCCACTGCCCTGCAGTGCCTGCATGATCCACCTCAGGGCTTTGGCACTCTGATGGACCTGCGTGGGACAGGTGAGGGTCTGGAGGGCCCTCTCAGGGCCAGGAGAAGAGCTGGATGAACAGTGCAGAGGCTCATCCCAGTGTTCCATTTCCCATTTGCCTTTCTCTTTGAGGCTATTGTTTTCTCAAGGAAACTCTTAACGTTTTAAGGGGAGCTGATTCAGAAGGACTTCCTCTTGTGGTTCAGTTGACCCATGCCCTTGGAAAAGCCCATGCTCCCAAGGCAGTCGCTCCGTTTTTGCCTCACCTGATCTTCCAGGGCGCCCAATCTCTGCTCCACCAGACTCGTCCTCTTCACCCGATCCATGTCCAGCAGGTCTGCCAGCACATCAACTCTGGAGGGATGGTGCAGAGAAAAACCTCCTTAGGAGTCACGGCTGCTGCAGATGCTCAGCAGCCCACGCTGTGTGGGTGCCTACACCTCCGAAAGACAGATTCTCACGAGCATCCCCCGTTGCCTGTATGCATAACAAGGAGGGCAGCAACAGCTCCGATCCCAAATCCTTCCTGCCCAGAACAGGAAGGGCGTCCCTGTCTGAGGTGTGACAGTACCTCTGTGCAATGTCTCGGATCTTCTGCTCTGTGTTCTGCTTCTCCTGACACTGTTGGTGCTGCAGGTAGTTCTCCTTCAGGTACATCTCCCAGGAGAGGAGGGCGGCTTCTTCGTTCTTCTCCAGCTTCTCTTCTGCAGGAGGAAGGGGACGGCAGGGCTGTCAGTTTCCTGCACACATTATCTCCCTTGGAGGGAGCTGAGGAAGGGCAGGGGCTGCTCCTCACTGAGCTGCCTGTGGCGCGTGGCCGGCCTGCGGAGCAGCCCCCGCCGCACCAGGAGCTGCAGGTGGCTGAGGAGGATGAAGGGTGGAGGTGCGGGTGGGCGGCCGTGGTACTCCTCAATGAGGTCGTGCCGCTGGAACTTCCAGATCTGGTCCGTGTGCTGCTGGACCTGCTGGAAGGTGTAGCTGGGGACAGAGCCCGGGCGTCAGCTGCGCAGGGGAGTAAGGAGGCACCCCTCATCTGCGGGCTGCCCTGCCTAGGGCCAAGCCTGCAAGTACAGCCTGCGTGATCCACAGTCAGGACCGGGGCTCCAGGTCAGACTCACTTGAACATGGCGATGAGGAGGTTCAGGAGGAGGATGTTGGTGAAGAGTAGGTACAGGCACAGCAAGATGACCGTCAGCCACTCTGGGAAGATGGGCTCCTTGTTGTCCTCGTTGGTCTCTGGGCACTTGGGCTTGTAGGGGTCAGTCCCATTGGGGCTGCACTGATCGATGTTGAAGTTCACCCCTGCAAAAGAGCACAGCACTGCTCCACTGCAACCAGCCCTTCAGTGTCTCACGCAGCATGCTGTGCTCTTGGACATCGGGGTGGCTGAGAACATGGCAGGGGTTGGAGCAGGCCGTCTGTGCTGAGGGTTTCCAAGCCCACTCTACATCACCCTCTCTGTCCTCAGCACTCTGCTTACTCCTGGCAATTTACAGCTGTGACATGGAGCTGGATCAGCTCTGGCAGCTGGCACCCTGCTCCTGTGCCTTTGCACATCTTGACTGGTTGTCCTGAGCGGTTAGGCAGAATCAGTCCCTGGCTTTGGAGTGGTGGCAACACTGAACATGCCCTACATTTTGTCTTTGCTCCCTCCTGGCCTTACCCTGTAGCACGGAGAGGACTCCTGTGCAGGACTTTGTGGCTGCACGAGTGTGGCACCCCCTGGCTCTGTAACAGAGCCACCGGGCTCGGGCCACACAGCCAAAGGCTGGCGTCCCTTACCATCAATGTAGGAGGGGATCTGCCCGAAGATGGTCAGGTAGGAGTGGTAGACCACACCACGGAAAAGCCACTCCACGCGTTCCTCGTTGTGGATCAGGATGGCCTGCTTGGCAACCCCGAAGGACACCACCCACACTGCCAGCAGGAAGAGGAAGAAGAAGACATCCTTCATCTGCAAAGACACAATGAAGCAAAAGTGTGTCCTGGAGCACAGTGCCCTCTGGGGTAGGACGAGATGGGTGGCACATCCCCTGCAGGCGGGGCAGGGCAGGCAGGGCAGGCAGGGCAGCCCTCACCATGCGCTTCACAATGATGATCTTGGGCCCCAGCGTCTTGCTGACTGTGAAAATGTGCATCAGGCGCAGGCAGAAAATGATAAATGCCAGTGACAGTATGATGCGCCCCGGGTATAGCGTTGATGGAATCAGCCTGGGCACAGAACAGAGGAAAGGAACATCTCAGTGCCAGCGGCGTGGTTCTTCTTCTGATTTTAAAGCGATGCATTTCTGCAGTATCTGTGACCTTCCCGCGAGTGCTGAGTGAGGGCTGCAGCATGAAAAACACCTCCCCTAAAAGCGGCAGGAAACAGCGGTAAATCGGTCAGGATTTATCACGTGGCTGTGACAATCTTCAGTCTTTTGAAGCAGAAATTGGAGTTAAAAAGGTGTACAGTTGTGGAAGTAGCACAGAGCCCACTGCAGCCTGCAGCTCGGCCCCGAGCACTGCGACTCACCTGCAGGTCAGCCCCACGATGAACACCACGATGGCACCGACATCCAACTTGTTCCAGAAGTCCTTGAAATACAGGGAAGCCATCTTCAGGGCTCCGAGCCCATCTGGATCATGCAAGAGCTATTGGGAAAAGAAGTGGGGTTGGAACATCAGTGAAACCACTGTACGGTACTCACGTGCCTTACCGAGAGGCAGAGACCTGCTGGCCATCACTGGACTCTTCTGCTTACCTGAAGCAGACCTGAGCCTACAGGGTTTTCTGCCAGGGCAAGGAAGGAGCACGTGACCTTCCATGGGCACCGGAGGGGTGCCTGGCAGCCCAGCCCCTCCCAGCTCCTCCCAAGCCCTGCTCTGCCTGCCCCATACCTGGCGGATCTCCTCGCACACCAGGGAGAAGAGCCAGAAGTAGATGAGGTACTCCCACCAGGATGGTGACGGCTGGAAGTCGACCATCAGGACGTAGGCGAAGAGCAAGAGGAAGGTGAAGTAAGAGAGGATGTTCATGTGGAAGATGACGACAGGTGCTGTGAAGAAGGCTCGGAAACGTGTCAGGCAGCCCATGGGCTGCATCTTCTTCTCCCTGAGGGCAGTGAGGATGGAGGCATGGCTCGGCTGCCTGAGGTTTATGAGCCAGCTGGAGGAGGGAGCTGAAGCAGAACCTGCCTCCACGCGCATGTGTCCCAGCTGCAAGAAATACCTGAAGGCGATGAAGCTGGTGTAGAGGAGTGGGAAGAAGAGCATGCACACGATCACCCGCCAAAGCCCGTTGTCCACACACATCTTCCCCCACCAGACTTTGGTTAGGAAGGCCTGTGAGGAGGGAGGGGAGCACTGCTAGAGGAGCCTCCTCTGCATCCTGGCTGATTTGCAAGTCCAGCTCATCAGGAATGGAGCCTGAGCTTGCTCCACAGGGGTACCGGGGATAAGTGATTTCCCCGGTGATTTCACCACCCTTGGGAACCCACCTGCACACCCCCATGGGACACGAAATTCATGTTCTTGGCCTCCAGTGCCAGCTGCAGACAGGTTGTCTTCCCCCAGGCCTCAGAGACACGGACGAGGAGCTTCTGGGCTCTCTCTTCATCCTTGCGATAGCACTCTGTGAACACACCTGGAAGAGCAGGGAGATACGGCTGAGCTCTGGGCCAGCCCATTGCTCAGCAGGAGGAGCACCAAGGAGAGCTTTGCAGCATGAGGTGAGCATCACCACGACTCTCCATCATCCATCGTACCCACCACCCTTTAGACACATCCTGCATGACAGGACGTGAGAGTGTTCTGGGCTGCTGGTGTTCCTCCCACTCACCAATTGCCTTGTGCTCGTACTGCTCAGCCAGGGCCAGCATTTCATCAGTGGTGTCTGTGTCTTCCTCCTCCTTGGCCAGCTCCTTCAGGATCTTGCTGCAGGCCAGAGCAGCCGCCATGCAGTCCTGGCTCTGGGGCAAAAGAGGTCAGAGAGGGTGTGGGATGCTGAGCCTCATCCCACAAGTCCCTGGCAGTTCTGACACGTCCATTGGTGTTTCCATGGGAGGGAAAGAGCATGTCCCAGGCTGGCTGCTCAGGAAGGACAACTTGCTGTGCCAAGGGCCGAGCTGTCCTCCTCTCTGGGTGCAGGGGCAGAAGGTAACCCAGTGCCATTGGGAGTACAGGGACAGCCCTGCTCTTGTAATAGGACAACAGGACAATAGGACCCATCACATGGGTGATGGGATGTTTGTGACTCCACATGCAGTCTTGCCTCTTGGGCTTTGGAGGTTTGGTTTCAGCTGAGCCTTACAGCTGGGACTGATGGGTTTGGGCTGCAATACCTGGGCCCAGATGATTTCTGCCAGTTCTTTGCGGCTCTGGACCACGGCCCAGATGAGCAGGTCACGCACTGGGTCAATAGTGAAGGTGACTCGGCCAGAGGTGCGTTTGTAGAGGGACCGGAGGCTTGACCCCTGAACCTGAGAGGTATGCAACAGTCAGACCTGTTTGCCTGCCAAGAGACTGACGAGAGGAAACAGTCCCTCAACACAAATTCTCCCTGACCCCTGGGTGGCTGCCTCCACCAGCCATGGAAGGGCCTTTGCTGCAGAGAGGAATGGCCAAGGCAGGGCTCATCCTGGAAAAGCCTCTCACCTTCTAAGACTATAATCATAGGGGATGTGCCAAGCATGCCCGGTGTACAAGGAGCCCCTCTGTCCTCCACCCCACTGGGTCCTGCTCACCAGTCACACAGCCACCCAGTGCTGCACAGGTAGGAGAGTGGGAGCTGCATTTTGAATGTGAGGCAGATGACTTGGGAAGGGCTTTAAGGGACTTGAAGTAAGATTCTTGAGTGGACAAAAGGACAGCGAGCTAACCGGAACCTCCAGGGCTTTACTTCAGCCAGTGCCCCCCTCCCTAACGCAACCCTGCCACCACGTAACCTGAAGATGCTTACGTTCAACTTGATGTGGGGGACAGGGATGGAGAGCCGGGGCCGTTCCGTGTGCTTGGGCTTGGGGTAGAGAGGTTGTGTGGAGCGGCCCAGCAGCTCCCGCAGCACCTGGGAGACATGATGCAGTTGGATTCGTGGCATTTTGGAGCTGGCTGTGTGCTCCTTCTCCTCCAGGAGGACTTTCTGCAGCTTGCTGTGGAACAGGCAGGATGGAGCCATGTTGTCATAGAGGTAAACCAGGGTGTCCCAGGTGACAAACTCCTTGAGACGCACTCCCTGTTCCACAAATAGCTTCACAAACTCTGGCTTGTTGGAGATCAGGGCAGCTGCCATCACGGAGTGGAGATCTGTGGGCTGGCAGACCAGAGGCAGAGGTGAGGTGCTCCATGGCCCCACATGGGTCACACCTCACACCCCGCTCAGATGGGTGAAGGTTTTAGCCACTTGGAGTGATGGCATTGGCAGAGACCACAGGGCAGGGCTACCACGAGGTGTCTAGGTATCAAGAGACTCTAGGTTGGTATGTTGTCTTTCGAAGATACCAGTTTTGAATGAAATACCGACCACCTTTGGAAACAAGGTTCATTACAAGCAGTGAAGCAAATTGAGCCCAGTTCTGCTTTGGTTGTTTGTGGCCAGGAATGGCAGAAAGCCCCTCAGCCTTTCCTACCCTCAGCCCCCAGCCCGGCGTGTCCCACACAGCCATGCTGCAGACAAGCAGCACAGGTACTGCCTTACCTTCCACTCATAGTCGTCTGTGAAGATCTCACTCCGAGCAATGTCCACCCTGTTCCAGGCCACGGCTAACTTCAGCTGGTGGTCCCAGTTCTCACGACCGAAGTGGTCCTGGTTTCGGGATGCTGCATGCCAAGTGCATGTGTTAGAGCAGAGCATTGTTTACCCTCTGAAAGCAGCCCCAGAGGCCTGACCCTCTGGGAGAAACATCTCCTCCCAACCAGCTCAGCATCTGGGGAGCCCTTTGGTGTCTCCAAAGCCAAGCTTGTGACTGCCACTCCATTCATCTCCTTCATGCCCCCAGGCAGCCCCCCAGCTCCACACCTTTGAACAGCGCCTGGAGGATGGCCACATCCACATCCTGCTGACCATATTTGCCCTCTCTGAAAATGGTCAGGAGTTGCCGGCTCCGCACTATGTCTTGGATCTACAAGGAAAGCCACGGGCGGGCAATCAGCAGCAGCATCTCCTCCTGTGTGGGGCAGCTCCTGGCTCTCCTTGGGTCACCTGCAGCCTGCTGTGCTGCCCCCAGCCCAGCTGGGGCTGGTGCCACACTGCTCTTGGGGTCCACCAGAACAAACGCTCCCAGTGGGAGCCTTGCTGCCCCCAGGAACTCCTGGGGTCTCCACATGCTCAGGGAGAGGAGCTGTCTGCCTGCAAGAGGCTCACCTTCTTGGTCCACTCCACCACCCGGCCCTCGGTGAATTGCTCATAGGTATCGTGGAAAAGCACACTCAGCTTCTTGCGGATCAAGGCGATGGTTATCTCGGACACAGGCAGGCCAGCCACCTGTGCAATGACATCGGCCACACGCCCAGACCCTTCCACAATCACACAGGGGGTCCCATTGGTGATGGCATTGTAGATAGTCTGCAACAGAACAGGGAGGCTGGTCCTAGTATCACCAAGAGGCCAGCAGCCCTGCTGAGATTGTTGCTACACCACAGCACTCCTATCCAGCTGCATTTCCCATTTCCCACCAATATTAGGAGATCTCAGGATGGTGGAGTCACTGTCCCTGGAGGTGTTCAAGAACTGTGGCGATGTGGCACTGAGTAGCATGGTTTAGTGGGCATGGTGGGGATGGGTTGGGGTTGAACTTGGTGATCTTAGCAGCCTTTTCCAACCCTAATGATTCTGTGATTCTGTGATCCCTGCAAGGAGCAGACATGCTGCCTTCTGCCCTCTGCCCCGGCTCCTGGCTTTCCCAGTCCCAGCCCATTCCACCACTACCCCTCTTGGCTCTGCTGCGAGAGGCCAGGAGCGGTTCCTTACATCGAGTGTCCCAGGGCCTCCTTCCAGCACCACACAAACGATGGGGATCTTGATGGCAACACCTGCAGGGAAGCAGAGCCCAGGTCACCTCCCTGCAGGGAGCCCCCCGAGCAGCTGAGATGGCCCATTGTGCCTCGTCCCCTCCCCTGCCTCTGGCCTGGCTATATGTTGCTGTTACCTCCTTTCACCTTGGTCTGTTTGGAAATGAACTTCTCCAGCCGGGTCCTCAGGGGGATTTCTACTCCATACCTCCCATGGGTCCCATCGTCCACGAGGATGAAGTGGGAGTGATTGCTGTCCAGACATGAGAGGCTGCCTTGGTTCTCTTCATCCAGTACATACTCAGCTGGAAAGCCCCCCTGTAAGGTGCAGGAGGGGAGACCCTGAGCAAAGCCTGATGGGGCTGAAGGGGAGCAGCAGATGCTCAAATCAACCAGCATGTGGAATGGGAGCAAGACAGCACGCAGGGGCAGAACAGCCGTCCCTGCAGTTTCCATATCAGCTTTGCCCCACACTCCTGCCTCTGCTCCACTTGCCCTCCTAGGCTGTTCCCAGGAGAAGCACAACACCTACACAAGGCACTGGGTAGGGCATGAGGGGCTTCAGAAAGCATCAGCCTGGCAGCATCACCCGTTCTGGCCCAGCTCACCATGGGGCAGATGAGGCTCTCCCGGTTGTACACAGTCCCCCAGGTGGCAATGCCAATGGTGACAACATCGCCTTCCTTGTAGCTGCAGCTGAGGACGAAGTCTCGCACTGCCTCTCCCACCTGTTTCATCACACCAGCATGGGACCCCCCTGTGATGATCCAGGCCCCTAAAGGTCAGAGAGAGGCTTGGGAGTGGAGAGACCCTGCTCACAGCAATCTCCTACCATCCCACTGTACGGCTGCAGGAGCACCCAGTCCTTGAAGATGCTCCACCCCCCAGAAGACATTTTCTCTGCCCACTGCATCAATCCCTACCAGTACAGGAGGGGCTTTTTACACTGTGCTGTGTCTCTTACCAGTGGTCTGGGCCACTTTGACTAGCCCTTGCCGGAAGATGTTCTTTAGCCTTGGCTTCATGATGAAGTTTTTGGCCCCACCGGTGACCGAGATGAGCAGGTTGGGTGCATCAAGGCCCCAGTGCTGTGTCATGAGGTGGTAGATGACCCGAGGAGGAGTATCAGAGGAGACACGCACATACTGTAAAAAGAGCACATGTATTTTGGGTAGAAAGAACTGGGCTGGGGGGCAGGGCAACTCCACCACACTTTCTCCTGTCCCAGCAAAGAAACGGGGGCTTCCCATGCCATTTCCTGGCAGAGGTCTCTTGCTGCTTCCCCAGCTCTTGGTGCATGACCCTGTTCCATCCCACTTCCCTGGGAGCAGGCATCCCCATGATTGCCTAAGTACTGGGACAGGGAACAGCCATGCCTTGGAGCATGGGCCTCACAGCATGGAGACCAGTCTTACTGTTTCAGAAAGGCACCGGGTACAGGGCTGGAAGAGAGAAGGGATGTTGTCCCATCCGCCTTTCTCTGCATGAATGAGCGCTGCCTTTGGGGCATTCCCATGCTTTCCTAACTTCCTCTCCCCAGGAGGGAAATACTTGCATTTCATCTGTCTGGGCAAGATCTGAACACTGACTCCCATTGTACCACACAGGGGAGAAACAAATCACCTTTCCTGTCTTCTGTCCCAGGCCCGTGAAGTGGATGTCACCAAAGGCATCTGTTGGCATTTCCTGGATGTGCCTGTTGGGGTCCCACTCCTTCCCCAGGAAGAGGGGAGGTTTGGCAGCATCTTCCAGGTGCTGTTCCCTGAGGTAGCCACACTCGCACACCACCCTCCTGCAATGTACACCATCAGCTCCGTGGGAAATGAGCTAATCTCAAAGGACAAAGCCCCAATGGCCCACCTGCCTCAGCCCAGCTGGGAGGTGCTGGCATCGTCATCACAACACCACAGGCACCAGCTCCTCCCACCCAACCTGACTTCCAGCTCAGAATTTGTGCAGGAACAAGGGCTTTTTCTAGCAGAAAACATAGAAAATAATGGTATTTTCATCTATGGTGGTTTACGATAGAAATCGGATGGTTGCACAGGATAAAGTATGAATGGAAATGACTGCATGGCAAGCATCAGAAGGGTAACTGCCTGGGCAGCTGGCTATCGGCCACGCAGTGCCACAGAGCAGGATGAAGGAACACAGCCAAAAGGACTTTGTGAATTCCCTTGGTACCAGTTTCCTGAACAGAAAGGTGAGATTTTCTAGTGACGTAGCTTTGTCCCCAGATGTCCCTTTTGTTCCCAGGCAGGAGAGGGACAGTCTGACTTACCCAGAGTCTGAGGTCTGGGAGCTTTCCACAAAGTATGTGCACTCTTTCTTCCGGATGTTTTCAGGAATCCATGAGATGAGATTTTCCTGAGGGAGCAGGAAGAGCAGTGAGGGGTCACTGTTTCTACAAAGGGTCAGAACTTGCGCCAGGGGCCAGACACTGGTGCTTGGAGCATACCTAGGGGCCTTATTAATGCTCCCCCCAGCCTGAGATTCCCCACCGATGTGTCCCAGGACAACTATTCTCCCACCACTTGTGGCCAGCTCCCACTTCTTCCAGCTCCAGAACCCCAACTTGCCTTCTCATTGCTGCCAGAGGGGAAATGTGCCTTCCGCTGGCCCTTAGCCACGCTGCTGCTGCTCTGCTGGAGGTTGGGGACCACCTCGAAGTCGCTCATCTCCCTGGGGTGTGTGGTGGGGCCGTCCCCTCTCTCAGGGCACACTTTGTTCAGCTGGGAGGGGAGCACCTTGGTGTGCCGGCCACGCACCGCCATGGCTGCTCCTCTCTCCTGCTCCTAGGTGGGGAGGTGCTGCACATCTCCATCCTGAGTGCAGCAAAGGAAAAGGATGTACGTGAGCTGAAGGCAGTGGGTCACCCTGGGCAGGAAGGGCTGCGGTTAGGCAGTGAGCACAGCACACCGGTAAGGCAGTGGCAAAGCAGTGGGTCAGCAGGCCTGAGCTTAAAGAGGATTTTGGCTGCCAGCTGAACCCTGCATCACAGCCATAAAGATAAGGGCTCAGAGGACTTCCTGGTGTCAGGAAGAAGCGGTGGAGCAGAACAATGGCTGCACTGCACTCAGGTCCCCTTCCCCCAGGCTCAGCTCTGCTGCAGGCAGGGAGCAGCCAGGAACCCAAAGGACAGCACTCAGAAAAGTGTCCTTAAGGGCCTGGGGACAATGGCAGAGTGCAAGTTGCCCGCCCCCAGCTCGGCTGCACACTGCAGGCAGCATGCGGCCCCTCACCCCGGGGTCACCCCTCACCCGAGCAGGATAGTCACAGCACCTTGTGGGGACAGGGATGCAACGCGGGTGCTGCAAGCTGTCTGCAGACCATGCCACCCCCCCTCCCTGCTTCCCACAGACACAGCCATACCTTCCCCACAGCATCCTCCGCCTGCATCACCGGCTCCTCCACTCCAGGCCTGCCATGGGGATGTCAGCCTGCCATGTCCCTGTGGCAGGTCATCTTGTTGCTCGAGACGCAGCGGTGAGTGGAGAACAGGGCAGAGCTGCCTGCAAGCTGCCTGCAGAGAGGAGGAGAAGGCAGGGCGGCTGGCAGCCTCCCAGCAAATCAGGCTGCAGCAGCAGTCCCTGTGCCCTGCTGGAAGCTGCAGCACAAAGGCAAGCCCTGAGTCTGCCTGAGTCACGCTTCTCCTGCAGTCTGGGAGCGCTCAGCAGCCCAGTGCCGGCAGCCTCTTGGGTCATGCTGTGGGCAGGCTGGGCAGGGAGATAACTGCCAGTTATCCACCACAGGCACAGCCCTCAGATCTGCTGGCCGAAGCCGTGTGCACCCCTTCATGTTGCAATGAGCTGAGATGCTGGGGCAGCACGTTGAGCAAGCACGCAGTCTGAGTGAAAACGTGGTGTTTTGGCCACATCCTATAGCTCCTTTCCTAGCCAAAGCATGTAAGTTAGCATCAGCCTCTGTGCAGTGGGTTTTTGTCATTTCCTTGAACAAGAGCAAACTGCTGAGATTTGCTGGATGCCATTAATAAGGCAGTAAATAAAATCCATGTGCAATGTTTTACAGTTCAGTTGTAATTAACGCTGCACTGCCAAAAGAAGGGAAGCCAGGGAAGGGAAGACTGCACAGTAATTACACATTAATGCAACTGTTCATCCGCCCTCAGCTGGCTGGCTCTCTGGAGACAGTGGTTTTATTTCATTTGTGTGTATGCCAAAACCACTGTGGCCCAGTGGGACCCACATGGAACCCATGTATTCCATGTGAAGGGCTGCAGGACAAGGCATTGTGAGGGGATCAGTAAGCATTTAGTTACATAGCAATTAGGGCTGCCAACACCAGGTGAGGCCTGGTTACCTGCTCAGGGGCAGAGCACAGTTCAGCAGTGTGTGTGGTTGCCTGCAGCTGGCTCTCCCTGCAGGACCCTGAGCTGCCACAAGCTGTCCTTGATGGCACTGTACCACAGGAACTTGAGTTGTGTCCATCGTACAGTGGTGGAACCTGGCAGGGCTATGTTCCCCACACCCAGCCAAAGAGCTGCACAAGTGGTGAGTGGAAGTGCTCCACCACTGCTTCTGTTGAAGCTGTGGCGCCAGCCCTGTGTCAGGATGGAGTCCGCCCTGAGGCCAGGTGTCCAGGAACAAGATGGCGGCTCTGGGTCTTTGGCACAAGATGGCGGCGTTGGGTCCTCAGCACAAGATGGCGACTCTGGGCCATTGGTACAGCAGGTGCTGGGCTCTGGTAGTGGCACAGCACTGGATGCAGCCCGAGCAGCTGTGCCAGGCAGGCAGTGCAGGCCAGCAAGCTGAGACAGATGGAGCAGGGCTTGGAACACCCAAGTGTCACATCCAAGTGTCCCCAGAATTTAAGTTAGGTCACACACACCTTTGTAGAGGAATTGTTCTCACTGCATTCTGCATGCGTGATCAGTCTTGTAAACCCAAGGAATGGAAGGCTTAACCCACTAATTAACTCAGAAGATGTATGCTTACACACAAGTGCTTTGCTGTCATTTTTGGTGGCATGCAGATTCACTTTGGAGATGTCAGCAAAGTAAAAAACCTGAGAGCATCAACATTCACCATCTCATGTTCACAACCCAACCCGCTGGTGCTGTGGGCTGAGGAGGAGCTGGGGCGGTCCTCAGAAGGAAACATCAGAGAAAAAGCCATAGGGCATAACAGCCTTTATTGAGCACAGGGAGGGGCACCCCAATAAAGCTAGTCTTCCTCTGCACTGCTGTGCTCTCAGTACATGCAAGGGAAGAGCCAGGCGTTAGGGTTGGAGTCCCCATCCCCTGCCCTGCGGGGAGCAGCGCTGCGGGGGCAGCAGGACAAGTGCCACCCCCTGTGCCGTGGCTCTGTTGGACCCCTGTAGCCCTGCGGCCGGTAGCTGGTGGGGGGCAAGCAGTGGCACATGGGGAGGTCCGAGGTGGGGTGCGGCCAGCTGTGGGGACAGGGGCTGTGCTTGTGGGGGTGGTGTGGGGAGGGAGCACAAAGACATGTCCCCCGGTGCAAGGCAGGGAGTGTCTGCCTGTTCCCACGGCACTGATGTGGTTGTGGGGGGGTTTGCAGCCCTGCCAAGGGATGCTGCGATGCCCGGTGACACTGTGGTACGCAGGACCGTGGGCGGATCTGGCCATGCCCCTCAGCTGCGTCCCCTGCCCTGGGATTCCATGCTACCCGACATGTGCAGCCTGACTCCCTCAAGGGGATGCGGAGGGGGGTCCGCCCCCTAAACAGTGGTGGTGAGGGGGTCTGGACCCAGAATGGGGCTGAATTTTCAGGTTGTGTGTCGTCTTCATCCTCCGACATCAAGGGGAACCAGCTCTGAGGGAAGAGGGGGCATAAATCAATCCCTTCTCATACTGGGGGTGGGACAGGGACGGGCACCCCCATCTGGGAACTCACCTGCCTCTCCCTCCTCTGCGCACCGAAAACAGGGGGCGGCAGGACAGCTGGGGGGCTTGGAGTCTGAGGGAGGGAAAGTGCAATTGGCAGCAGGGACAAAGAGGTAGGCAGTGAAGAACAAATGTTTTTTTGGGAAAAACAGTTCTTTGGGGCATTCACCTGAGCAACAGCTTGCAGGGGGGCACGGCAGCGGCAGTAGTGCGGGGCTGGGTCCCTTCTCCGCCTTGGCTGGGGTGGCAGCTCTGTCTCGGTTGTGCAGTGCCTTACACGGGGGTGAGAGATGGGGGAGTGTGCAGGGGAGGTGGGCCTGAATGGCGGTGGGGGGGTCCGCACCCAGAACTGCGGAGCTGGGTTTTCAAGATGTGCGTCATCCTCATCCTCTGACATCCAGGGGAACAAGCTCTGCAGGAGGGGGGGGGAGCGTGAATCAATTCCTCCTGACGTGGGGGATGGGGTCACCCCTGTTTGGATACTCACTTGCCTCTTCTTCGTCTCAGTGCTGAAAACAGGAGAGAACTGGGACAGAGAAGTTGGTGACTGCAGGAGGAGAGCAAGGTTGGCAACAGGGAAAAGACGATATCTGGGGAGGCATCACCTCTTTGAGGAGAGAAAAAAGGTGTTTGGGGGAAATAATGTTTTCTGGGGCACTCACCTGAGTGATGGCCTGTGGGGGTGTGAGGGGGTGGCTGTGATGGAGCGCTGTGTCCCTGCTCTGCATGGGCTGGGGAAGCAGCTCAGCTTCAGCAGTGCTAAGCCCTGGGGGTGAGTGGGAGGCAGGGGATGGCACAGGGGGCTGCGCGTGGGAGAGTCCCGCTGCGGCCCCCACGCTTCTGTGGGGAAGGAGAGCGGCCAGGTCAGGCAGGGTGTGGTGATGCTCCAGCAGGACGGCCAGCAACGCACGGCGTCTCTCCTCTGCCAGCACACGCCCCCAGAACTCGGGGGGCTGTGGCAGAAGGGCACACAGGCGGGCAGCCAGCCCCCGGGCAGAGGTCACGGTGCTGAGGGAGTCTCTGCCACCAACCGCCTTCTCTGGGGGGTTTTCTGGAGGCGAGGGTGACCTCTGCCCTTCATTCTCCATCCCCTTGACAGACCGAGGGGACTCCGGAGGCCCTGTGAGCTCCTCAGCAGGAGGCGCTGGGGGGGGCTCTGCCCCCTGCCCACCCTCCAACAACCGCTTTATATCCATGGAGGCCACCCCCCGGCCCAGGAGCCCCCGGGGGCGACAGAGGCGCTGCTGGGTGATGATGACGGGCCGGGGGGGCGGCAGGGGGCTGGGGGGGGGCTGGAGGGTGCGGGGCGGAGGGAGGCCTCCCCAGGGGTGTCTCCCCCCCCTCCACCTGGCGCCACGCAAGCTGGGGCCGAACTTGGCCCGGTTGCGCTCGCCCCTGGTCTTGCGACGCTTGACACGGCCGGGCCCGGCCTGCGGCTCTCGGACAGCGTCCCCGGCGTCCCCTCGGCCTCGCTGCTGGCTCATGGCTGCGCTATGGGGGAAACGGAGGGGTGCTGGGTGACTGCAGGGACACGGCTTCCCGTCAGGTCCCCCCCGGTACCGCCAGGCCCCTCTCAGGGCCTACCCCCCCCCCCATCCGCCACCTGCACACACCGCCAACGGCCGCCAGGCCGCGCCCTCCCGCCGCAACCCCGGTGGGCGGGGCCGGGCCGGCTGCACGCGCCCCTCGTCCCGCCGCTATTGGGCGCCGCCAGCAGGCTGGGGTGGGGGACGGCGCGGATTGGCCGCCGGCCGAGGCGGCGACTGCGGATTGGCTGCGGTGTCCTGGAGGGGCGGGGCGGGGGCTGAAAGGCCGTGCTCACGTCCCACCGCGTCCCGCAGCAAGGAGGCGGCTGCAAGGGGAGGGGCGGAATGGTGGCTTAGAGGAGAAATCGGGAATCAATCACCGGAGACTTCTTCCGTTGTGGATCCGAGTGTCAGTGCTAGAAAACAAGGTCTCTAGGAGTAACATAGTGCCTGGAGGGGCGGGGTTTTGTGTTCGGTTCCACTGTGGCTGTTTCTGGCGGCAGAGGGAGCCAGAAGCTCGTGCCCTGCTCTGTGCTGGGGGCCGTGTGCCATGGCCCTGGGAAAGCTGTCCTGCCCAATGCTGACAAACAGTGCGTTAAAGTCAAGTTCAGGTGCAAACCAGGTGCAAAACGTAATGTGTAGAACGTGGGCTTCGGGGCGTGGTCATCACATGATGAGCTGCTTAGCAATGCCTGCTCTGTGTGCAATTGGCGGCACCGAGGAATTCCAGCTGGCACAGCTGTTTTAAATAGACTGATTTGGTAGGTTTTGTTTGCCTTTCGTGCCAGGTTTGATCAGCCTCGCTGGAGCTTTGCACGTGAGCCTAAGGTAGGACATTGAATCTTCTCAGCCAGCTCCTCTGTGCAAAGGGAATTGCTCAGCTCATAAGGTGAGTAAGTGCTGTTCTGTGGTGGGATGGTGTCTGATGGCCCTTATCCTTCCAGTCTTCTCAACAGCGAACGTTTGAGTCAGAAAGATGAAACAACTCTTTCCTGATGGCCGTGTGACCCTCTGTTGTTTCACAGACTCTGGGGGAACGCAGGGTGCACAGCAGATGGCATTCCCAGCTCCTCTAGGCTTCTTAGCTAAGTGGTGAGCTGGATGCCAGCCTCTGCCTGGGACTGCCTTGGATGGACTTGGAGGAAATAGCAGACAACAGTTGCTCAGGGCAAGCTGCTTAGCAGGCCTTTGCTGTCTAATGCTAGTTAAAATTATGTTGGTGCTGCTCTGCTGTAGCTGGTCCATAACTGTATGGCTGTGAGTGCCCCAACCCCCTTCTTTCTATCTTTTCTCACTCTATGATGTCCTTCTGTGATGGAGAAAGCAAATCCGTATGCACTACTTAAAGCAGGAGCAATCGTGGCCTTAACCAGGGGGCACCACCGTGCCTCTGTGCTTGTTTTCTTTCCCTATTTGATTTGCTCTTCTGTCTCTGTCTCAACAACAAACAACGTTTTACTACAGATCTAATTTTAGGGTTGCAATGGTCAGCTATCCTGGGTCTTCAGAGTGAAGCTGGAGATATTTCTCCAACTTCCTCATTTTCTGTTTATTTTAATTGGCCATCTTATTCAGTTATTGGGTACTGAAGGTTCCTCACCTGCTTCTTCCTCACCCACCTTAGGTTTTACCATGTTGTCCTCACCTGTGCCCAGCCTCATTAGGAAACTCAGAGACTCAGAAAAGGGAAAGCAGAGCTTAAAGGGAAGAAGGTGGAACTAGGAATGTCTCAAAGACCGAGGCCAGCTCAATCTAAGGATCTAAGCCAAGATCTAAGTCTAAGATATAAGGAAAGCGTATTTCAATCGCATGGATCTCCTTTTGATGAGTGCTGTTTGGACAAAGTGGCTGGGGGAAATAATCAAGCACTTGTTTGCTAGGGATGTTCTCTGTGTCACAGCTGGTGGTTGTTTCTGATGGGCAAAAGTGCTGCAGCCTTACAGAGAGCATTTTGTCTGCTCAAACCAGGGACAAAGCACTTCAGATGGAACAGAAAGTGCCATTTGGTTTTAAAATAGGTTCTTACAGAGCTCTGCGTGTGTGTGCTTTCGCCTATTGATTAAGGTGTAAATTAAACAATCTACAGTTAAAACAATCTACAGTTCCTTTCAGTGCCTGGAGGACTACACAGATTTGTGCAACCTCAGTCTAATGTAGCTATTGTGGAAACAAAGGCATCTGTCAACTTGGTTTTTCTAATTCCTTATCTTTTTTTCTTTCTTTTTTTTTAGTTAATTAACAAGGAGAACTGCTTTGCTCCACAGAGGCTGGCTCTGTAAATCAGCCCCTCAGAAATGAGATGACCAGAAGGCAGGATCCTGGCACTGGTGCTTCCGGGACCGTTCCCCACTGGGGAGCAAGTCGTACAAACAACTGCTGTGCCCACACTGCGTGCCTCTGTTCTTGAAGAGGATGTCCTCAATGCTCCTATTGATTTCTCTCTCTGACAGAGCTGGCTGAAGCATGTGGGATTTTCTGGCTTTGAGAGCTATTTACGAAAAGTACATGTTGATAGGATCCTTTGGGGACAGGTTGGGGGGATGCGCTTGCTGCCGTTAGCTTCCTCAGTGTAACCAGGCTTGAATGAGTCAATGGCCTTCTCTGAAAAACATGTTTAGAATAAGGTACTTGGAGGACTGGCTGCCAGCAAAAGTGCTACCAGTCTTTTGAACTAATGGACCTTTCTGGAAAATGAAAAATACTGACTGGCAAGGTAGTGATTTTTATTCCAAGTTGAGTAGAAATGAAAATATTGGACTCTTCCAGCAGTTGCCCTCTTAAGTGCTATAATATCTACTGTAATAAGTGATTGTTGTTGTGTCAAACCTGCATTTGTGGCTGCACTTCCAATTACTTCCTATCGGTGGGAGAACTTCCAAGGCAGCAACCATGAGCAGAAGGCTCTGCAAACTGAGCAGTGCCATCACTTGTGCTGAGCAGAGCGCCATGGCTTTGGTTGCCCTCGGGGTGAAGTCTGAACAAAGGGAGCTGGAGCAAAAAGAAAGGGGAATATGGAATGCTTGTGGTATATGCTGCAAATCGGTGCACGCTGTGCTTTTAGTTTGGCCCCAGATGTGCTGTGTTGAGTGCACAGTGGTTGGAGCTAAGCAGTGAACACCTGGAGCAGTGTTACCTCTGCTTCATCAGCACTCCTCTAGTCCAGTGCTGTGTTTAAGAAAGGATAAGAAAATAAAGAAGGTGGAAGTGCAGCACTGCCCCATCCCCGTGTATGCCAGTGTGAGTCTCAGTGGTAGGTGAGTCCACTGAACATCATCCAGTGTTGTAGTAGACCCTGCTGTGACCCGAGTGACCCTGACCTCAGTGACTGTCATCCTCCCACAGCACCTCATTAATTCCTGCAGGGGAGAGCTACAGGATGGGGTTACGTCAGGGGCAAAATTATTTTCCTTCATCATCACCCAAAGCATGCTATCGTGCACTTCTCATAGCCTGCAAAGCCCAATCTGCGTATCATCATCAAATAAGCTGTGCAGGTCTATGGATCTGAGCACAGGGCTGCATCAAAGGGCTCCACCAAGCAAGGGATGTGCCTTCTCACACCAGCAACTTCCAGAACCCAGGTGAGTGGGGCAGAGCTTCTGGCTGTACAGGGGTGATGCAGGGACCCATCCTGCAGGCATAAGAAATGTTAAACAGGAGGATTAAAGCTTTTTGAAGACAGAATAGGTATTGCTTTCATAATATTTTTCTTTTCAGCCTCCACATGAGTTGGCACAGCTTAGTGTGCTACAAAGCACTCTTTATTTTCCCTTGCTCAGAACATCTCTAATTAATTCTTGGCAGGGCTATCTGACTCTGCATGTAGATAGGAAGAAACTCCAGCAAAGCTGGGTCCTCCTGCAAGGCCACTCACTTGGATCTTTCCATTACGGGCCTTTGAGTGAACAGGCAAGCTTTCCTTGCATGATTTTCATACAGCAAAGTGGCTGTGGTATAGCAAAGGCACCAAAAGTCAGGTGCCACAGGTGCTGTAGGGAAATGCAGCAATAAGCAGTCTCTAGAGCCACAATGGATAAATGGCTTTTGTAGACTCAGACTAAAGGCAGCTGAAAGCTTCCAGCAGATGGGGAGCAGGGGAGCTTGTTTTACATGACTCTCTGAAGGCTGCAATATGCTCACCGTCAGTGGGGACCTGCTTTTTTGTTTTATGCAAACTAATTGGCTCCAGTGGGCACTTGGTGCATGTGCACATCTTAAGGTCTGGGTTTTAAGGGTTCAGAGAAAACGGAGTTCAGTAACCCCTTCACAATCAGCACATATAACATTTCTAAAAATGTACTTTTCTGAATGGAGGGAAAGAAATTACGGCGGTCGGGAAAAGTGGTAATAATCTGAGCTCGATCTTTTCTTCATCTGTTTTCAAAACATCAAAGTGCCATTGCTAAAGTTGATTCAGGGGTGGTTTTATGTGCTCAGTGTTGAAATACAATGCAAATGTGAGCAATTAAAATAACTCTACACGAAGATGACAAAATCGGATGGGTGTGCTAACTCAGTGACGTTTCTCTCCTTTCCCCCCACCCTTCCTTACGCTGTGCTGCTATTTGACAGCACTAGAAATCCTTTTGGGTTTTTGTGGCTGACTCAGAGCTGCAGACCTTTGCTACTGAAAGAAGAGGAGAAGGGGAGGGGAAGAGAGGTAATTTCTAGAGTGAACTAAAATCAACCACAGTATAATATGTTTCTGAAAACACTGCATTGTGTGTCAGTTCAGAGAAGCCTTTGGGTTTATGCCACCTAAAAATGAATACCACTTAATACTTCAGTAGGTTTTTTTTTTTTAATACTCTGTGATGCAGTTCAGAAAATGTAATGCAATATAATAGGATCTTGTTATGACTAAAGTAATAACTAGCCTTTATTCTGGAACAGATTTTCCTAAGAAAAGATGGAATGATGCACTTTGCATAAACCCTCATCTCTTTTAATGCTCTCCTGCTGTACAGATTATTTTTCAGGAACAAACAGTTGCTTGCAGAGAAGATGAAATGTATTGGCTTCCTTTTCTTCTGTATGCTGATGAGCATAACAGGTAAGACTACTTGTATTTAATCACGTTGATTTTTCAATGTAAAAATATTTTCACACTAAAACAGCGTCTTCTATGTAGTATCAGATATTGCCTGTGTATTAATTGCAGCTCCTTCCTGGCGTGTTTGATTTGTAGTACTCTGACTACAAACGGGCAATCCCTTACTCAACTGTTTGAGAAACAAGAATGTTAGGCTATAAGGAGGGCTCTAAATGCATTGTAAAGGAGTTGTCAGCATTTGTCTATGCACCAAACCTTTTGTTAACAGAAAGTTCTTCTGTGAGAGGGTTGGTACTGATGGTTTCCCTGTTTATTTACAGATGCCCGATCAGTCCTGGAAGGAGATGGTAATGCGAATATCTTGTTCTTTCTTATGTATCGTGAGCAATTCAAAGAGTCGTTTGTAACTCCCTGAAGGAAGAGTGAATTTTTGTTATTCTCTAAATGTGGAAAGCAGATCTGTTAAGTCCAATGATGGAGCTTCTATTCTTATAATCTTAAAATGAAAAAAACCAAACAGTAACAAATATGATGACCCCTTAAAGACAGTTCCTCCAAGGGGTTTTGGTCAAGTCATCACTTATCTGTTTTATGAAAACATAACTGGAAAGCACCAGACTTATAAGCATCTGAGAGACTTCCAAGAATTTTGGCTGTCCTGATAAGCAGTACTGGATGTTTGTCCAGGTGTTGGCAAGAAACACTGTCCTCCACAGCAAAAAGCTTAACATTTTCAGATTACTACAAATCTGATGAAAGAAATAGTGGAATAAACCCCTTAGCACAGCCGCTCTGCTGCTGTGTCCCTTGGGGTGATTAGCCTATTGGATTAGTGTTGGTCTTTGATTAGAAAAAACCCTCAACATCCTAATGATATTTACAGTGGCTTCCAGGTAAGGATGCGTTAATTAACCTTGGTTTGGTGTGGTCAGACAGAATTCTTTCTGAAAACAAAGTTGGGTAGCAGTAACTCGCACAACAAGATCACTGCTGTTGGTGTACACCTAACCAGCAGCATCCTCATTCTCCTCGTGCTCCATATCTTTCCTTGTGGCTCTAAAACCTTTTTGAATGCATCATCTCTGTTTCCACAAGTTTTTGGATTGAGCACGCTGCTTTATTTGTGCACGGCAAGTATTTCTTTGGCAACCTCTTAGGTGAGAGTGTGGCAGTCCAAAAATAAGGTATTCTTCAGCAGCGTCCTCTTCTGTTTACAAACAATTAGGGTTTTCTTTCTGACCAAGCAGCAGACTGCAAAGTGAATCTAAGTTCAGCTGATACTAACAGTTCTCTTCTGCAGATAGCATTTGGCTGGCTTGTTTGCTTTGTTATATGCCATCTGTGCAGTGCAAAATTTACAACACGAGGGTCTGACACTGAGATTAAAGCTCTTAATTCCCACTAAAGAGCCTGGTCTGAAGCTGAGTGTGATGAATGGAACGACTCCCTTTTATTTAAATGGGCTTAAAATCAAAATACCGTCTTTCTGCACAGCAAAGCTAAAGCCACTTGTAACTGTGCGGTTGCAGCAAGTGTTTATGTTTTACAGGGCTCTGTGTTGGCCTGGATTTGGGCCCGAGGCAGGTCAGCTCTTGGCATTTTCAGAGTTTATTTTGGTTCATCTCATCTTTGACTGTTGTTTCTCTGCCTTCTCTCATCTGGTGCCCCCGGGATGGGACAGTGGCTGCGCCCTCTGTGAAGGGAACGGAGGGCTCAGCAGCTGTGCCCGTGCCTGGCAGAGTGGAACCCCAAGCGACAGCGAGCCAAGCTTTCAACACAAATGCTTCATGTTGTAAGAATTACCTTTCTTCAATTGCCTTTCTTTTAGACCGGGAACCTGTGGCCATGCCATACTGGCCCTTTTCCTCCAGTGACTTCTGGTCCTATGTGGAGTACTTCAGGACACTGGGAGCCTACAACAGGATCGCCGAGCTGGCCAGGGCCTTGTTTGCACAGCTGCCTGCGGGCAGCCATCTTGGCCTCCACCGGCCTGTGCGTGAGGAGTGAGCACTGCCCGCCATGGTGCTGGGACAGCGCGCCCACACGCGGCTGCTGGTGAGCGGCCTCTTCAGCTGCTTGTGGCCCTGCAAATGGGCCTGTGTAGTGTTACGTGCTTTAGGAAGCCGCAGGTAAATTAGCCTTTTATTTTTGCAAGCTGTGCTTTTGTGCAAAATCAATAAACTCCTTGGTCACGTGGTGAGGTTTAAGGTTCCCATTATGTTGTCATGCTGCTGGGCTTGTCTTAGCAAAGCTCTGCTGTATGTGCAGTCATAGCGCTACTGTAAGTCGGTCAGTCAGAAAACTGAGACTCAAGATGCAGTGTAGCATTAATCAGAGCTGGATGCATGGGGGTTATCCTCCTGTGGTGCACTGCTTACACAAAGTATAGGTAAGTTGCACATTCAGTGACCGATTCCTAGCAGGACCTCCTATTTCCTTGGTACAAAGGCTCAGCAGAACTTCTTTGTCTCCTTGGCTCAGAGACACAGCCTGTTCCGTTAGCTACACAAACTGCGGGGCAAGCTTAACAATACTGTTACAACTTGTATCAGTAGCATCACAGGGAGCCGAGCTCAGCGCTGCCCGCCCGCTGCCTGCGAGCACGGACCGCCTCCCCGTGGCCCCGCCTACAGGGCGACCATAGAGAGGCGGCACCTCCGCGCGCATAGAGCGGTGAGGCTGGTTCCGGAAGTTGATGCGGTGCGGCCGGAAGTAGGGGGGGCTGAGTGCTGGTGCCGTCATGAAGCCGGCGGTGGATGAGATGTTTCCGGAGGGCGCCGGCCCCTACGTGGACCTGGACGAGGTGGGAGCGGAGGGGACGGGTGGGTGAAGCGGCGGGGCTCCGGGCGCGGCCCCGAGGCACTCAGCGTCTGCTGTTCCAGGCAGGGGGAAGCACGGGGCTGCTGATGGACCTGGCCGCCAACGAGAAGGCCGTGCACGCAGACTTCTTCAACGGTGAGGACTGCCGCGCCCCTCGGGGCGGGTGGGATGTACAGCGTCTTAGGTTCGGTTGCTAATTCTTAGGATTCGTAAGAAGTGCTCGTGCTGTTGTGTGGCAGCTGTGCATTGCCTGCTGTAGTGGTAGTTTGCACTGACTTTCTTGTGAGGGAAACGCTCGAAGCACCCTCACGGCAGTGAAACCTATTTTAAGGAGATTTTTACAGTAAACTGCAAGTGTGAATATCTGCAAAATGTGTAAACTTCTGTGCCTAAATGCTCTGACCTAAAGGCAGAGCTCTACGGGAGCCCCTGCCTCTTGCTGTGTGCTCAGAGTTAATGCTTGTGTAGCTCCAGAGCCTGCAGGTCACTGACTGTGATGATTGCTTTGTGCTTTTATAAGACCTCCTGCTTTCAGGCTTTATTCTGCTTTCATGAACTTAATTGCAAAACTTGCATTGTTCAAAAGAGTTGCATTCATGTGTGGTAGTGAGCATGCTACTCTGGTCTGCTTTTGTTCCTCGCTGCCTTCTGCCTCGATGTTATATTTTTAGTGACTGATGGTATGGGGGCTACCATGTACTTAATTCACCTTGGCTTCTGTCTTTAATCTCAATAGCAAAACCAATGAAAGCTTGTGTGGTGTTTGCATATATAGCAGCTGGGATTTCCAATGTTAATTTTACCCTGTCTTGTTTTTCTGACTAGATTTTGAAGATCTGTTTGATGACGATGACATCCAGTGAACTTAGTTGTCCTGCTGTGCTGAGATGTGGAGTTCCTCTGGGATCGCCTGTGGTGTCCTTTATTTATTACAATGAGTAGAACAGGAAAATCTTGTAGGAGGTGGGGAAAAAAAAAGTCTGTTTAAAGCTGCCTATAGGGAATGCGGAAGTCATATGGCTAAAAGTAACAGAGAACTGTGGACTGTTATTTCTAGGAGGGTGTTTGTAGATCTGTCTTAAAATTGTACTTGCTGATGTGCTTTTCAAAAACAACAACAACAACAACAACCCTGACAAAATCTGTGTACTTCTTTCTTATAATTATTTTTATGAAATCACCCACTGTTACTTTTGGTTATTATATACTGATACGGGGCAGGGCATATCTCTGCCTAGAGGTGTTCTGTTCATCTCAGAGTATAGGATTATCTGCTGCTAGGATGATTACTTGTTTCAGAACAGTCCTTGACTCATTGCACCAGGAAGAGCTGTGGGTTTTGTCCGGTTTCAAGATTGATGTTCAGCTTCCATCAGTGCTTTGTTTTAACCGAAGTAGCAGAGGAGCAAAAAGTCGTTATTTTAGCTTTTTTCTTTTTTGACTCAGGCTTTCATTTTTAGAAAAGTAAGTGTATGATATTGCACCTTCCAGTAATCAAAGTGATTCTCAGGATGACAGAACCAGGGAGTTTTTAACGTATTATTTCAGTTAAGAATTCAATCATTTCCTCTATTCTTAAATTATTTGTTTAGGATTAAAGCGAGGTGTAAATTCTATACACTCATCACAGAAATAAGCCTGTGACTGATCTTTCTTTCAAGACTTTATCAGAAGTTTATTAAGACAGAATTATCAACGTTCCAGGTGAAATTTATGTGCTAAACTGTATGGAAAAATCCAAAACGAAGCCCCTTTTTTCCTTACCTCTTTCATATATTTTTGCCTTGTTTTTTATCTTAAGAAAGAAGAGATTAAAAATATTTATCTTAGCTGTACGTTTCTGGCCCTGAAACAACAGTGGGAGCACAGTGAGAAAGGAGAGCTGTGTGTCCTTCTGTTTTATTCTTGTGGATTTCTCAGCCTCTTCTGTTTGATCCTCCAGAGGAGTTTAAAGCAGCGTTCTGGCATTTACTCTGCTTAGTGTCTGACGTTACAAAGTGACTCTCTGAGGAACAGGGCTGTTGATGCAGTCTCCTTTTTCTTTTTCAGCTCTTGCTTTGCTTGAAGAGGGAGGGATTTCAAGCTTTCCTCATTGAAACCAATATATACACTGACTGCTTAGTGTTAGCAGCTTTGTTTGGATTGGTCCTGTCTCTGGTGCTGCACTTCTGAGCAAGGCTTTGGGAAGTGAGCTGTTACCAGTAAACAG